>NC_037288.2:23489528-23812255 GCF_000002775.5 Populus trichocarpa | reverse complement strand
GATCATATGCCAATCTTGTTTTATTATATCCAAGCTTAAATATTTACAAGCATGCAAAATAAAGCAGTTCAAAATATAGTTATTTTAGGGATTTGTGAGCTAAAAAAGAAAAATAAAATGATCAATCTTAATATTTGATTTTAAAAAAAAAAATTAGAAAAAAAATTAAACACCATAAATGAAAATATTTTACTGAATTAAATAGGAAATAATAATAACCAAGAAAAAAAATTTCATTAAAAATCTTCTTGCATCACATAAATGATCAATCTTGTGGTATGATGGGTTGATTGGAGAAATTCAGAATTCGGATTGAATTTCTAGCTGAACACTCAACTAGGTTTTTAGTGATTTAGTGGACCTAATCGAGTCTGCATCAACACCAAGAAAAACAAATCAACGGGTTAACTTGATAACACAGCGACCCATGCTTTTTCTGAGTCCATTATGGATTTCTGAGTCTATTATGGATTGGGTTTGACAGCTATGATAATCGGGTACGGCCTTCCCACTCTAAATTGAAAACTGGGTTATGTGTTCAATTGTCGACTGACTCCATAGAACCCTCTCCGGAAACAATGTAAATCAATATGATATTTGTGAAAAATGGTCAATCGATAAGGATTCTTGAATGTAATTGGTGAAGGATGCGGTTCGACATTGATACCAAGCTCTTGTAAATGCCGCAACAATCATCGTTCTCAAAATCTGGCTCACTTCTGTACAGCCGTTGATGGAACTTATTTTGCATCTCACGCCAATTTTGGACAGAATTTGGAGGAAGATTGAGGCACCACCGCTTTAATGACGATCCAGGGATGGTTGGGAATGCCGGTGTGGCTGCGATGATAACCAAAAGCATCATTTTGATTCCAGGCAATTCCTTCTTCTTGTGTTCATCTTCCAACCATTTAGCTTCGGCTGCCTCTCTACACCAAGAATGGCCTCTCTCTTAAAACATCTTTGCAACCAAACACATCACAATCAGCTTGCCTTCCTCTTATTGCCATGAGCTTTCTTGTTGAAGGTACGAAGTAAAAACTTTATATGCTTTATAATTGGTAGGCCTTCACTATAAGGACTTACAGGCTTGATGGACCGTCCATTTAATTGAGGTGTTGTACGTGTCAGCATCTAATTTTTTAGGGTAATGTAAAATAAATTGGATCCATGTAGAATTTTTCCTGTACTCTATACGAGTCTTTTAAAGTTTTTTTATTGATAAAATATGTATTATTTTTAGTAAAATATAACTTAAAATATCACAAAAATAAAATTATACATTAACCCTTCATTTCCATAAAAAGAAACATGATTAATAGATTATAAGTACACCATAAATCCTTCAAACTTAAGGTTCACCATCTCTTCATTCTTAATAATTTCAAAGTCTATCTTTTTAAAATATCATCGTACTTTCTTTCTCTATAAAATTATTGACTTTACCATTAGAAGGGTTTCACGTCCTTCGAATGAGACCTTTTACGAATACTAGCTGTCAGTTATCATGGTTTATCAGGCATCACATGCTACTACCAACCACCTAAGCTTTTCATATCAAGTCGTTAGATATCGTAGCTAGAAAAAACATATCACATTTCTCGAAGTAAGAGATTAATCAATTATCCAATACATTAATCTTATTCTTCAATATCTTGAATTTTGGAACGATTACTAACAATTAAGGAGTAAGAATATGTTTGGTTTGCGGTTGAAATTCAATTTTATTATAAAAAATATTAAATTGATGTTTTTTTCATGTTTATTAAAAAATGCAAAAAAAAAATGAATGAAAATAATGAAAAGGATTAAGTTATGAATGGATCCACAATCAAAGGATTAAATACATAGTTTATGAAACTATAAAGAATAATTAATTATTTATAATAAACTATAGATATTAAATATTGGTTTGGAAATGTGGATGAACCGCAGCCGGGAGAAGTTCTCCGACAATATTAAATTCTTCATTAAATAGGTCCCGTGCTTTTCGTATTCTACCCAATCACACACAGCCACGTAAGCAACGCCACATCACATAAAACCAAAACTCATTGGCTTCCCCTACCTTTCCCTCCACATCCAGCAACCAAGAAAACAATATAAAAAACCTTCGAAAACTGCAAAAACCCGAATATTCAAAAGCCAACAAAGCTGTCTTCCTCCCTCACGCCACCGACCAACCAAAATTCTGAGAGATTACTGTTCCTGTTGGGTTTCCTTTTGCTCCACAGCTTTTTCCCCCTTACCTTCTATCCAAAAAGAAGCAATCTTTTTCCTTATCTCCAAACAAAACCTTAAGAAAAGAAAAGGAAAAGACATCAACTTTATGTTTCAGAAGCTAAACCCAAAACAGACCATCAATTCAACTCCTCAAACGAATCAGACTTTTCACTGTTTATAAATCCAATTATATTTCATAAAACAGCCCTTCAAATTGTTTTTTCTTGATTTGATCAAATCCAGCAATGATTTTACCAAGACTTTTCCTTTTTGTTTTCTTTTTTTCTCTTGTTTTATGCAATGAGCAATTCAATCCTCACATTCTTCCAAGACCCTTGATTTTAGAAACAACCCAGTTGAGGGAAGTTGACAATGAAGTCAAATTGCAATGTACAAGCTGGAGATTTGGTGTTGAAGCTAATAATTTGAATCCATGGAAAACAGTTCCCCTGGAGTGTGGAGAGTATGTGAAAGATTACATGCTTGGAAGAGCTTATAGTTTGGATTTAGAAAGGGTGTCTAATGAATCTGGGGTTTATGCAAAGAGTTTGAAATTGAGTGGTGATGGGAAAGATATTTGGGTTTTTGATGTTGATGAGACTTTGCTTTCTCATCTGCCTTATTATGCTGATCATGGTTACGGGTAAGTTTCCTTTTATTTTTCTTTTCTTTTTTGGGTTTTGGATTTTTGGTTTAGTGTTGTCGAGTACTTGTTTGGATGTTGAGAAAGTTGTATAAACATGAATGACTTGAATTTTTGGATAATTTTATGGAATTCTGTTTGAATTTGGATTGTGTAGGACTTGAGAAAGCAATACATCTAAAAAATGAATGAGGTCTAATCGATACAATTAGTGTTTGGATACTGAATATGGTAGAGCACTTGATTTTTAAGAAATTTTCTTTCGATTTATTGGTGGCACCTTAGGATCCAGACTAGGTGTAACTAGTAAGGGTCAGGTTGATTGGATTAGTAGCTTTTTTATTCATCTTGTTTTGATTCTCTGTTATGGGGTTTTTTTCTTGAAACAAATAGTTAACTAATGTAGAGTTTTCTAAGAAAATAGTTCTTGTGGTGTGCTTTTCCAGCTTGGAGATATTTGATCCAGCGGAGTTTAATAAATGGGTTGACAAGGCTATCGCACCTGCTCTGGAGCCGAGTTTGAAGCTCTATAAGGAGGTCATGGATCTGGGCTTCAAGGTTTTCTTGCTGACTGGACGCAGCGAGACGCAAAGGAGCGTGACAGAGGAGAACTTGATCAATGCAGGGTTTCAGAATTGGGATAAGCTTATTTTGAGGTGAGTATGGAGGCCTTTTGTGACTGCCAGTACGGAAACTTTGATTGGTATGTATGTGCTATAAGTGAAAATGGATATGAATGTTGCCTCACTATGCCGTTTTCTGCCAGTACGGAAACTTTGATTGGTATGTATGTGCTATAAGTGAAAATGGATATGAATGTTGCCTCACTATGCCGTTTTCTGCCAGTTTGTTCATATGTTATAGTTTTTCGACTAGCACACCGATGCATATGTATTTGTGGATTGATTGTTTATGGAAGGATTGAATCTTTACAAGGGAGGCCATGTTAGCAATCCATTATATATTGGAGGAGAAATCTCGCAACATATCCAGGGATAATAATGAAAAATGAATCTCTTTTGCGAGAACACTCAAGTTATACTCTTACAAAAGAGTATGGATTGCAATGTGCTTTAAAAGATCTGGATTGCATGCTTGTCTGAAAACAAGAAACCACTTTTGAAGCAAACCAACAAGCCTAAAATTGTGAATTATATGATCCAGGCTGCCTTTTTGTCATTTCTAGGGCTAATGTAGTTCACTAACTGGTAAAGGCGCCAAATTCTGTGGGTTAATCTTAGGCTAATGAACTGGCAACTTTATATATGAACAGTGAGCTACATAGCAGAGACTCCCATTACAATTATTATCCATGTGACCTTCATCAGTGTTTTGTTTTCTGCTAGGAACTTGAAATAATGATTGTGCATGTGCATGATTTTTTCATGTTTAATCATCAACGACAAACAGAGAAGGATGAAGTACCTTCGATGACTCATCATAGAGATTTCCGTACTGATAGCTTGACATTTTCATATTAATTCTCCTCCTTTTCCTGTTCTTCGTTTAAATCACGAGACACGTTGAAATTTCCATCACGACGAACAAGCATGCACTACTTTTTAGCGTTGGCTCTGTAATAACTCGAGTTAATTACTGTGCTTTTGCCTATAGCCTAATGAAGTCTTCTTCTTTGTGTTCATCAGGGGATCTGAGGATCATGGGAAATTGGCAACAATATTCAAGTCGGATAAGAGAAGCGAGATGGTGAAAGAGGGATTTAGGATTCTCGGAAACTCCGGAGATCAATGGAGTGATTTATTGGGATCCTTCATGTCAAATCGCTCCTTCAAGCTTCCGAATCCTATGTATTATATTCTTTGACATGGCCAAAATTCTTCTAAAATCATTGTGCCCTGTATAAGTAACTGTATAATATGCAAGAATCTGATGCTGTGAATTGTAATGACTTTTAAATTCTCTTTTACTTTGTAATTTATGATGCTACTACGCGAATGCCACTACTGTTACGGATAAGCCTCTTAGCCATAACATATAAGAACCAACCCGGGAGTCAGCCCGGGTCAAATCTGGGTGGGTTGATATATAGATCGGTGGGTTAACCTTGAAATGATGTCTTGGGTTTTTTTTTTTGTAAAAAAAAAGACTAGTTTGAAGCAAAATTCATTGGAATTATGTGGTTTTGATAAAATAAAAAAAAGTTCAAATAAATCGGTTTTATAACTATGCATTTTATTTAATTGTTATTCTGCATAATCAATGCTAATAAAGAAGAAAATTTGGACAAAATAGGATTTTCTTAATAAATCTTATTTTATTTCTCCTTTCAATTCTAGTGTTAACGATCTTAAGAATACATACGTTACCGCTAATAGATGTTTAAGCCTGTCGATAAATAAGATCAGCAATGCTTAATTATAGGAGAACATGCTCGTGATTATATCATCATTGTTTCTAATCTAGCTCCTCTCTTTTTTTTCTTTTTTTTTTGCTTCTAGCTATTTATATTTTGATTTTTTACTAATAATATAGCGCAATATTTATTTATTTTTTAATTTTATCTCATGGATTCTTTCCATCGAAGATCTGTAGTAGCAAGATGCAATCAAATGGTGAAGAGGGAGGTCGGCTTCCATGCTAATATGAAGCGCTGCTTCCTTTCTATATATATTTTCTGTAATTAATCATATTTCATATAGATTTTTTCAAGTTCTTAAGAATTATAAGTTAATATTCGCAACACTTTTCTGTGCTCGAGGGAATACAAGGAGGAATCTTCTCAATGTTTGGCTTGAAAAAATATATATATTTTTATATTTTTTGAAGCTAAATATAGAGCCGAAGAAGCCATTAAAGAGTCTTAATTTTCAACTGTATTATTGAAGAGGAGCACTGTTTGGTACCCCATCTGCACTTCGAGACCCAGCTCTTAGGTCTGCGATTAGTAACCAACGGATATGCTTGCTTTTCACGGTCATTATCAACCAAAAGCCAGACTTACAATTAGATTGTGTCATTTATGGCCGAAAATAGAGGCTTCCTGACTCTTATCAATGGGATGATGATGGTGGTGGTATAGACTAGTCTCTTCTTGTTCCATAAATGTAATAATAATTATTTTTTATTTATAAATATATTAAAATAATAATTATTTTATTTTTAAAAAATTATTTTTAATATCAATATATTTTATAAAATTATGAATACATTTCAAGATGCTATCATGTAGGTCAATGCGTAGACCCACCCCTTGGTAAGATAGCTAAGATTAAGAGCCGTTTGGCTAAACGTTTGTGGCTGTGTTTATTGTGTAACAATTGCATTGAAGTGTTTGGTTATAAAATCAGCCGTTATTTTTATATGTGGGTCCTACAATTATCTGCGTTGAAAACGCTGTTTTGTTGAAGCTAAAATTTCATTCTTCTCGTTGCGTTCCTGCCTCTCTCATACTTCTTGCGCACTCATATAATTTTAAATAGCATGCTACACTGTTCATGCTAATTAATTCATTCTATGAACACTGCGCAAGATGAACAGTGTAGCATGCTGTTCCGGCCGGACCGGGTCCAGTCCAAAGCTCAAAATGCATTGAACTGGGTCTGACTCAGTAAAATAAAAAATAAAAATTATTTTTTATTTTTTAATTGTGTTTTATTCGAAAAACTAGTGTTTAACATTATTCAATGACACTACATAAATAAGATAGAGATCGCTTGATGACGTAGCATTTGTAGAATTTGATCGCAATCCCAATTTTGTTACTGATTATATTTTACCTGATGTTGTTGCGTGCTTAAGAAACCAAAAAAACTGTAGTCCTTGTCGGATGTATTTCATAAGTGATGGAAATGTAAATAGTTTAATGGACCAATAAGAAATATTTTATATAAAGTATTATTTATTTCATAATGTAATAATAATAGTTAAATCTACAATATTTAAATTAAAAACCATCAATATTAATATATATATTTTTAAAATTATTTTATAACCTCAATTTCAAAAGCATTATTAACCAAACACATTAAACTATTTTTTGTTCAACCTCAATTTCAACCACAGTTTTAACCAAACATGTATAAATACCAAATCAACCTCAACCAAAAGTACTTTTTATAAAATAATTTTTTTCAAACCACAACCACAACAGCTACCACAATACCAAAGTATTAACAATATTTGAAGAGCGACCTCAAAAAGGGTTTAAGGTATCGGTAAACTCGGATCATTTATTTTTATTATTTTTTTGGTATTTAATTGGTTAGATTTGAATGGTTCAATTAAGTTATTAAAAGATTGATCGAGATAAACAAATTTATCTATGTCAATATCTTGTTCAATTTAATTAGAAATCCGATCCAAATGAAGCTTCAAGTCCTATATTTCTCGGGTCAATTTATCAAATTATACAAGATTCAATAACTATGGTTTTTTCTAGGAGTGATCATTTTCGGTTCGGTTCGGTTTTTACCTATAAAAACAACTACACCGAAATTTTGTAAAATATATATAAAAAAACAAAACTGAACCGAAACTGGTTCCTACCTACCAGTTTCGGTTCGATTTTAGTAATTTTATATTAAAAAATAAAAATTATATTGTTTTTTAGGGTTTTTTTGGACTTTCTGATGGATTCTTTTCGGTTCGGTTTGGTTTTTTGATTTCAGGTTTCTGAAATCAAACCGATTTTTTTTAAATATTCTGATCGGTTTTTTTTTCATGATTCAATTTTTTCAATTATTATTTTTTCAATTTTCACCTCTAGTTTTTTTCATGATCTCCTTGCCGTTTGAGATTACTACTTCAATGATAATAGAAGGTTGAGGCCACCAATTGCATGATTCCACACAGTAGTTGTATAATAACTATATAATTATGATAGGCTAAACTTTTTACTAGTCCATGAAATTATTATTTTTTCTTTCAAGAAAGGATAGTTATTCCCCCCCTCCCCCCACATATAACACTCAAAGCCAAGCAGATTCACAGCTTCCACTTATTGCTACTGACTACAAGTGGAAATGCATTATAATTGCAACCTGGCTTCTGTTCTAAAAATTTATCATGGCTCGGTTGAAAACAAATATGTCTTCCTCTAAGTGATCCGGGTTTTGGCTCGCGACAAAGCTTAAGTTACGGGTCAGAGAATTAGTCAGAATTGAGTGGGAATGCATTGTTTTGATCAATTTTTTTTTTAAAAAAACATAAATTAATTGAATTGCATGAATAACAAGATAACCTGGATTTTTAATTAGATCAAGTTAGATTTTTAATTTATTTTTTAAAACTTGAATCGATCTAGATCATATATTAGTTGAGTCTCTAATCCTGGGCGGGTTTTATAAAAATAAATTATTTTTTATTCCCCTTGTCTGTGTTTGGTGGTGGGCTCGTGGCCTCGTGTGGCATGTTTTATTCTTTGATGTTCTGAGGTTGATCACACGACATTATTGATCAAATAAATAAATTAGACAACACGTAAAGTTGATTGAGTGGTTATTACTACTTGTTTTTGGAGATAGAATTGAGTTCGTCGGTATGTCCAATTGTCCATATAAAATATAATGTGCTTTCCAAACCACAGTAACAGCTATTTCCTTCTATTTAATAATATCACTTTCCACGAATCCAATTATTAAATCCCCAAAAATCAATTATTTTCTTACTAAAAAAATCCCCTTGTTTTTTTCCCCCCTTCAATTATCATAGGAAAATCGATGTATTTATTCCAATTATCACCTCCTCTCAGTTGTGTTCATAAACAAAACTAATTTTCCCAATTGGGTCCTCTATTTATCGAGCATTATTATTCTTATTCATAGTTTTCAGATCCGATCCGGTGGCCGGCCCGGTCTAAGGCCTAGGTCCCAGGTTTTGACCGGGTCACTGGATCGTTCCGGTCATTTTTTTTTAAAATCAAAATGACGTCGTTTTAGTAAAAAAAAAAAAACAAAAGTCAACGGGTCGCAATCGGGTTTTTAACCGGGTCTTGCCGGGTTTTTCCTTCCCCTATGTTTTTTTCTAACCCGACTCCGGGTCGACCAGGTCCCGAGTCAATCCGCTAGGCCGGGTTTCAAAACTATGCTCTCATTAATATTTTTGCCTCTAAGATCATAAAAAAAAATTTACTTGGAGATAGTTTGGGGATAAATATTTACTCTTTCCAAATTTGTTTTTCTCCTTTGTTGGCATATAGCTTTTCTAGATGGATTCCAACTAAAAACCAATATTTTAGACAAATATATACAAAAATAAAAAATAAAAAAATCAACATCCACGTAAGTATACTTGCATGTCCTATCACATATTACACCTAACAAAAACATCTTTTTAAGCTAATGAAAGCCATACCTTGCAATAACTCTCTTGTCATTTAGGATGAACACAAGCACGACGGGTGAGGTTTAATTAACTCACAATTCCCTTCGGATATATAGAAGAGACGCATGCTTACTATATTTTAATTATGTTTTCCACCAAATGAAAATGACAATTTTATTTTAAAAAGAATGAATAATATCGCATGATTGTTATAAGATACATAGCCGAATTAGGTGAGATTTCTCAATCAATTAATGTGGAATATGCTAAGAGCAAGAGGGTCAAACATAATTTCTAGATCTAAAATATTATATCTAATTTTTAATTGATTTTAGGAGTTAAACCTTTAAATTCAATGCTCCACGATCAAAGTTTGACTCATGTTTCTTAATTTAATTATGATAGAAATAAAATCTTTATGAATTTTTATTGTAGTATAAAGTATAAACGGTTCATATTTGATGGTATCTTTTGATTTATGATTTTTATAAAGTAGAGGGCGAGAGAGAGAGAGATTGGAGCAAAATTGTTAAAAAGAACTGTGTGGGCCCATATGTAGGTCCCACAAATTTGATGATCAAGAGCATCAAATTAGAGCTTCAGTGTTTTCTGTGGGGCCTACCTTACCACCAAACTCATCAATCTCCGCCGTTGATTTACATTCTTTTTCTCAACCAACTCTCGTAGATTGTTTACGAGGTGTGGAACGTTCTTTCTTTTATCTTAATTATAAATTTAATTAATTAATATATATCATGGTTTAATTGAAATTTTTTTTATTAAAATCTTGATTAAGAAGAAATTATAGATTATAAAATAAAAATTAAATTTATCAAACTGCAATGACAAAAACGTTATATTTATGCTTTATTTTTCTCTAACGTGCAGGGACATGATTGGTTTGTTTATTTTTAAGAAGCTCTACGATGTATAACACGAGGGTTTGATTTCGATGCCATGATTAAATTTGAGATTAATCGGATGGTGAGAAATCATGTTACATTCATGTTTATGTTTTTATAGGATGATTGCCTCCGAGATCTCACCTGCCTAGAAAAATATATTTTCATGTTTGAGAGTGCGATAACAGTTATTTTTTAAAGTATTTTTTATTCTAAAACACGTTAAAATAATATATATATTTTTAATTTTTAAATATTATTTTTAACATCAACCCATCAAAATTATCTAAAAACATCAAAAAAATATTAATTTAAAGTAAAAAAAATTATTTTTTTTAAATTATTTTTGAAACATAAAAACAAACAGGATGTAACTAAAGATGCTTATTGAAGGTGTGTTCTACCACAAGTCATAAACTGGTTGAATCAAAAGCATTATTCCAGAAACAAAATTGGAAGTCAAACCCATGACCTTCAATCAAGGAAACTCCCAGCTTTACCGCTAATTGTCATCTTTTCACAGTCTTCATTCCTCTGGCTGGTTATTTTCCCGTTCAAACTTATTTATTTAATTATTTTTTGTGTTCGTCAAGAGAAAGATTTCTTGGTTAGATCTCGATTCACTCGATGTTGATGATTATCAAAACAACTTATTTTCTTCTTTTATTTAAATTCAATGGTTTTAATGATCATTTATATTGTTCATATGTATTCTGGACTCTGAGTGTTTTCCAGCAATAGCAGTGTGGAGAATTTTTTTTCCAAACTAGAGAATAATTATAAAAATAATTTCTAAACTGTACAGGTTTAACTTGCACAACTTCATACACAAAAATACCACACGGGCATTTTTTTTTTTGGTTATAATTTGAACATTTTTTCTTCTTTCTTCTCCACTCGAAATGTATTGGGTTCCTAGTTTTTGTATTTAGCTAAATTTAGTCTCATTATTATTATCATTTTATTTGTTGTTTTTTTAATATAAAAAAGATTAAACTTATTTTTATTTAATTTGGGAAAAAATGACTCTTTTTTATAAAAAAAAAATAGAAGATTATTCCAGTACTTTTTAGCAAAATTTGTTTAATTATATAATGATGGAACTAAAATTAACTAAATATAAAAATTGAGGGACCATATTAAGTAGGTAGAGAAGAAATAAAAATAAATAAGCTAGCACAACAACCGAAATAAAAGAGAGATAAAAAAAACAAATAAGATGCTAAAACATATTAAGTTCTGATATCAAAGTATAATTGAAAAAATCTTGAAGATATGAATTATTAACAAAAAAAAAACAACTTTAAAGTTGAAGGTAATTTATACACGTCACTTAAAATCAATAATATCTTCATTTTAAAGGTTTGTTTGTTTTTATGTTTCAAAAATATTTTTGAAAAAATTTAAAATTTTATTATTTTTTTCTTTACTTTAAATTAATTTTTTATGTTTTTAGATCATTTTGATGCGCTGATGTTAAAAATAATTTTTAAAAATAAAAAATATATTATTTTGATACATTTCTGAGTAAAAAATATTTTAAAAAACAATCACAATCATACTCCTAAACACTCGCGGTGCCTATAATACACGCATCAACAACAAAATTTCTAATATACTTATGCTCTGTCACACATAAAAATAAAATCATATGAGATGTGAATATAAAATCTGTACATTTGACTAGTTTACAAATTATTTTTATCACTTTACCAGTTTGAGAATTTTTTTTCTACAATGTACTATTGGGAAAAAAACTATTTAGACTTTTCCAGGAAAAGAAAAAGGAAGAAATAAAATAGAATAATGAAATTAAAGCCTGTCATTATGAAATGAAAAATCCATACACAATGGTATAATTGAAAGGGCAGACCTTCACCGCTACAACACAGATAAAACATCACATGGCTAGCCTAGATCTGGCTGACTCTCTCTCATTAGATTTACTTCTGTAACAGCAGAGCTTACATTTCCACCATTTCTCTTCCTCCTCAAGTACTTGTACAGATACAGTACACAAGTGCCTCTTTTAATCTTGATCCAAAGGCAAAGCCAAAACCCATTTTCATTCTAGTTTAGCCCTTTTCTTCTCTTTCTCTTACTTCTTTTCACATAATAAATCTTGGGTTCCACACTTCCACAGCAAAGTTCAATTCTATCTTCATCTTCTTGTCCTCTCTTTCAATCTCTCTGCTTCCCAGATCTTCTTTCTCTGCTCTTTAACATATACTTGCTAGTTTTATCACAATGTCTCATACCAGGCAGGGGCTAAAACTTGTGGTAGGGCTAACTTTAGCTATTTTCTTGTTCGTTGTTGTAGCTGTAGTTTTTGTTTTCTTTAAAAGAAAGGCAGAAAGAAAGACGTGTAATGACATAGAAAACACTGAGGAGAAGCATGGAGATCATGGGGCTGAGACGACAGAGGACCTGGTGACTTTTCAAGGTGGTCAAGACTTAACAATAAGTGACATTCTTGATGCACCAGGAGAAGTTATAGGGAAATCCAACTATGGTACTTTGTACAAGGCCTTGTTGCAGAGGAGTAACTGTGTGAGGTTGCTTAGGTTCTTGAGGCCAATTTGTACAGCAAGGGTTGAAGATTTTGGTGATGTGGTTCAGTTGCTGGGGTGCATTAGACATCCCAATTTAGTGCCTCTTTTGGGGTTCTATGCAGGGCCTAGAGGTGAAAAGCTCCTTGTTCATCCATTTCTCAGGCGTGGCAACCTGTCTGATTTCATTAGAGGTAAGTTTGTTGTGTGTTCTTCTGCAAGTTTTATTTAGAAAAATACATGGACTTGATAGTCTATTATTGGAATTTGCAATTTCTGCTTTATATTCATTACTCCATAGTTCCAGTCTTTTAGTTTTCTGCTGAAATGTTCTCTTGATTCAGCACCATCAAATTCCTTTTAGATCTTGTTAAAAATATTTAGGATACATTCTAGATCTCTTCTTGGGCACATTGCCAGCTAATTATGGTTTAAATGCTGCCTAATTTGTTGCTGTCGACACCTACCTTTGTCATCTAGCCTTGCCTGCGATAATGCTCGCCATTTTTCAGCTTGTACAACCATATTTTTTCTAGCTGTTTCAAGTAAAATCCTGTCATTTTCGTACTTTTGGCCTGCAAAATGTTTAGCTTCAATGGACCAACTCTGTGTTTTTTTGGCAGATGGGAAGTCTGAGTTTCACAAATGGACCGTCATTTATAAGATATCTATTGGAATAGCCAAAGGATTGGATCATCTTCACGCTGGATTGCAGAAGCCAGTAATTCATGGGAATCTCAAGTCAAAGAATATATTGTTGGATCGCAATTTCCATCCGTGTATCTCCGACTTTGGCCTTCATCTCCTCTTGAATCTTACTGCTGGCCAGGAAATGCTTGAAGCTTCTGCAGCTGAGGGATATAAAGCTCCTGAACTTATCAAAATGAAAGAGGTCACTTTGGAGACTGATATATATAGTCTTGGAATAATTCTGCTTGAATTACTCTCAGGGAAGGAACCGATCAATGAGAATCCAACCGCTGATGAGGATTTTTATCTGCCAACGTTCATGCGAAATGCAGTCCTTGATCGGAGAATTGCTGATTTATACCATCCAGACATACTTTAGCAATGGCGATGATAATGAAAGACCTGTAACTGAAGAATGTGTACTCAAATACTTTCAGCTGGCTATGGCCTGTTGTTCTCCTTCGCCTTCTCTTCGACCAAACATCAAGCAAGTCCTTTGGAAACTTGAAGAAATTGGAAGACAATAACATCTTTCAAAAATTGAACAGGGTTTTGGTGGCAGGGCACTGTGCAGTTGATTTCGGGCTAAAATTTTTACATTTTCATTTCTTTCAAGATCTTGTTCAATGGTTATGACAAAGTTGATGACAAGGATGATATCGTCGTAACGTGCGTGGGAAAAGTTGAAATGGATGTCCACCTCAAGCAAAAAAGTCGACAATTTCAGCTACAGCACATAACAAGAAGTGGGGTTTTGTGAATTGCGATGCTATCTTTTGTGGTGGAGAAAGTTTGAAGCAGGAATTCTAACTTGAAGCAAAGTCTTGCACATTCCAGCCATCAGACAAGAAATGTGGAATTGGTGATTGGCTTTGTCGGATTCCGAGACTACTTTGTTGCTAAAAAGCACCAGCGACACAAGATTATGAATCTGATATGGTCCCCCGCTTTGTTATGTGGATGCATATATGTTTACGAGAAAGGGCCACATATCAACAGCAAAAGTGTCATGCTTATTTCCACTACCCCATCAATTGTACCTGCAAACCTCTCCAGAATCCAATGGTAAGTTCATCTTAAATTTGCAATGCAACGAGGCACTTTTACAATTCTGTGGAGAGGTAGCTAAACATTTACTCTCTGCCCTATTCCTTGGACAAGAAACAGTGGCAGCACATGAAAGATACTGATGCTTTGGGCTAGTTAGATGCTTTACTCTTGCTCTACTACTTGATTAACCCAGTATTGCTCACATGGTTACATGTATATTAAACCAAAATTGACGTGGGAAATTTGTATAGAAAATCAATTATCATTTCACGTTTCTTTTTCTGTGCCTCTCCTTTGATAGCATTTCCTGTTAGCTGGCATTGAATTGTGGTGGGTAGCTTTTGAATATTGATTGGTCTAAACCATGAGAAATTGAGAGATCACTTTCTGGTTGAGTCAGGCAATAACTCAGCTTTAATTTCATAATGCAATTTCAACTACTTGATAATAATGGCACTTTTGGTCAATGGCCGTCTGTGCTTTCCCACATCATCCATCGCTCTGGGCCATCGGACCAGTTCTTTAACATGGTGCGGCACTTTCTCAGCTGTAGGTGGACCACTGCTCATCCAACTTGG
The DNA here is from genome assembly GCF_000002775.5 of Populus trichocarpa. Taxonomy (NCBI): domain Eukaryota; kingdom Viridiplantae; phylum Streptophyta; class Magnoliopsida; order Malpighiales; family Salicaceae; genus Populus; species Populus trichocarpa. The sequence continues at coordinate 23,797,338 of NC_037288.2, read as the reverse complement.
TAACAAGTAAACTTAAGCCCTGGTCTGGACTTTGATGTTTGCATATGTTCTAATGAACCTTGAAATATTTCCCAACTAGCGTCACCATCCATAAATGCCACCTGGACTTCTTCTTGCGTGCTTTGCTTGAATTGAATATATGCGTCCTATGATATTTATTATTTACTATGAAAGCTGATGGTCCATCATCTTCGTAAATAAATACAGGCGAAACACTTCCATTCTCAGGGCCATTTCCGGTTAGCAATGTACAGGAAGAAAATAACATGTCTAATCTAAAATTTGCCCATCACGAAAAGAGTAAGTGCGCTTGTTGGCCACCTTTTCTTTTTTCTTTCTCTTTGGGCCATTCTTCTCTCTTTCCTTTCCTTCTCGTCTTCTTTATTGGGTTTAGTTTGGCAAAGATTTAGAAACTGAAATGAAAAGGGCAAGAAAATTGTCTAGCGCGTGAAGAAAGGTACCTTTGTCCGATAGTAGCCTTTCTTGGTGGCGTTGGCCGGCTCCATCTCGACGAGTTGCACCTCCTCATTGGTCAGTGAGGCTTTGATAGCACTTTGACGACATCTCTCTCTCCTCTTTCTTTCTTGGATTCCGCTCGAGCTTTCTTTTTTCTCTCTCTCTCTTTTGTTTTTTTCTTGGGCTCGGTTAGGCATTTTATTTTGACCACTTGAATCATTAAAAATTTACCAGAGCTCAAAAAATCAAAACAAGAAATAAAATGTGAAAATGGAACTCAAATTCATCACGTCAGAATCAAACAAACATAGCCAAAATTAAACAACTGAGCTTCGCTAACAGAAACAACGTCAAACACAGGCAAGACTCTCAACATACTGATAAACATTGAACATTACGAAGTTCTTTTCCTTGAAGTCATAGGGTATCACTTTGCCTGGTATGTGCAGCAGCACTGAAAATGAGTCCTCGTCACTTTCTCCCCTAACAAAAGCCAGTATCTCAAAAGCATAACTAGTCAACTCCCAAAATTCCAGAGATGAGCTCATAATCATCTCTGGAAATGCACCAGCAATTGCATTAAGATCGATGTGGTGCTTCACAAACCATCCGGAGTAGTCTGCCCTCATCTCATAAACATCAAGTTGTGTGTTAGCTTGAGGGGGAGGGCCATGAATCTCAACAAGAAGCAAGCGCCCCCGAGATTCTCCGAAATACCTAACATTTCTCTGTTCCATACCATCATCGATTTGAGGAATCGGAGGCATTGGCATTTGCTTAAGCTGTTCTCCGTCAACATCGAAACATAAAGAAGAACCACTTGAAATATTGAGCCAGTGAATAACTCCATTACAGAAGACACTACCCTCGAATAGCATACGGTCTTCTGTGGTAAAAGGACCACCAGAAACCCTCCATGGAACGTTGTTTGATGAATACATATCTATCTGATAATGATGTTGTCTGGTGATTCTTTAACAAGCCATCTTGGAGCTGATTCTCAAGCAAGTTTATAGTTGTTTTCTTGGTCTTTATATGAAGCAGCTTTGGGTTGCTTTCTTGGAATAGACCATATGGAGATGAAGGCGATAAAGCAGGCATGTTTCTCAATTATTTTAGAGATTTATCATGATTTTCAGTTATATATATATATATAATACGGAAGCTGATGTAAGGCGTATTGATGGATATAATTAGATCAAATTTGTACCCATAATCATATTAAACTGCGGTAGGGTCATGTTGGGACAGATTACAAAATATTTTTTATTTAGAAATGTATTAAAATATATTTTTTATTTTTTAAAATTTATTTTTGACATCATCACATTAAAATGATCTAAAAACACTAAAAAAAATTAATTTTAAGTAAAAAAAACATTTATTAGATTTTTGACAAATAATGTTTTGGCCGCAATGCCAAACACACACTAAACCCAACTTCTAATATTTTACAAATTATAAACCCGATTCATTTAATTTTTCTTGGATTCGAGTGGGTTGGGCTAGATTTTTTGTAGATATTATAGATATCCATTGAATTAGGCTTAAAATTACATTGCTAATTTTCATGGGTTTGTATTTAACAACGGACCTATAGCATAGACTACACCCTTAATGTTATGTCTAATTATCATAAATTACACCACCATTAAATTCTGTTTATCTTCCCCTTCCCATCAAGCAAAAAATAAAAAATAGCTCTTTTATGTTGTATAGAAATTTAATAAGAAATCCACTAAAATTGAAAAAATATTAAATAAAATAAAAATAAAAAATCAATCTACATACTATTAAATATAAAGATAAAGAAATATATGGTATAGAGCGGTCATTTCAGGTTAATTGAGTTTCAAAAATTTTAACCCATCACTTGACTTGTAATATTTATTTCTTTATTTTTTTTATCTATTATTATCAATAATATTTATATTATTTAATTTTAACATGTTAAATCAGATAATATAAACATTACTGATGAGCAGATTTTTTTTTTTAACACCAATCTTACATAAGCAATGTTTTGGGTGGAAAAATTCCACAAGAGATGCTGCTTTGCTGCCAGTCTTCAAGAGTCAAAAGGACTAAAAACAAAATAACGAAAAAGGTGAGACACTCAAATAAAAATAAAGAAAATTGTACACTCAACATGCAATTCTCTTTCATAATTTTTGTTTATATTGGAGCCCCTTTTTTGTCACTTATCACAAAATAAGGATACATTACCACTCAACAAAATAATTTAACGGTAAACACTAAAATTAAAATAATAATAATAACTTAAATAGATAAAATTAGTTTTGTTGCTTGCATATGTGTCGGTAACAATTTTATTAGCATTTTTTTTAAATTACAGGCGTGAATTTATAACATATATAAGATAATCCAATCAAAACTTGATTTAATTAATAAAAATTAAGATGATGTTGTTCTGATTTTATTTTTTATAAAAAAAATTAAGTGATATTTTTTTTTAAAATAAAAAATATTCAAGTCATGGAAAACTCTTTAATAGTATCATTGAACCTGACCTAACAAGTTAACCTTGAAACCTCTTAACCCAACTATTTATCCAGATCAAGCTATAAATTGAACGTGTGAGAATTGGCTTGACATGACTCAATTGATTTGGTGAATTCAAAGGCAACTCGGGTGACCAATTAAAACATAATTTGACTTAAAAAAACTAAAATAATATCTTTTTTTTTAATATTAAGTGAGGGAAAGGGAGTAGAGAGAGGAAACTCATGTTATTAAAGAGAAAAAAGAGGAGTAGAAAACTTTCACTTGTTAACATTCAAAGTTTATATCATTATCGTGTAAGACGTTATAAACTCGATTGTACAAGTTTAAGTAAAGATTAATAAAGTTTATGTAAAAAATCTTAAATCTTAAATTAGGTTTATTAAATGTTAAATTGTGAAAATGTGATGTTCTTGGGATGTAGTATAATATAAATGACTCTAAATAAAGCATAATTCAAGAAGAAAAATTGGTATTTATGGTGAAAGTAAAGCCAACCATTTAAGAGGGGAGAAATGAGAACTTTTGGAAATAAGATAAATGTTTGTTAGTTATGTGTATTTAGTATGTGTTTTTGTATTGATGAGGATTAAAATGGACTTAATTATGTTTTTTTTGTTGTAGTTTAATTTTCAATATAACTTAAAAAAAGGACCATGAAAAATTGACAATGTAAATAATTTATGATTATGTGCTAGGTTGTGATGTACAAAATGAATGTTTGTGATGTTAGGATGGTGTGAAAATGGTTTAGGGATGTTTTGATGTATTTCAGTATATGTGTATTTTCAGGTTTTTTATTATGTTCTAATTAGATTATTTTATTTAGTCATGGATAAGTTTGTCATTAAAAAAAGCAAAATGTTGAGGATACACCCATTGCTAATGATGTTAATGTTATAAATAATGGAGACACTTTATCAAAAACAACTTACATGGAACTCAATTTAGATGATCTTCCTCTAGATCCGGGGTTAAGAAAGAAATTTTCTGAATATCATCCCAATGATAGAGACAAAGTTTAAAGATCCTACTTGTAAAAAGGTTTGTGTTAACCTTATAATTATAATTTTTCATAAAGAAAGATTGGGATTATATATCGACGATTTGTCTCAATTTGGTTTAAGGAGCATAGTTATTGGTTAGAGTATAATAAGGATGACGATTCATTATTTTTCTTATGTTGTTATCTCTATAGGTCGGATATGGAAAATCAAGCAAGTGGTGATTATTTTGTTGGCATGAGATTTAAGAATTGAAAGGATAAAAAAACATTCAAGATTCATGTTGGAGATCCTAATAGTGCTCACAACCAAACTGGGAGGAAATGCCACGATTTGATGAATCAAAGGCAACATATTAAAGTTGCTTATGTTGGAACTTCAAATCAATCTTGAAGATATTATCGAACTCGGTTGACTGCAACTGTTGATTGTATTTGCTTTCTTTTGTGTCAAGAACTAGCTTTTCGTGGTTGTGATGAATCTAAGAACTCAAAGAATCAATGAAACTTTATTAAGCTTCTACGATTTCTTGCTGAACATAATCAAGGAATTACAGATGTTGTTTTAGACAAATTTCCTGATAATCTAAAAATTATAGCTTATAACATTCAAAAAGTTATTGTATGTGCTGCTATAATAGAAACCACCAATATCATCTTAAATGATCTTGGTCATGAGTTCTTTGTTATCTTAATTGATGTGTCTCGTGATGTATTAGTTAAAGAGAAAATGGTTGTTGTTCAACGTTGTGTAGATGTGAAGGGATGTGTTATTGAATGCTTTATTGGTATTGTGCATATTAAGAACACAATCGCTCTATCGCTTAAAGAGACAATTGAAGCATTGTTTTCCAAACATAGGCTTAGTATATCACATCTACTTGGACATGGCTATGATGGAGCTAGTAACATACAAGTTGAATTTCATGGCTTGAAAGCTTTGATAATGAAGGATAATCCATCCACATATTATATTCATTGTTTTTCCCATCAATTGTAACTAGCTCTTGTTGGTGTGGCAAAAACCCATGTTCATATTGCTTTGTTATTCAATATGGTTTCTAGTTTGACAAATGTTGTGGGAGCTTAATGCAAGAGAATAGATCTTTTTCGTGAAAAGTTATATAACAAGATAGTTGAAGCACTTAATGATGGTGACATTTTAAGTGGTCGAGGTTTACATTAAGAAACTATGCTTTGAAGAGCCAATGATACACATTGGAACTCATATTATGGATCTTTGGTAAATCTAATTATGTTTTTTTGCCTCCGTTATTGATATGCTTGAAGTCATTGTTGAAATTAGTGTAAATTCAAAGCAAAGAGACGAAGCTTATGCACTTCTTGACTTGGTATAATCCTATGAATTTCTTTACAATTTGCATTTGATGAAAAATATACTAAGAGTTATAAATGGATTATCTCAAGCATTGTAAAAAAAGAAAGATCAAGATATCATAAATGCAATGTCTTTGGTTAAAGTTTCAAAACAACGACTTCAAATGATGAAGGATAGAGGATGAGAATCTTTAGTTAATGACATTTCTTCATTTTATGAAAGATATAACATTGATATTCCAAAAATAGTTGATATGTTTATCATTCGCGGTCGATCAAGGCATAATACTTAACAATTAACAAACTTGTATCATTACGAAGCTGAGTTGTTATATACAACAATTGACATGTAACTTCAAAAGCTTAATAATCATTTTACTGAGGTAAACACATAGTTGCTTCTTTGCATTTCATGTTTGAATCCAAGTGAGTCTTATTATACTTTTGATAAGCAAAAGTTGATTCATCTTACTCAATTTTATCCATTTGACTTCTTTATGGCTGAGCTTGGAGCACCCTGAAACTTACATTTTTGACATGAGATTTTGTGAAGAATTTTTGAAGCTAAAAGGAATCAATGATCTTGCTCAAATATTGGTGGAGGTAAATAAGGTTATGGTATATCCTTTAGTCTTTTTACTTGTAAAATTAGCATTAATTTTACCAGTGGCCATTGCATTAGTAGAGAGAATATCTTTAATGATGAAATTGGTTAAAAGTCGGTTACATAATCAAATTATGGATGATTGGTTAAATGATTATTTGATTACTTATATTGAAAAAAAGATATTTGAAAGTGTTGATAATGAGAAGATCTTACAACGTTTTTAATATATGAAGTCTTATATACGATTTTTTTTGTGGAGCGACTTTTTATAAAACATGTGAAATTTTGAGCTTTATACAAGAAACTTATAATTTTTGAACTTTTTGAATCTTAACTAATTTATTTATATATTTATATTATTTTGTCCCTACTGAAGTTGGATCCTGGATCCGTCCCTGCTAGTCTCCAATAAAAGTACATGATTGAATTTTGTTTTTTACAATATGCAAATCCATATTGCAATTATGTGTTAATACATAGTAGAAGAATAAACAATGAATTATCTATCTATTATAGTTTTTTCTTATATTAAAAGCTCGTTAGGTGTTGTGATAATGATTATTTTTTAAAGTGCTTTTCGCTTGAAAATACATTAAAATAATATTTTTTAAGTTCATTTTTAACATTAGCACATCAAAATTATATGAAAACACAAAAAAATAGTTTGAAGCAAAGAAAAAATAAAACAATTTTAAATTTTTTGAAAAGCACTTTTAAAACGCAAAAACAAACGGGCTCTAAAGATAATGAATTCAAACATAAAAAATATATTTCAAATTTGAAAAAGACTTGTCCAAAATAGATGAAATAGTAATTGGAGAAGCAAAGTCTGAGAGATAAAAATAAATTGCTTTTGAGTGAATTTTTATGTTTTTAAAATACAAAATACAAGGAATAGGTGACTTTTGTCTTCCAGTCTTTTATCACACGTTTAGAATGGATAATCAAGGCACATAGGTTGTATTCTTATCTTAAATCTAACACATACTAGTGGGTGTTTGGAAGTGTGATAATAATTATTTTTAAAGTGTTTTTTTATTTAGAAATGCATTAAAATAATATTTTTTTATTTTTTAAATTTTATTTTTGATATTAGCGCATCAAAAAATTCAAAAACATAAAAAAATAATTAAAATTTTAACCCAGTTCTGTTGAACCCGCAGTCCCAAACAGAGAGTAACATAATCATACCATAAATTGAGGTTTTTTTTTTTTTTTTTTTTTTTTGTCAAATTAGCACAACAAACTTAAAATTTTTTTGGGGAATGACACCGTTTGAAAAAGATTTGGTGAAATGACATAATTTGATGTTGTCGCGCTTTTGAAGCGCGACATCCACTAAATATCGCGCTTCTGAAAAGCGACAACTACATGACGCGCTTCTGAAACTCGACAACTTAAGATGTCGTATTTCATAAGCGCGCTATTAATTAAAATTTTAAAAGATCGAAGACTAGATTGAACACACAATGTTGTCTCTCTCTCACGAAAAAAACTAGCGACACCCTCACTTCTCTCATAAAAAACTTGTTAAACACTTATATTTTTCCTTTAAATCAATCAAAAATCGAACTCATCCTGGTCTCTAAAAATCCTTTGATGTTTTTGTATTGAAAATCCATCGCTCCCTTTGCTGCCACCACCGTTGCCATGGCTGCCCCAACCATTTTTATGATTACAGACGAGGAGTATATGATTTGATACATGAGTATAACACGATAAATTATTACTTGAATATTTTGGGATTACTTAATATTGTAATATTAAATTATTTTATATTTATTTTGCATGTATATATGTTTTTTTTCTTTTATATTCATGGGGCTACTTGTGATTATGAAATATGAGAATATGTTGAGTTTAATTAGAATTTTTTGATTGTGGTTATTATGGTTTTTTACAAGTTTTTTTCAGCGAGATAAAATTTTAGGTATAATTTCTATATAGAGAAAAATTTGTTCAAATTTTGAAAAATATTGTAAATATTTTAAATCTCTAAAATCATAAAGTAAATAAAATTTCAGAGTAACAAAAAAATTATAATTTTATAAATTTTTTTCTGGCTTAAAATACAAAAACAACCTAAAATCTTATGATAGCTAAAATGGTTTGAGAGTTTTGACTATTTTTTTTTAACTATTTTATCAATTACCTAGCTATTTTTTAAATTGATTTCCTTGAAAATATTACAGTACAACTACAACACCAATTATCGTAATTTTAAAACAAAATACATTTATAAACCATAATATTATTAAAGTATCGCGTTTTTAAACTCCAATATCTTCAAACTATACGTTAAAACCTATTTCAATATTTAATTATACTTTGAGCGCGATGTGCGCAATTTATCTAAATTGTCAGCTACTTTGATAAGGTGGGCCCAGAGAAGGAGACATCTGTACACGTTGCAAGACCTGGGCCACAGCCACAACTCTATCATTTTAATATTATAAAATGAAAAAAAAGAAGAAGTAAAAAACAAACAAAGACGGGTTAAAAACTTAAAACTACGGTGCCATCTAATATTTTATTGCTGACACTATAAAAAAACTATCTTTTTTTTTTTTGTATTTTTGTTCATACGTTTGTCAAAGTAAAAAAAGGAACTGTGATGTGGTAGAGAGAAGGAGAAGGCAGGAAGTTCGATGGTATCCCCCCCCCCCCCTCTGTTTCTCTTCCATTTACCTCTTACATGATATGATTGTGGCCCGAGTTTTTTAGGTTAATTTTGCTGTTTTATTTGGGTATATGTGATGTACAGGCAGAAAGTGGAGAGAGCAATAAGAATAAATTGAAGCTGTATTCTTACTGGAGGAGTTCTTGCTCTCAACGTGTTCGCATTGCTCTTAACCTCAAAGGTTTTCCCTTTTCTTTTGCTTTGCTTAAAGTTTGGATTTTTCTTTTGGTTTTTCTTGGTGGGATTTCATTTTCTCGTCTTGATTTTTAGTTTCTTGGTTACAGGGCTCGAATATGAGTATATACCTGTTAACCTGCTTAAAGGAGAACATTTCAGTCCTGGTGATAACTAATTACTTGCTACTAGTTATTTTTTTCTGTTCTTTCACTCTTTATTTCCTATTCTTGTGTTCAATCTTGTATTAAATGTAGAATTTTCTTTTAATACATATTGTGTTGGGTAGATTTCTTAAAGCTGAATCCTCTCGGATATGTGCCTGCGCTGGTAGATGGGGAGATTGTAATTTCTGACTCTTTTGCCATTTTAATGGTGACTCATTTTCTATTTTTTTTGCTTCTTTGTTATTTATGGTGCTCATCGATTGACTCCCTTTTTAATCTTTCAATTTTTTCTCTCGAAATATGTAGTATTTGGAAGAGAAGTACCCTCAGCATCCTTTGTTGCCTAGTGATCTTCAGAAAAAAGCCCTTAATTATCAGGTTGCATTGCATATCCTTCCGTGCTTTTTAACTACTATATCTTGTTTGCGCACCACTTATACCAACAATTCATCAGCCAACACAATTGGGTTCATTATTGGAAGCTGCAGTTTTGATATGAGTTCCTCTGATCATAATCTTGAGTTCCTGATTTAATTGGGCACACTGTCTGTTTTATATATATTGGGCACAACTGTCTGTTTTATATATATTCTTTCCCATCACATTCAGTTTTACCAACAGCTTCTGTGCCGAGTGTCAAATACTGATTTTCTCTCTCTCTTTAATCTCTTCCATTTTAGGCTGCAAATGTTGTCTGCTCTAGCATACAGCCTCTTCAAAACTTGGCTGTGCTAGTAAGTATCTTATTGAGATCATTGCTCATGTTAATCTGTTAATTGTGTTAGAATTCAGATGATGTTTATCTGACATTGTCAGACTAATGTTCCTCATGCTGTTTTGCTGCACTCTATTTACAGAAGTATATTAAGGAAAAAGTTGGTCCAGATGAGGTGATTCCTTGGGTTCAGAGTCATATTAACAAAGGGTTTGCAGGTAAACCAACTTTTTTCTTTAAATACTACGTGGAAAAGTTGAAATTCCATTCGCAAAAAATAACATCCAGATCAGTCCTCCATGTTGAATTCTTTTTCAGTGTAAAAGCTAGACAATTAGCTTTTCACTTCTCATTTGCCATAGGCTGTCAACACTGACAACTTGTACATACAGACCTTGCTTCTCATGTTCTCCGTCGATATGAGTCATATGACCTGTTTCTGCTATGGTCTAAATTCATTCACAAGAAAAGTCACACAAGACTTGTAATAACAAGAAACATCTGACAGGTTCATCATTAACTACTTGTTTGGTCATGTTCAGTATTTGCCAACATTTGTGTTAAACTCAGTAAAATTATGTTTAAATGCAAATCAATGGATGATAACCATTTGAGTTTGCCTGGTCAGATTCAATATGAATATAAGCTGACATGTTAAGGCGTGTTTGTGCTTCTTATTTGAATTTTTCTTGATGTATTGTGTGTCTCAGCACTAGAGAAGCTGCTAAAAGACTCTGCTGGAAAATATGCAACTGGAAATGAAGTATCCATGGTTTGTTTTCTATTGTTTTTTCGCTTCGTCTTTGTTTTCCTTGAAACTCAAACTTTCATGTATAATATACACCTTTTATGGGACAACAATCTGGATCTAGCTTGACTCTGCTCCCAAACCATGGATCTGGGTTACTGATATGAAATGGTGTTGTTGGAGCTCCAAATGCTATAAGATGGTGGATTTTTGAAGTGCTTGTGACACATTATGCTGAATCCTCACTTCTATGGCATAGAATAAATTACGATACATTATTTCACCTTGCAGGCAGATCTGTTTATAGAACCACAGATTCATGGAGCAATTAAAAGGTTCAATGTTGACATGGTAATTACCGTTCCCTGAGTTTTTTTTATTTGTGTATTAAATTCTTATTTTTGCATGTAGTTCATCTGTTCAGTTTGAATTGGTACAAATCAAACAAACATGTGCTTTATAATATCCATCTGTAGTCAGCACTAACATGTTTATCTTTAATTTTTTCTTGTAGTCTGTGTTGAATTTGTTATGGTAGAATATTAGGTTTAATGAAAATATGTAACAGTACTAAAGTTGAGAAAAAAAGTGTAATCCCTCTATGAATCACGCTATTTAACCTGTAGCCACAATTTGTTACAGTAAAATAACTTTGTTTTTGTTTTTTCATCATTTATGTATTGCTCATCTCTCTCCGTCCCCCCCCTCAAAATCCCTTGCATTTGAATTGTTGTGTGCAAAGTGATATGACAACTACTCTCTAGATTCTTAATTCTATGTTTTAGTTTTCTGTTCATTATTTAACATCCAATTTGACAACTGTGTTCTTGCTTTCTCATTTGTGCAGACTCAGTTCCCTCTTCTATCAAGGTTGCATGTAGCATATAGTGAGCTGCCAGCATTCCAGAATGCCATGCCAGAAAATCAGCCAGATGCCTCACCTTCATCTGTCACTTAGCTGAACCAGTATATCCTGAAGGTAAAGGTCTCCAGTAACATAGCGGAAGCAAAATGATAAATACTTTGCTGTGCATATTGTTCTGATGTTCTTCAAGTTTATTTTCTTATGTCTGTTTTCACTAATGTGCTTGCCAGAATAATTTATCCACCAATAATCTATTGAATAGAGTTAAAGATAATGTCGAGCCTTGCTCAAGCTCAAGCTTGTTTGTTTTTATTTTTTATTTTTCTGTTGATGGGGAATGGAGGAGGGGAAAGTAATCGATTCAGGATCTGTTTGAGTAATTTCCCTTTAGTTCTTCCCATATCAGCATGCTTATGTCTTTGCTTATCGTTCTACTGAAATTGGTTTGGTTCATTTTCCTTTTCAGATCAGATTTTCTCATCGGAAAATATCAATGTAAAGCAACAATCAGTGAGATATCGACGTAAAGCTTGTGATTTCTAGTATGACATTACAATAAGGATTTGGTTGTACCAAACATGTATGTATCAATGCAGATTTAGAATAGTAATGGCACAGCGAAGGTAACTATCTTGATATGATGCATGCCTGAATCATCCTGTCTTCATCATCTTGCATTTGTCTATTCCCTCTAATAATCAATTTGATCAGTTTCATCAATGTTCTTGAATTTTATAGCATTCAGGAGGAGGGCCTTGAATTCCATGCTTTGACAACTTAATTTCTGAAAAGAAATCCAATCTCAATTATTCCTTGTAATTTTCGTTTTCATATGTAACCCACCCTCATGTTATTCATTCAAGCAATTATAATCCTGCAACTGTCTAGCTTTAAGGTTGATCATGATTGGCAGATCTAAAGTACAGAGTCCGACTTGGGTTAGGTTTTTTTTTTTTTTTTAGTCCAGATAGATATTGGCCTATTTAAATCCAAGTGAACCTTTAAGTTAATTTACAACTTAGTTGACCTGGTTAAACTGACTGTTTCAATTTTTTTTCTCCAAAACTTTTTCTTTTTTAAAAATAAAACAATGTTGTTTTGAGATAGGCTTGAGTTGACCAATAGATTTATAGGTTGTAGTCTATGACTACAAGAACACAATTGGAGCAGTTAATTCCTATCTAGAGGGCATTCATTTGCAAATGAACAAATGAACCTTCCCTGATTAGAGGAGGAGGAGGAAGAAGAAGAATGAATCACTGCTTTGCAAGATTGACCATAAAAAAAGTTCAAGAAAGTCTTGAGGAACTATTTTTCAACTTTGACTTTTTTTTTTTTTTTAATAAAACTATTTGGTTCATAGAAGAAGCCAGTCTATTCAAATTGGGTTTCTGGAGAAGGCTCTTAGGAATATTTGGCAAATAAGCCATTGCTTGGTCCAATAAAAGGAGAACTCATTATAGATCAAGCTTCTTGTAGTGGTTTGATACTTTTTATTTAAAAAGTATTAAATTATAATTATTTTAAATATATTTTGATGATTTTGATAATAAAAAAAATAAAAAAATATTATATTGATGTATTTTCAATTTAAAAACACTTTAAAAAAAATATCATTATCATATTACAGAAAATATAATTATTTATATTATAACTTGGTGTTATATTATCATCTCAATCTTTTTCTATTTGGATGAGTGAAATACTAATATATATATATATATATAAAATTTATTTTAAAATAATGTTCAGTTAAGGCATCCTTGTATATAGTTTTCATGAATGACTTCTATATATCATTTACTTTCTAATCTAATTTCTTAAATTATATTTTTTTGCTTATAAAAAAAGGGAAAAAATGCTTAGCATTTTGCTATATCAATGAAAATTTGATGTTCAAGCATGATATAAAATCTCTAATAATCTTTTATTTTTAGAAATATTTCATCTGGATTCTAATCAAATATGCTTGATTTGCTATTTTTTTTAATCAATTTTTTTTCAAGCGTGATATAAAATACACTTATTTCTTGGCTTTTAAAAATATATATATATGCAAAAATTATATGTAAAAGGGCACCAATAAATTTATAAAAAGAATTATATGAAAAGGGCAGGCATAATTCTTCTATAGCCTTACCATGTGAAAGGGCACCAATAAAAAGAAGAAGAAACAAGAAAAAAAGAAAGAAAAACCCTTGAAAGTATATAAAAACATATAGTATCATGCAACTTAATGTTCTTAAATAAAAAAATTAATCTTTGAATATTCACTTGAATTGTGCATATATCATACAATAGAACAGGAAAAAGATCGGTCCAAGTTGGAATAATATATTAGAGTTGTTGTGCCAGTGGCTCCCATTTCTTACCAAACCAGCCACGTCACCACTTTCTGCTTTGGCACGATGTATTGACAAAGGATGCAAAGCCAAATGTACAAGAAAACAGGATTTGGTAAACCAAATGGGAATGCATATAAAGAAGAAGGAAGAACGAGTCTTCTTAAAGGGTTGAACATTCGGATGGAGATCGGGTCCAAACACCACTTTCTTGGAATTTCTTCACCATATTATGTTTAATTATTTATATGGTGCTGGATTCTGCTAGCTTGCTTGTGTCACGACATAACCTAGTCGATAAATCTGGTTTGACAGGTTGATATGAGAAACTTCTGGTCCAGTTTCAAATTAAATTAAAAAAAATATGAATCCTGATTGATCTATCCAAACCCTGTCCAAACCTGCCGGGCGAACACCAAGACATAAGAAAAATGAAGCCATAAAAATAAATTGATCTTAGATGACCCGGTAAACGTGGATCAAATCTATCTTCGTTATAAACCCAAGTCAATTTCAAGGTTAGTCTCCGCCCTGTCTGAAAACTATGGTTAGCAAAAAACATCTGAGACTCTCACGAAAGAAACTTTAGATGACCAAAGTAAAACCTGTACTAGTCGTCTGTTGCTGATTATGATTTTCAATATTGCATGTTGAGATCATTCAACAGGACTTGGCCTATTTAGTTTTCATATTTTTTTGTTCTATTTATCGAAGTTTATTTCTACCATCAACATCTCACAAGGGAGCAGTTGACGTTGTAAGCATCACCCCTTTTGATATAGTTTTCGTCCGCCGGAAGCCGGTGACGTTGGAAAACAATACAATTAGCGAGTGTTCGTCAACTATAGGAGGCAGCTGAGAGAAATATTTTGAGGTTTGAGAGCCTTCTGTTGGAGCTCAGCAGTCTGTAAGAAATGGGTTCAGGACTTCCCGTTTTCCTGCTGATCACCTGCCTTCAAGTTCTAGTTATAGCGGCAGTGACAGACTCTAATGACTGTAAGTTCATCTATGGTTTTCTAAGCAGAATTAACCCTCGAGAGTGTTTTATATTATTTTGTTATTTGGTGTGGAAGTGCCAACTTACCTCAAATTTTATTTCAGCCTTTGTTCCTTGTTTTCTTTATGTTTAAACCATGGCAACTGTTGTGTCGATCTGATGCAGTATCTGCTCTAAATTCTCTCAAGAGTAACTGGAAGAACACACCGCCGACTTGGATTGGTTCTGATCCTTGTGGCGGTGGGTGGGAAGGAATATGGTGCACCGGTTCTCGTATCACCTCCATGTATGTAACTCAGTGCTAACTGCTTTTGATTGTTTTTTTTCATGCTCATCTTCGGTATATCTGAACATAGAGCACGCGTTTCTATTTTCAGAGTACTCTCAGGCATGGGATTGTCCGGCACGTTGACTGGCGACATCGGCAATTTTCCAGAGCTGCAAACTCTGTGGGTTTTCTCTATGTTCTCTTGTCCCCTCTTAGTTCAACTTTCATGCTTGAAAATCCAGTGATGAGTTCTCTATACTGCAGTGATCCATGCGACTTGAGCTTTTAGATAAGTGGCAATTAAACCATGTAGTTATCTGATATCAGTTCTGCATACAGGGATTTGTCTCAAAACAATGGTTTGACAGGAATTCTCCCATCAGCAATAGTAAATCTGAAGAAGCTTGAAAATCTGTAAGCAAATTGAAGTTTTTCTATGCCGTTCTTGAGCAACCTATCTTTTCTTAGCTACAAACCCAGAAACTATCTTTTACTGGTTACTTTACATTGGATGCCAGATTCCTTGTTGATTGCAATTTTAATGGACCAATTCCTGACGGGATAGGATCTCTAACGCAGCTGGTCTCATTGTAAGAATTTCTGTCGTCGCCATTTCAGAATTTGATTAGTAGAAAACAGAACCTGGAGACAATACTTCAAATATCATCTGCCTAGTCCGTTGATACATGGTGTGCAATATTTGCTCTTCAATTCCTGTATGCAATTTCCCAAATTTCTTCCTGTGCAGATCTCTAGCTTCCAACAACTTCAATGGACCAATACCACCTTCCATCGGCAAAATGTCTAATCTTTCTCTGCTGGATTTAACCGACAATAAACTCAGCGGGACAATTCCAGTATCTGATGGGACTTCGCCTGGTTTAGATTTGCTGCTAAAAGCAAAGCACTTGTATGTACTATAGATCATTTCTGTATCTCTTTGAAGCAGTCATTTGGAGTTGATCTATTTCTCCAGAATAATGTTCTGTAATTGCATCCATTAATTGCAGTCATTTGGGGAAAAATCAGTTAACCGGCGGAATTCCATCAAACCTTTTCAGCTCAAATATGAGTCTCATACATGTGTAAGTTATCCGAAAACCTGATAATGTTTTCTGTTGACTGTACATGTAATTAGACATGAACAAGGAGAGTAGAATCCTTGAGATTAGAAAATCCAAAAACTCAAACAGAATAGTTAATCCTTTTGAATATCTTACTTTGAGCAGGCTTTTTGACAGCAACCAACTTAGTGGCAACTTTCCTTCTACACTGGAACTAGTACAAACCTTGGAGGCGATGTGAGTATATGTCCTGCTCATAGACTGGAACGTTTCCAGTTACTTGATATTAAATATTTTGTCTTGTCAACAGACGTCTAGATAGGAATTCATTAACCGGGCCCATCCTTTTCAACTTCACCAGTCTCCCAAGTCTTTCCGAGCTGTAAGAACACAATTTCTCTTCAAATTTCCTTGAATTTTATGTTACCCGCTCTACTGGATCAAGCATAACTTGCTATTTGTTTTTAGGTACTTGTCTAACAATAAATTTTCTGGATCAATGCCTGACCTCAGTGGCATGAAGGTCCTCACCTATGTGTAAGTAGCCTTTGATTATGCAAAATCTAAATCTATCTTCAGATTGCTAAAGTGGGACTCCAGTATTCCCTTTTCCACAGCTCGGTGCTGTCTCAGTTTCAGTGTCATATCTGATTCCCAGATTCATTTTTTATTTGCAGGGACATGAGCAACAATAGTTTTGACGCATCATTAATCCCACCATGGTTTTCAAGCCTACAATCCATGACATCATTGTATCCCTCTCTCTCTCTCTCTCTATCTTTCTCCAAACACACACAAAGCAAAGAGGCAAAATAACAATATTCATACCTTGCGCTTTTGCTCTCTTGGATAATGAGAAAGTGTAGATCTCTGGTAACCCTAATAGGTAAACTTTGTGCTGACAGAATAATGGAGCGCACGCAGCTTCAAGGACCAATAAATGCCACCCTCTTTAGTCCTGCTCAGTTACAGTCTATGTAAGGACTACCTTCTTCTCAAAAAGCATTATATTTATACTCGATTGATTGGAATCAATACAGTGACATATTTAGTAAAAACCTGATAAAATCCAGTGATGTTTAAAGCTGATTCTTCGGACTTATGTTGACAGAGTATTAAGTAACAACCAGCTTAATGGTTCCTTAGATTTGGGCACCAACTATGGGAGCCAACTGCTACTCGTTGATTTGCAGAACAATTCCATTAGCGAGTTTGCACAAGGAACAGGATACAGCAAAGAATTATTGTAAGTGACTTCTTTGAATCTTTTTATCTCCTAGGCAAGGAACTGAATCTGGTTTATTGCTAGAACACGGAATCCGGTATCTATCATAATTGTATCAACTCAGATATAATGTTGTGCAACTGTCATAACTTTTCAGGCTTCTTGGTAATCCGTTTTGTCAGAAGATGCCGTCTTCAGAAAACTGCATAGTTCCCCAACAGCCAAATTCTTCATATGCTACACCAACAGAAAATTGTGTGGCTCTTTCTTGCAATGCCCAGCAACTTCTCAGTCCAAACTGTAACTGTGCAAATCCAATAACAGGAATTCTACACTTCAGATCATTTTCCTTCTCAGACTTTCAAAATGGAAGCTATTATACTCTTCTCCAGGCTGCAATGATGGAATCTTTCAAGTCCGATCAACTTCCCGTTGATTCAATTTCTCTAAGTGTTCCATTGAAGGATGCTTATGATTACCTTGAAGTAAGGCTGGATGTTTTTCCATCTGGCGTTTACGTTTTCAACCGGACAGGATTTTCTGTCATTACATCTCAGCTCAACAACGTAACTTTTGTCAAACTCCCAGATGCTTTTGGACCATTCTTTTTCACTCTTAATACCGACAACTACTTTACCGGTAAAGCAGAACTTTGAGCAGAAACTTGTGCTTGATACTGACTTGTAATCCAGAGGCCTCATTCCCTGGACACTTTCTATAGTAGCACCAATAAAAATAGCCTACAGTTCTACCTCAATGTAATCATAAATATTATGCAGGTTCGAACAAGTCATCAAATACTGGGATCGTCATTGGAGCAGCCGTAGGTGGTTCTGTACTTATGCTACTCTTACTCATGGCTGGAGTTTATGCTTTCCATCAACGGAAAAAGGCAGATCAAGCTACTGAACTAATGAATCCATTCGGTAAACAAAACCCAACACTTCCCTTTTTTGTTTTGAACTCCTGGGAATTACTCATCACTCCCTTGTACAAATGCAGCATCATGGGACCAAAATAAAGCCAATGGAGCCGCTCCCCAGATAAAAGGAGTGCTAAGTTTCTCTTTTGAGGAGCTTAAAAAATGCACCAACAATTTTTCTGAGGACAACGCCCTTGGATCTGGGGGATATGGGACGGTAAGTTGACTATACCTGTAACTTGGAGAATATATCAGCATAGATTCACTTCTTTAGGATACTTCATAGAGGTGCTTTACCCACTTCTTAAGAGGACATGTCCATGTTGGACCATGGCAGCATTTCTAAAGCTTTCAGTAGTACTTCACTACACTATTATGACAATCTCTATATTTCTTTCTTTGCACTCAATTTGCTATGTGTTCTCAGGTTTATAAAGGAACTCTTCCCACTGGTGTGCTAGTTGCCATTAAAAGAGCTAAACAAGGATCATTGCAGGGTAGTCATGAGTTCAAAACTGAGATTGAGCTTCTATCAAGGGTTCATCACAAGAATCTTGTCAGCCTGTTAGGTTTTTGCTATCAGTTAGGTGAACAGATGCTGGTCTATGAGTACATTAAAAATGGTACTCTTACAGACTGTATTTCAGGTATTTTCACATCTCTTAATACAAAACTAATAGCTTGCTGCATCCTCTATTGTTCTTTTCATAGAAATTAAATCATGTTGAAGTTCTTAGAGTATGTGACTTTTAATGCCCATCACCCTTTACTTATATGAGAAGAATATAATCCTAAAAACACTAAAGACAACATGGAAAATTCTCCCTAGTTTCTCATCAGACAATATCCTAATGATTTATGCAGGTAAGTCAGGCTTCAAGTTAAGTTGGACGAAGAGACTCGGAATAGCATTTGATTCAGCTAGAGGTATTGCGTATTTGCATGAGCTTGCCAATCCACCCATCATACACAGGGACATTAAGTCCACTAATATCCTCCTGGATGATCAGCTAATTGCAAAAGTTGCTGATTTTGGTCTATCAAAACCCGTGGACAATAATGAAGTTCATGTTTCTACTGGAGTCAAAGGGACACTGGTCAGTATAGCATCTTTCAAATCTTTATTTGAAGTATAGAGAAATATAATGCAATAACAGCTAAATCTATTTTATCTGCTCAAATAGTGATAGCAAAGGATTCATAGCAGTAGTTTCAGGACCAAGTCCCCAGCTTCCTCAAAATATTAATAATGGAGCCTTGATAACTGTTTTAGAAGAATAGGAGAATAAGAAATGGTGCAAGGCACCTATCATTTTCCCTAATTTTGTATGTACTTCTAGGCCTAGCCTGCAGGCAAGGCTAGACATGCATGGACAAGCTTATTTTCAATCACCTCCACCGTTCCACTATTCAGGCAGACCCTTGCAGAAAATATCCTGACTTTCCCTTTAAAGAAGTTAAAGATTAAATGAATTTAAACAAGCTATAAAGACTAAAGGCTAAAGTTTAATGAATTTCGTAACACTACTATAAAATGTGCCTGAGATTGAATTTTCTGCAGGGCTACTTGGATCCTGAATATTTCATGTCCGGACAGTTGACTGAGAAAAGTGATGTTTATAGCTTCGGAGTGGTAATGCTGGAGTTAGTTACTGGTCGAAAACCAATAGAACACGGGAGCTATGTTGTGAGAGAGGTGAAAACAGCTATGGGTAACCAGAGGACAAAAGATTCAAGCAACCTAGATGCCATCCTTGATCCCGCTCTTGATCCGGGCAAACCACTGAAAGGCTTAGAGAAGTTTATTGATCTGGCGATTAGGTGTGTCGAAGAATTGGCAGCCAACAGGCCTACAATGAATGAGGTGGTTAAAGAGCTTGAGAACATCCAGCAGCTGGCTGGTTTCAATGGCAATGCTGAAATGGTATCCACCTCAAAAACTTACAGTGAGACAACAGAAGGGAGTTTTTACCACGATTATAACAAAAACGCCTTCTTTGAGTACAGTGGAACCTTTCCACATTCTGAGATAGAGCTTCAGAAATAATTTTTCATTACACTCACAGTGTTGAACATAAACCTCTTGCAGTTTCTTTTGATCAAGCACATCACTTACCTTCTTCAACATTTTGATACTGTTGTTGTATATAGCGGGATGAGAACACACAAATACCTTTCCTCTCTGTTAAAGCATGCAGAAGCATAGATCTCTGTAGTTTGCCAGTCTCCATGTGGAGAATGTACCTTTGCATGAAGTCAAGTTTGAGATTTTTTCACATTTCCAAAGAATTTACCCTAAGAAAATCATGTTAGGATTTATTTTTCTACTTCCAACCTGTTTGTTTCACTTGGTGCTGAATGTTTTATGATGCTGGACAGGTTCTGATCTTTAGCAGATACGAAATATGAAGGCACCGAGTTTTTGATTTGCAGAACATGCTCTGTATACTTAACCAAAGGAAACTGTTTAATTTCCCATTAATCCACAGCTAATTACCATTAATTCCCCAAAGTCCATTGAGATCAATTATCTTTGCTATGCCTGCAAAAAAACACAGACATTATGTTGCCCTAAAAATTGCAACCTGATCCATGGAGTCGAGTTAGGATTTTGTTGCTGTCTTTTGCTTGCCTGGGTGCATTTCAGATCCATGTAATCCACGGGGATACTGCAAAACAACACTAATGAACAGTAAATATGAAAGGATTCGTATAAAAATCAGTTGGCACAAGAAGTATACTGATAGAAATGAGATTGTAGAATTTCCCGAGTAAATTTGAGTGTAATCCATTAAAGATAACAAAAGTTACGACCTTTTTTGTACTGTTTTTCTTATACGAACAGAAGTTAAGTTTTCCGCATGATCCATTGATGGCAAATCTTCAATTGAATATCCAAAACTATCAGATTCTTTGAACCTGCCTTCGATCATTCCATTAAGTAAATCACAAGCAATAAGCACTGGTTTTCACTTACTTTCTCATTAAACAAAAATGGCTCTGCAAACTAATGACTCAGAACAATTAAAAACACCAGCTTATCAAATAATTTTCCAGTACTCTAAGAACCGGAGGGACCTAAAAGGTTAGGGTTTAGCTAGGCCTTCTCTTCTCCGATCTTAACAAGCCCCAGTCCTGGAGGACCTAGAAGGTTAGGGTTCCGTTAAGCCTTCTCTTGTCCAATCATAACAAGCCCTAGTAGCCACGTGTCAAAGATGCTCGCGTCCAAAATTCCTATCCAGACTCCAAGCTCATAGCCATGTTCTTCCTTCGGTCTCGGGAGGAAATATAGAAATTTAATCAGAAAGCTTGGACACCGTGACTGCGCTCAAAAGCCAACCTTTTCTCATTTTGTTTATTCAGGAATAATTAATTAATATTTTGTTTTTATACTATAATAATAAGAATATTCTCGAATTAATTTTGTTATCCCATTTATTTATTCTTGAATTAATTCTTACATTAATCAAGATAAAGCATTTTTCAAGTTAAAAATAGATCGCACAACGGCAATTAACATTTTTTTTTTTTAAAAAAACAATTAATCCCTAAAATCAAAACTTAAAGAGTGGTAGAAAGTTAAAAGAATGAAGCAGTCGTCATTAACCACAAAATCAATAATTTAAAGTTATAATTAATTAATGTTAATTTTACCAAATTCAATGGAAAAATTAAGAAAAATAATTGAAGCAGTAGCAGCTCATTGCTGAAAAATTCAAAGTGGTGGGGCTGAGAGGGTATAATTTCTTTGAATATTGAGGTAAATGCGTAGGTAGCAGCAACGTCCTGGTGCCTATCTGTTTAGATATTTTTTTATTCATTAAAGAAGAGTCAGATAGGTAAAAAGTCTTTCTTTGAAAGCATCTCTAGGGCTTTTTAACTTTAAAATTAGAGGGACTGATATCGCTTAAAAAAAGATTTGGTAAGACTGCATCGTTTGTGTTCTTGAAATGTGATATCCACTTAGTATTGCACTTTTAAAACACGAAAATTATATGCTATTTTTTTAAAGTATGGTATTAATTAAAATTTAAATAGATTAAAAATATAATATTATTTCTCTCACGAAAAAAACCACTGCCGCCCTCGCTTCTCTCCTCAAAAACCCATTAAACACTTAGATTTTGATGGTTATTACACGGTTCAGAGCTACAAGTCAGCATATGGAATGCCATTATGTCCATTACTAGACGAGTTACAATGGACTAATTACATTGGACCTCGAGTTGAAGCAAACTCATCTAGATGGAAATTAAAACATAGTCAACGAATGTCTACTTGTTTACACAACGAGATGAATGCAAGAGAAGGTCATGCACATTATAGGTGTGGGATATACAATGACACATGACATAATAGGAAAATATATCATAATCGACAACGTATGTATAACAATTTATTAGATCATGTTATAATATATTATGACATGTTTTAAGCATATTAAATTTATATAATTTCACATCAATCACAAGTACTATTACAAAGGATGACATGCACTCAAAGTGGTAGATTATCTGCTTATGTTGAGCATTCACATTTGGATGATGATCATGATGGATTTTTGCAAGTTTTTTTAAGCGGGATAAAATTTTAGATATAGTTTCTATATAAAGAAAACTCTGTCCAAATTTTGATAAAATTATAAATATTTTAACTCTCTAAAATCATAAAGTAACTAAAATTTCAAATTAATAAAAACAATGATTTAATAATTTTTTTTCAGGTTTAAAACATGAAAATAACCTAAAACCTTACAATAGCCAAAACGGTTTAACCGTTTTGGTTACAGTCTAACCATTTTATCAAATGTCCAATCGTTTCTTAAAACGGTCTCTTTGAGAGTGTCGTGGTTCAGAAACACGATATTTTATTTATGTCACGGTTGTGAACCGCAACATCAGTTGTCGCTATTTAGAAACACGACATGTAACAATTATGCCATTTTTAAACTGTAACATTATTAAAATGTCGCATTTTTTAACAACAATATTTTCAAACTGTGCTATTTTACCAAAACATTTTTATCCAATGCTTTTTTAGTATTTAATTATATTTTAGGTGCTAATTATCCAATTTATCCCTAAGTTGACATATAAAAAAAATTACCATCCCTTTTACATGCTTCCACGAGACTTAAGGAGTTATATATATATATATATATATATTCTTGGTTGAGCTTGGTTGAGCTTTAAATTAAATATTTTTTAAGAGAAAAATAGTTTGAAAAACATTTAAAACATCTGGTTAAATTACAAATACAAACACTTTATAAATCGGATGAGAGTTGATTTCTATTCTTCGAACAGCAAATTTGCTTTTAAAGGCACGAAACAAGCGTTTTTGAATTGATGAACGAACCAGGAAAGCCAGAAGCGAAGTTATTTCTTTCTTCCCCCGCGTAAATTCAATAAAAAAAGAAGTTTTTGACCCGTCCCAATAAGGACCTCAGGAGGCAGGAGCTATCTTTCTCTGCCATAAAACTAAACAGAGAGCTCGTACGTAGGCCTTATTCTGCAGATCAACGATCAACGTAATTCCCCCATTCATTCGAAGGGGGGTTTGGACCTAGTCTGACCTTGCAGGGAAGCTCTTGACTTGGTCAAAAAGATCAAATCCTAACAAAACTAATTGGTTTGACCTTTTATTTTTTAAAATAATATTATTTTAAATTGATTTGACGCATGATGTGAATCTTTAACCTATCTTTACATTAAACTAGGTTTAATAACTTTATATTTTTTTTATAATACTATATAATCTTATTTTTACCACAATATATACACAATAAAAATGCTATCATGGAACCATGCTGCTGGTATATGATCCTTCTTGGGTCATCGAGGACCTATCTCATAATGTCTAAAGGAACTTTATTAAATTCGTTTGACCTTATTTCTTGTGGGATTTATTACATAAATTTAATGCCACAACCCACCAACTCCTTAGCTGGATGGTCCCATGTCTCACACAAGCCTGTTTTATTTAAATTTAACAAATTTAATTTTATAGAAATCTCTGTGTTTGATTAAAAATTGCAAAAGCTTGAAAATTTTTGATATCTTGACTTGCTCTAGCACGCCAGCCAGCCTCCAAGGTGTCCCTTTCATTATTAATTCAATGAAGGTGTTTGGTGAGAAGTCTATTGTATTGTGTATTTGTTTTCTTTAGACTTGTGATCATGAAACGGACAAAATTGTGCAACTCAACTTGAAGATAAATCCTCTTGACATGGTATAATAGCGTGTGGAGATGATTCAACTAGACAATATTTTTTGTGTGTGAGTTTTGACATGGTATAATTTGGAAATAAAAGAAGGCCAAGTTTTCAACAGTTTGAATTGAAGACCTTCATGTGTGAGATTTAACTGCAGATACTAAATGGGATTTCAGTTTTTCGACTTCACCAACTGAAAACAAAGAGCTTCCTGTAGGGTTACTTGAGAAATGGGTTCAAGAATTCTTGTGTTCTTGGTTGTTGCTCTAATTCAAGTTTGTACCACACCAGCAGTGACTAACAATGATGATTGTAAGTTCTTTACAGTTAGTTTTTTTCTTGTTTTTGGTAAATTACTTAGAACATGCATGTTGTTTTAGCACTCTTTTGATCCAATTAGTATCAGCTGTCTAATGACCTCTTGTCTAACATATACTAAGATGAACTGTAGATTTAGGACTCCAGATTCCACTTGCTTTTGCAATTCCAAGAGTCAGGGAATCATTTCTGGCTTATGATTTACTTGGTTTTGATTCTGTAATTCTGGTTGTAAAGTAGAAGCTGGAGCTGGGAGATACTTTGTCAAACTCAGCAGTGTATCCAGTCTTCACTGGATGCCTTTTCCTGTTCTTATATGATGATTGTTGGAACTGGTGCCAGGCCCCAGAATTGTCCATTAGGCTCGTTCAATCTGGGGAATAAGACTAGTTATTGTAAATTTGTTATTAGCTTTCCATATATAGACCCTCAATATATGTATATTCTTTTGATTCCTGATGCAGTTAATGCACTGAAAGCTCTCAAGGATGTCTGGGAAAACGTACCACCAACATGGGTGGGGGCTGACCCTTGTGGAAGCAGGTGGGATGGCATTTTGTGCACCAATTCGCGTGTGACTTCCATGTAAGTCATTGGCTTTATTTCATCTTGTACAGCTTATTGAGGCTTGCAGATCATTCCTTCCTCTGCTTTTTTAGATTAACCTGACTATTCTCATCTGCAGAACATTGGCAAGCATGAGATTGAAAGGAACACTGTCTGGAGACATCTCAAACTTGTCAGAATTGCAGATTCTGTATGTCATCACTCTGTGCACTGTTACCTTTTTTTCTTTATGTTATGAAAAGGATCCAAGCATCCAATTTACAACTAATGTGCTTGGATTACTGTTCTAAAGGTTGATGCGATGCGTTAAGTACTGATTAAGCTCATGCCTCACTCGCGTATAGAGCTTCTTTTTGTATTCGAGAAGCGCATCGCTTAGAATAACTGTTGCCAAGGGATTGATTTCAGATATAGCGATTAAATGATAGAAAAAAGGGATTGATTTCCTTGGAAAGGATTGCTATGATACATTTCTAATAATTGCATCTTTATACAGGGATTTATCCTACAACACAGAATTGAGTGGCCCTCTTCCTCCAGCAATTGGGAATTTGAAGATGCTAACAAGCTTGTAAGGGGATACTCTATTGCGCTATAATGTATCTGATGCTCAATTTCTTTCCTGGTTTCAGTCCTGATTTTCCCTTCCCTTCCATTCTAGAATACTGGTTGGCTGTCGTTTCTCTGGTCCTGTCCCCGATTCAATAGGATCTTTGCCACGGCTCACCTATCTGTAAGTATTTTTCAACTTGTAATATTCTTTCATCATTTGAAGTTCAGTTTATGCCCGTGGCAGCATTTCTAAAGCTCTTCACTGGTGTTACCTGCAGATCTCTCAATTCGAATGGCTTCACTGGAACAATTCCCCCTTCACTTGGCAATCTAGATAACCTTTATTGGCTGGATCTTGCTGATAACAGGCTTACTGGGACCATCCCAGTCTCTACAGAGACTACTCCTGGCCTTGACCTACTAGTTCATACAAAACACTTGTATGTCGATTCTCTTTGTTCTATCCATCTCATTGCTTCTTTCTAACTATAAATTAACGATTCTGTTTTCCATGTGTTAATGTTCCTCTAAAACCTATTTACAGTCATTTTGGATTTAATCAGCTCTCAGGCCAAATCCCGCCTAAACTTTTTAGCTCAGGGATGGCTCTCATACATGTGTAAGTTCCATTCAGTTGTTCAAATGCTGGATGATGCTAAATAACTGCTTTATAGATTGGATATGAGATCATATTTCTGTTCTCGAATTTTTAAGATTTCTTCACTTTTGTTTGAATCTTTTGGAATTGCATAATTCATAATCACAGATATCTGTCCGTTTAAGCATTTCTTTGATTAATTCTTTTGGTTTCTTTGTCTTTCTTCCGGCAGACTTCTTGAGAGCAACAAGCTGACAGGCAGCATTCCTTCCACCCTTGGCCTTGTGAAGTCTTTGGAGGTTGTGTAAGTATCGATATTGGAGACTCAAGTCATTTTGTACTGAGATTCTTGATGCTTAATGTTGTAATTGAACATGCAATGTTGGTTACAGGCGTCTTGATAATAATTCGCTCACTGGACCTGTTCCTTCAAACATCAATAATCTTACCAGTGTCAGTGAGATGTAAGTATGGAGGGGAGAGACCTTCCATTACAACTGGTTTTATTGAAGTCATTACTATCTCTTCTGGGAGTTTTTTCTATGTTAAGTGTGTTGCTTGGTGACCAATTTTCAGGTTTTTATCCAACAATGGCTTAACTGGGCCACTTCCCAACCTTACTGGCATGGATCATCTCACCTACTTGTAAGATTTTACATGGTTTAGACGTACATATAATCAATTGTTGAGATGAATTCTAGCTCTACTTTTTTCTCTGTGTGTATTTTGACGAAAATATTGTTTGCAGGGACATGAGCAATAATACTTTCGGCGCTACAGATTTTCCTCCATGGTTTTCAACCTTGCAGTCTTTGACAACATTGTATGGTTCTCTGCCTCCTTTCTCAGTCTAAATCTGCTCTTCCTAAACTATGACATATACATTCCTAAGCTCATTGAAAGCACAAACGCTTTCCATCATCTTGCTTTGAATGAGCTCTTATATTAACTTACTTGACAGATTACAGCCATGTGCGTGTTGAAATGCTATTGGCATATCAATCATTTGTTTTCTTTTCTCTTAAACTCAAGAAAGTTTCTCTATAAATTATCAGTTCTTATTTTCTAATCACCTATCTCCACATGCACCTTTAAGCAGCATAATGTTAATTTGGGCTGTATATTCGTCCTGCTGTTCTGTAACATGTGGCTTTCTGTACCATCTTCTTATTGATTTTTTATTTATATTTTGGTACAAATTCCTGTTGAACTCATAAAAACTTGGGAGTCTAACCTCCAATCTGAGTAAGTAATATCTGCTTGAGTAATCTCTAACTTGTAGATGAATGAACCAGTACATTAAGCTTATCACAACTTTATACTCTTTCATAACTCCTCTTTTTGTATTTAGCTTTGCTCATCCTAAGCTTTATTTTCTCTTTGTAGTTTTCATAAAATGTGCTATTTGATTTGTTTGTGTAAACAATACTATTAGCATCCACTTCACGAAACCTCGTATTTCATATGCATTTGTTCATAAAGGCACAAGACTTGATTTTTCTCATGCTTTTGCTGACATAATGCAGCCTTCTTATCTTTCTCACCATCCATTCTCTTAATATTGATGTGTGTGCTGGCCTTTACATTGCTGGAAAATCTTGGCAAGTTTCTCTAGCTTCAGTTATAGGGCTTGCCATATTATATCTCCTTGGTTCTTTGTGCATGCAAAGCTCACAATGATCAAGTGCATGAGTGCCTAGTTGCTGTTTGAACTTTGAAAACGTAAAAAGAGATTAAGACCCCAGTCTTAGTATGATACCATTACCTTCTCATTGCAGGGTGATGGAGAGAACACAACTTCAAGGACAGATTCCTTCTGACTTCTTTAGCCTTTCCAATTTGCAGACTGTGTAAGAGTCAGCTTCAAGCTGTTCAACGAAAATTAGCTTATTCCTTTCTTGGATTCATAAAAAATGGGTTTAGATAGATATTTCCATGCTATGACATGGCTAGTTGATAACTGTTTGACTTCTGGTGACAGGGATGCAAGAAATAACAAGCTCAATGGCACATTGGATATTGGAACAAGCTCTATAAACCAACTGTCATTGATTGATTTGCGACAAAATCAAATTTCTGGCTTCACAAACAGACCAGGAGTAGAAAAAGTGGGCGTAATGTAAGCCAGATTCTTTGTTTGTATCCATTACACTGTTAGACAAGACCATTTCAGTACTCTTGAGAAAGTCGAATTGCCAGGATATATGCTTGTTTCTAGCTTTATCTTGTTTACCTGTTAAAATTTTGCAGACTTGTAGGCAACCCAGTTTGTCAGGAATCAGGAGTGACAGAAAGATACTGCAGTGTTCCCCAAACCGAATCTTCCTATTCAACGCCTCTAAATAACTGTGTAGCTTCTTTGTGCTTTGCTAATCAGATTTCCAGTCCGAACTGTAAATGTGCACTTCCATACACAGGACTTCTAAAGTTCAGAGCTCCTTCATTCTCGAACCTGGGAAACAACACTTATTACACTGTTCTTGAAAAGTCTCTGATGGACTCATTCAAGTTACATCAACTTCCTGTGGATTCAGTTAATCTAAGTCATCCAAGAAAAGATTCATCTACTTACCTTGTTTTGAATCTGCAAGTGTTTCCATTTGGCCATGATCGTTTCAATCGAACAGGAGTTTCAAGTATTGGTTTTGCGCTGAGCAACCAGACTTTCAAGCCTCCACCGCAATTCGGACCTTTCTTTTTTATTGGTGATGCGTATCTAAATTTCGCAGGTAGTCTCATAACTGATACAGAGCTACAAGAAAAACTTATCCTACTGTTTCTCCTTTCTTATTGTAACATCTCTCTCCTCCCTCTTTCTACTCATCCAGACGAAGTTACAGGATCAAAAAAATCATCGCAAACTGGTGTTATCGTTGGAGCTGTGGCGGGTGGCTCTGTCCTCCTGCTGCTATTGCTGGGCGCTGGGCTCTATGCTCATCGCCAAAAGAAGAGAGCAGAAAAGGCAACTGAACAAAACAATCCTTTTGGTATGAAAAGGCTTTGATTATTTACTTGGTATTTACAGTTATGGAATATCATGGATTTGTTTTGTTTCTTTTTCAGCACAGTGGGAATCAAACAAGAGTATCGGAGGTGTTCCTCAATTAAAAGGAGCCAGAAACTTCTCTTTTGAAGAGCTCAGGAAATACAGCAATAACTTCTCAGAGACCAATGACATTGGTTCTGGGGGTTATGGAAACGTAAGTCTGATTCTCTCTGAAAGCCTAGCCACATCTTATGTATCTGCGCATGGATATTTGCATTTGAAATATTCATGTTCCTGATGCACGTAAAGATTTAAATCAAGAAAACCCTTAATCTCAAGCTCTTCGGAACTGGTGCACAACACTTGAT
This sequence comes from Populus trichocarpa, assembly GCF_000002775.5. Lineage (NCBI taxonomy): Eukaryota > Viridiplantae > Streptophyta > Magnoliopsida > Malpighiales > Salicaceae > Populus > Populus trichocarpa. Next base: position 23,767,641 of record NC_037288.2, on the reverse strand, counting down.
TCTTGTCAATCATGATTCTTATATTACAACTTCACTACATCTGGTCTGGTTTCCTAAAATCTTTACATGGTAAACTATGCCAATTTTGTCCTAAATCCACCCGACAAAAACCTGTGAAAAAGAGGCCTGTTAGTATTCAATTTTACTGGGCTCATTTCTCACACTAGCATGGAAAATGTTTGCTTAATCATAGTATATTTTCAAAATACACTTGCTGATGTTCTTACCTTTCCAGTGAAATGCTTTTTTGTTCTGCACTTCAATTATTTACTGATTCTTTCAAAAAAAATTTCCCCTGATGCTGTCTTGTTGAAGGGATCCAAACGCTTTCTCTAGTTCATTGCCAGAAGAAGAATCCCTCGCATTGATGTTTTTTTGTTCTTTTTTGGTTTCTGAAAAACATGGAATTTAATATATGATAACATCCTTACAGGTTTATAGAGGAGTTCTTCCTACTGGAGAACTAATTGCCATCAAACGAGCTCAACAAGGATCGATGCAGGGTGGGCTAGAATTCAAGACTGAGATTGAACTTTTATCCAGAGTCCACCACAAAAATGTTGTAAGCCTTATAGGCTTTTGCTTCGACAGAGGTGAACAAATGCTCGTATATGAGTTTGTTCCAAATGGCAGTCTCATGGAAAGCCTATCAGGTACTTTCATCGGCACCTATGAGCTATCAATGCTTCGATTTGATACTTGGAATTTGCTACCATACAATCTTTTTTTCATGAAAATTTAGTGTATGCCATCTAACAAAACTCTATTGCTTTAATTCTTGTGCGTAATGAAGCTAAAATATAAATGTAGATAAAACTACACTAACCCCTCACACTCTCCTATTTGTTCTTTCCAATCCAAGCAGGGAAGACAGGAATCAGGCTTGATTGGGTGAGGAGACTAAAAGTGGCCCTTGGTGCAGCAAGAGGTTTGGCCTATCTGCATGAACTTGCCAACCCTCCCATTATCCACAGGGACATAAAATCAAGCAACATACTACTAGATGAGCGTTTAAATGCAAAAGTTGCCGATTTTGGTCTCTCCAAGCCTATGGGAGACAGCGAAACGGGTCATCTGACTCATGTTACAACTCAAGTGAAGGGGACGATGGTCAGTGCCTCCATACCTCCACTCCATATGCGTCATACCATTATTTCTTACTGTTCTTATGGTATATGGAATTAAAATGAAAAAAATCATCATCTTGGCTCTGTGTCTGCATGCAAACAGGCCGATTCGTTATATGTTATATTACGAGAATACATAAACTACGATTGATTTTACAAAATGAAATGCAGTTTTGGCACGACCGGACTGGATGATAGAACTGATTGTATTAATTATTGCATTTTTTCCCCAGGGTTATATGGATCCAGAATATTACATGACCCAGCAGCTGACAGAGAAGAGTGATGTTTACAGCTTTGGAGTTGTCATGCTGGAACTATTAACCGGAAGAAGGCCGATAGAAAAGGGGAAGTACGTGGTGAGAGAGGTAAAGACGGCATTGGATAGAGCAAAATATTTGTACAACCTCGGCGAACTTCTTGACTCAAGCATTGGTTTAGACACAACATTGAAAGGTCTAGATAAGTTTGTGGACGTTGCATTGAAATGTGTAGAAGAGAACGGAAGTGACAGGCCAACAATGGGTGAAGTGGTGAAAGAGATTGAGAATATCTTGCATCTTGCTGGTCTGAACCCTAATGCGGATTCTGCATCCACTTCGGCAAGTTACGACGATGCAAGCAAGGGAAATGCCAAACATCCATACATTTTTAGCAAGGATGCCTTTGATTACAGTGGGGGCTTCCCAGCTTCGAAGGTAGAGCCACTATGAGTGAGCGTATGAACTTGGCTTGGAAAATGTTTCAGTGATACTTCTTGCTCGAGAGTACGAGTTGCCATTTTTCTTGTGTTGTTTGCACTTTGTAGCATATAATGCATCAGAATTGTAGTTATTTGCTTTGTGAATATTTAATTTAGCACATTAATTCCCAGAACTGCAATTCTTCACTTGTGAATTTACAAATTTCAAACTTTGTTCTTTTAATATATATATATATATATATATATATATATAATTAAAAAAAAGATAACAAAAAAGGGCTCATCCCGTCCAAATTCAACAGGCTCAAGAGCAAGAAACAGGGAGTGGGAGGAAGAATGAGGGAATGTGACTATGGGGTTTTTTGAGACGTGGTGTGATACAATTGGGAAACTTTAATAAAAATCAATATTTGTATATACACTAGAATTTAATTATTTCAAGAAACCCAATGTGGCTTGTGCTAGCCGCTATTCAGATATTTTTTTTTAATGTCATGTATTTTTTAGAAGGAAAAAGAAATTTAAATAATGAATTCAAAATGATATGCATATCTAACCTGGTTGAGCCCATGTTTTTAAGTTTGATCACTTGTTTTTTAATTTTATTATTGCTCAATAAATTAGAATAATTAACTTTCAATTTAGGCATAGAAATTAACATCTAATCGAAAATTAAAGAAATTTAATTAAGGATTAAAATAAAAAAACAATTCACTACTCGAATTCACGGTGAACTCCTCACCTCTTTATTTTTTTATAATAAACAACCATTTGAGAGTGATATATATTATAGTTATTGCAATATAAAACTTGTTTTGGATTAAGTTTTAAATTGAAATAGAAAAAATATTGACATTTAATTAAAACCCAATGGCTCTAATTAAAATTTTAGTAATTTGATTAACCTAGCTAAACTCAGTTTAATTAATACAATTTTTTTAATAAAAATAATTTTATCCAGGTTAATCTAATGATTTGATAGATAATGGGAAGACTTGGTAGCTTAAACCCCTCAATCTCAATTGTTATCAATAGTAAAGATGGTAGAAGAATTACGAAGACTCTCTCTGTCTCATAACATTGATAATCACATGGGCTATCAAATATTAGAGGACAAAATGAACTACTGTAGTGGTCAATAATGTTCTTGTTGACGGTTAATTTCCACTTTTTTTTTTAATTTTTTATTGACAATGTTCTTCATTCTTTTTTTCTTTTTATGTTATAGTTATCATGGAGTGTAAGTATGTTGATGGAGAGCTCTTCTATATATATATATATATATATATATATATATATATATATATATATATATATATATATATATATATATAGGAATACAAAACTTTTAAAAGAAAAGAGAATTCTAATTCATAATTTTATAATTGAATATTTTTTATAAGTAGTATGTTGTAAGTTTATAATTTTTTAAATAAACTCAAAAACTAACATAAACAATCTTGAAAACCTGAAGAAAAAAAAACAATAAAGATCCAATTATTAAACATAAGATTTTATTTTTTAAACTAAATAAGAAATAAAAATAATTAAGAAAGCAAATAAATTTTACTAAAAATTTGTAAATATATTAGACTAGTGAGCAAATATATTTAGTTTATCATCACAAATGCATCCTAAAAAAAAACATCCAACAAAAACCTAGAAGTTTATACATGTTTAAAACTAGCTACAAGCAAGCAAAAACATAACTCATGACAAGCGTGTGTTCAACATAAATATAATAAAACGAATTCTAGTATGCATACTTAGCATATAATCTAACCTGCAATTGATATTAATTTAAAATTCTAGCATGCATACTAAAAGGTACTTATTTGTTGAAGTAGTTTAAGGTAATGAAATTTTTGTTATTATTAAAGATGAATCATTTGTCTTTAAGATTTTACTGCTTCTCACCTGTGCAATTAGGATATTTATAATATATCTTTCAAGACTCTAACAATACCACTTTAGTTTAGATGTACTTTTTAACAATTTTTTTGAACAAAAAAAAATATGAAACTCAAATGTGTTTTAATAATTAAGATGAACCTAATCTCTAAATTTGAGAGAAAAATCAAAGATTAAAATGAGAATAAAACACTAAAATATGAGGCAAGTAAGAGTACTGTAAGAATTTGAAAAATTCAAGTTGGAAACTCTTTCTTCGCTTCGTTTTTAATAGTGAGTTTTGGAAGGTAAAAGGATGAAGAATTAATTCCTACCATTATCAACCTCTGATTAATCATTATAAATCAGGAATTAAATATAAAAAAATCAAAAATTATTTAAGTAAAAAACCAAGAAATTTTTTAGATGAATTTTTCATTCATGTTAATTAAATAAATTTCCAGCTAGCACTTCACTGATTGTTTGCATCACATGAGAAACCGCAGTACTGCCGTCAAGGATCAATACATTTCTCGCATGCTGTGCTAGTTGTTTCTCAGGTCAGGTGCTGTCAAGTCCAAGAGAGAATGGATTCTTGCAAGGGTTGATGGAGGGGAGTGGTCGGAGGGGACCCGTGTGTTTGCAATTAGAGGGACAGATTCGTTTGGAAGAAATTCTGATATCTTTATGGGTCAAGCTGGTGACTGACGGAAGCATTCTTTCCACGAGTGAGTTCAAATATTTTTTGGAGTTTTCTTTGCCTCTTATCTCTTGACTGACCAGAATTTATTTATGTGAATTTAAATGACTAGCAAACGACTTTCAGACTTAATAGTTTTATTGATAGAAATTTCTTATGGTGTTTACATATGTTACTAACAGAGGTCTTAGACATAAACAGTCAGTTGGAAAAACTCATGTTGGTAATTTATGGACTGTTGTTAAGTCCGTCAACAATAAATATATCAATGGATTTACAAATTGATACAGCACGTCAAAAACAAATTTATCCGCTTTATTCTGTCAGTATATCCATCGATAAATATAACATATCACCGACAGAATACCTTCTGTAATTCCATCGGTGCGTTAATAGTAGCAGTGACATATGCAGTAATTCTTTTTCACCTTTCTGGAATATATCGACAGTCTAGTTCTGTCGGTAACCCCATTAGTAATAGTGACATTTGTAGTAATTCTTTTTTCAACCCTCTAGAATATACTGACAGAGTTGTGCTGTTGGTAACCCCGTCAGTAATATTTTAAAAATATTTTCTTAATTTTTTTTTGAAAAAAAGTAGAAAAATAATTAAAATAAAATCAATTAGTATAAAAATAAAATATTTATTACAAATTTAAACATTTGTACATTCAAATACAATAAATCTAAAATAGAGGCGACGCTGGAGGAGAAGGCTGATGGTCGCCGGAACCGTAGGGCCAATTAGGGGTTGCATATGAACCACTCATCTATGATCTCATCTCCATTACCAATAAACGGAGTTCTTTATAATCAGTAGCGAGTCGTTCATATTTATCATTAAGATGGGTTGTTCGATCCTGTACCCGTTGGTCTAATATCACTGTGAAATCAAGAGTCTGAATGCTCAGAATCGATTGCATCCAACTGTCAAAGCACTATGGGTTGTCTGCAAGTTTGGCTATAGTGTTAGAGAGTCCGTACACCCAATTTCTATCGGGTCCACGATGATCTTGCCTTCAACCACAAATCCAGATCGATATCTAGATAGGTCAAAGGATCGTCCCTGTATCTCTCCTTCAACTGCTGTTATATGTATCATGGAAAGAAAAAATAAATTCATCAAATTCAAGGAAATAATAACTTACACATGGGTTTCAACAAAAAACTCCATTGGGCTTGGCTCGAGTCTAAGAATCATAGCCTGCAATAAAAAATGTTTTCAGTTAAGCATATTTATAAAAAAACAACCAATAAAAAATGGATGTTAAAAAAAAAATCCTACCATCCACTTCGCATGTGAAACGAATGGAATTGAGCCACCGGTGTGCGTGACAACAGAACCATGAACATGTCGGTTCTGGTTATCCATATCGGACTATGACCGTCGAGTGAAACGCGCAGACATCATGTGCTGAATGTATACCACCCATACAGCCTCTGAGACATATGGCGATTTGAAATTCTTCCAAACCGCCATATTATTCCAACTTAGAAGCTCTCTTTCTTTTGCATATTTTTTGGATTTCTTTTGCGCCTCGTACAAAAAATCACGCAATCTATATGGTACAAATTACTTATCTGTTAGCAAATGAAAAATAAAATTTTAATATTTGAGAAAATTTTTTTATCCTGAGTTCAATTTTATCTAATTGTAGAGTGATTCTTTGAAACCCTCCTCGCAAAATTATCATCAACTCTCTCCCATTCAAAATTTCCTCTGAAGTAAAAATTTATAAAAGGAAAATTTCAATATATGGTTCAAATTAACATTAAAAAATATTTAAACTAATACTAATCTTGAACCTTGAAAACCATACATCAACCTGCGGTTTCTATTCAGGATGTTTGGAAACCTGTCTTCATTGAAATAATTGAATTTCCATCGACGATTTAAAGGCCAATATTATTGTTCTAGCAACCTCAATATTTGTAAACTTGAAATTGCATTCGTTAAATGATATTATTTTTTTAAAAAATTATTAAACATGTCGTTATGAAAGCAAAACAAATTTATATTGAAAGGTCGTCCTTTCTCTAGCCTCGTACTTGCGGGTAAATGGATCCTGTATGAAGAGAGCCCCTTGATGTTGTGGCATCACACTCGACAAGCCCTCATCATGAGTCGATGTGTGTGCCTCAAGTGCCTGTTCTTGGTCGGCTCCTAATGACTCATGGTCGTCAACATCACTTCTAGAAGAACTAGCAGCGATTATGTCCTCTCAACGTGTAATAGACTTTCCCCTAGACATCTACACAAATTAATGGATAAATTTTTTTAAGAGATTCCTATTTTTTAAAAATTTTTGGAAACATCTACCCTATATGGGAGATTACCTAAATTTTTTAAACCTGGAAATACATAATATATATGCCACAAACCAATTGATTTTATTCAATTTCTTCTAACAATTTAGCATAATTCAATTTCATAGAAAATTTTCATTTTCTACGTGATAATATTTTAAATCATAAATTTACAAAAAAATATTTTAAATTTTAAAAAATTCAAAATAATAATGCAAAATATATTACAATAACACCTAAAATTAAACACAATTATTTCTAAGTGATAATATTTTTAATCCTAAATTTATAAAAATTTATTCTAAATGGAATAAATACAAAATAGTATTTAAAATAATTTCTACACATTTAATTGAAATTGAACAACAAATTTAAAAAAAATAACTAAATTTCAATAAAATAATGCAAAAATTATTTCAATAACAACTAATAGTCATGTCATTTATTAATTAATAAAATTATTAAGAAAACAAAATTGAACAAAAATAATGCTCATTTCAGCTCTTAATTAAGAACAACAAATTTGAAAAAACATAATGAAAAAAAGCACCAAAAAGAAAGAAAAAGGAATGAAAAATTATTACCTTAATGACGTGCTTTATTTAAGATCCTAATTAAAAAAAAAGAAAAACAATAAAAAAATACATTGTTAATAAACCAAAAAAAAAAAGAAACAAAAGAAGAAAAATGAAGAAATACAACATACTTAGGATGTGAAGAAAAGAGAATGCTTGATCTAAGGTGAGAAGGAGAGAGAGAAGAGAAAGAGAGAAGAAGATGAAGCCCTAATCTATCATGATTCAGGTCTTTTATTTTAGTTTTTACCGATATGAAATTAAATATTAATATTTTTAGAAAGCCCTAATCGATAATATAAAGTCAAATGGAAATTCTCAACTTGTGCGAAAAGTTTTAGAAAGCCCCTCCATATGTTATCGATGACTTTTCATTCCGTCGGTGATTCTATTAGGAAAAAAAGTGAACAGTAAAAACATCATTAATTATTTTCGCATTGAGAAGTGAATTAGTTTCCATGGTCCTTGGAATATACCGACAGACACATTCTGTCAATATACCCATATGTAATGAATACCGTGAATAGTGTCAGGTTGTAGGGGCACAATTCCCATAGTCTCTGAAATATATCGTTGAACACATTTTGTCAGTATACCTGCATGTAATGAACATCATTAACAATGTTAGGGTGAAGGGGAACAATTCCCATGGTCTCTGGAATATACCGACAAACACATTCTGTCGCTAAACCTGTATGTAATAAACACCATGAATAGTGCTAGGGTGAAGGGGAACAATTCCTATGGTTTCTAGAATATATCAACAGATACATTTTGTCGATATACCTATATGTAATGTATAGTCTGTCAGTATTTTTATCAGTGTAAAACGGTGTCTGATGCTAAATTGCATATGTATTCCTTATTTATCCGTCCTACAAATACTTAAATTCATAGCTGCACATACAACACAATAACACTAGTTCACATCACAATAAGAAAATAAATATTTTCTTGTCTTTCAATAATAAATTAACATCATTGTTATTACATTGAAGTGAATCTCGTCCATAAATATTACATTATAGCTTATGACATTACACATTTGTGTTGCGCAAATTCATCAGAATTCTCTTCTACTTCATCAATTAACAAGTTCCTACTCGAAGGCACATCCCTACCATTGTCATACTTTGGAATACAGTTGATTTTTGTTCTCAATTAAGGCTCGAAATAGTACGAGATAAATGTTGAGATCTCTTCAACAATATAGGCCTCACATATCAAAGCCTCAACATATGCCTTGTTTTTTGCTTTTCTCTTAAGGTTGAACAAGACCTGCATGAAATTAAATGAATGTTTTGAAATAAGCAAAGGAAGATAATAAATTTTTAATTACGATGCATGTGTTAACCCTAACCTCTCAAATGGATACATCCATCTATATTGTACTGGGCGTCCAACTTTTGCCTCAAACAGTAAATGTATGGGTAGATGCTTTATTAAGTCGAAAAATGTTAGAGGGAATATCATCTTAAGTTTGCATATTATTTGGACGATATTCATTTTAAATCTCTTTATGTTTTGTGTCTGCAACTTGTTGGAGCATATATCTCTAAAGAAGTGACTGATCTCCACGAGTGCATCCCATATCCCTTTCAACAATAAATCCCGGTAAGTTAATGAAATGGATGTTTGCATAAATACATGACAATATGGCTCTTCATTCCATACAATCTGCAATCCTTCAAATTCACCAACCTTGATATGTTTGAGGCATGTCCATCAGGAAAACGCAGACTTTTAAGCCATTGATAAAACAAGAAACTATGCATTCTTGTCTAAGGTGAAGCTGACTTTGGGCTTTGCGACCCGTGACCCAACATAAACTAACTCCATATTTTTACGGTGACAAAACAAAGCTATATCCATTCTAGCCTTGATGTTGTCCTTTGTCTTTCTCTTCACGTCCATAATCGTGTTGAAAATGTTCTCAAACACGTTCTTTTCCATGTGCATGACATTAAGGTTATGGCAGAGGAGATTGGTCTTTCAATAAGGAAGCTCCCAGAAAATACTTCGCTTTACCCAATTGTGGGTTAAACAAAAACCAAGAAACTTCTGCTTACCGGATTGAAAACCAAACACAATGTCACCGTACTCTGATACCACATTATACAATTTTTCACTTGAAAGAAGTGGTTGTGCAACATCCCTTTCAACCATACCAACTAAGAAGTCCTTTATGTTCTTTTTGAACTTGCAATCTGTTGGCAAGAACCGACGGTGACAGTAAAAAAAGCACTTTAAGGCCGTTTATTAGTGTGAATGCCTTGTTATTTTCCATATAGTATGGGCATGCTAGTTTTTCATGCGTGTTCTAACTGGAAACTATTCTATAAGCTAGAAAATCATTGATAGTCCACATCAAAGCTGCCTTCAACATAAAATTTTGTTTCCTTCATACATTATAAGTCAAAGCCCCGGATGACCACAACTACTTCAACTCATCAATCAACGGTTGAAGACAAACATCTATATTCCGACCTGGACTATTAGGACCGGGTATGATCGTAGATAAAAACATGAACTCCGGCCTTATACACATCCCTAATGGCAAGTTGTAAACTATGAGTATCACCGGTCAACAAGAATAAGGAGCAGGAAATGACCCGAATGGATTGAATTTGTCTATACATAACCCAAGATGCACGTTCCTTATCTCCACTAAAAAATAAGGATGCATATTGTTAAAGTGTTTCCAGGCTTCACCATCGAAAGGGTGCATCATCACTCCATCCACTGCATCATGTGATTGGTGCCATGTCATGTGCTCAGCAGTCTTTGGTGACATGAATAACCTCTGTAATCTAGGTGTGATTGGAAAATATCTAATTCTTTTATGTGTGACAAGAGTCCTTCCCCTGCCAGTCATGAGTTTACAATGAGAATGCCCACATGTTCTACACTCGGCCACCTCTACATTTTCAAGGTAGTACAACTTGCAAAAGTTTGAACACATGTCAATTTTCTGGTATCCTAGACCAAGGAGTTTCATCATGGACATAACAGCATAGAAATTCTCTTTCAGCCTGTTCCCTTCAAGTAAAATGCTTCTCGGCTATTCAAAAATTCTATCATAACCGGCATCACTCAACCTATGATCTCATTTGATGTTGAACACCTGTGCAACGACCAATAATTTACAGTGATTTATGTAGCCATCCCATAATGGTTCGTTAAAATCTTTTAAAACATAAAAAACCTACTCGTATCTGCATTAAGTTCTTCATTTACGATTAGACATTGACTAGCATGATCGTGATTCATTCCCATTGCATCCATAACCATATTCCTATAAAGATTACTATTGTCATCTACAACTCCATGCACGTTGCTAGAAGTAGAAGTTGACCCAATCATCCTTTCTACCATGGTATCGTGAGGAACATATGGTTCTCCGTTTGCATACCAATACAAGTATTTCTCCATGAATCCTTTTTGTAAAAGATGTATTGTTACAACATATGAATCGAGAAAATTTTTATTTTTATACCTTTTGCATGAACATTTAATACCCATTTCACTAATATTTCTCAGATTAGATAGTGTATAATTAATAAAACCCTGAATCTCATTACAATAATCCATCATCTGCAACCCTTAGGGTGAATAATGATGACAACATGCAAAGTAATTATTTAAAATAATGATGACAACATGTATTAATTAACTACGTTAGCTAAAAAAATTCATAAGGAAGAAGGAAAAATTGGAGAGGGGGAGAGGATGGTCGATTGTCAGGTCATAAATTAAATATTATCAATGTCATTACAGATAGAATTATTTCGTCAGTAATTTTGTTGGTAAAAATGCCATGTCATCATATGATTTGTTTTTTTGAATCCCACTGCAATACCCTCAATTATTTTCTTGAAATATGCCAAGAAAATCTTTCTGTCAGCGTCTACCAATGGATATAGGGATGGAAAATTCTGCCGGTAAAAATCATCACAATTTATCTATAGAATTTTTTTGTAAGTATTTTTATTTGTATTTGTTAATTTTCTAGTAGTGAAATAACTACGATGATGTAAGCAAGGGAACTGCTAAACATCGAGCATTTATATCAAGGATGCATTTGATTACAGTGGGGGCTTCCGAGTTTCAAAGGTACAGCCACTATGAGTTAGCTCAGAATACTTGGTATGAGCTTAGCTTGGAAAATGTTTCAATGATACTTCTTAGTTGAGAGTACGAGTTGCCATTTATCTTGTGTTGTTTGCACTTTGTAGCATATGATGCATCAGAACTGTAATTCTTTGCTTTGTGAATACTTGTGAATTTACAAATTTGATTCTTTCAAAAGAAAAAAAAATGTTCTCCAAACCTTTAAACTATATAATTCCTTTTTCTAAAAAAAAAAATCCTTCAAAAAAGCACATCCCATCCAATTCCAACAGGCTCAAAAGCATCTTTTCAAAAGAAACATAGTGGGAGGAAGATGGAATGTGACTTTCGGATTTTTGAGATGTTGTGTGATAAAATTGGGAAACTTTTTAATAAAAATCAATTGTATATATATACACTAAAATCTAATTATTTCAAGAAGTTCAATGTGTATGTACGGCTCCGATTTAACTGAATCAAAAAACATCTTTTGAGTGTAATTTGAAGGCCTTATTATAGAATTAGGCATATAAATCCTTCTAGTCAAATTTGAGTCCAATTCTACATTTAGATAAAAAATTACAAGCTTTTTTGTTCGACTAGTTATTCTATGTAATTATATCTCTTTTTAGGCTTAGCTTTATCCTACATTTTTTTTTTATTCCATTCATATGAGCATTTGAAACATTAAATATGCCAAATGCATTTCTTTTCCTTTTTTTTTTTAGATTAACGTAGGTGTCCACGTTAGTTTGCATGCACCTCGATAAATCTCACGGGCCCTGAAGTTAACGATCATGTAAGCCTTAAGTGACCCTAAGGTTTGTGGGACTCGAACTGGTGATCTCTGGGGAGCAAACTCAAAGCCTGACCAGTTGAGCTACACCCCTCAAGGTTTGCCAAATGCATTTCTTTCTACTAGTCTAATTAGTAGACTTAGTAAAATCATCCACACATCTCATTAACAATTGATAACTCCTTGTATTGATTGCTTAAAAAATGACTTTAGCAGACAATCATGACCACTTGCTGTATGTACTGTAGGAAATGTGGAAATGCTCTCTGTATTCTGAAGTGTATGTGGATGCAATCAGAGTGGATGCTTATTATTAGAATCAACATTTACTACATGCAAGAAACCACTTGGTGGGTTCTTTCTATCACTCTCACAACTCATTCTTATCACGTACAGTATCTCGTAAATTGTTTCTCTACTTGTATTTTTAGGAGTCTTAGAGTTTCATGACTGTAAACTTGAAAATGACTAGAGATGGGAGGTCAATTGTCTTTGTATGTAGTATGTGATTCATACGAACAAAAGTGTCCCATTCATGTCCTTTTCACGATATAAGTTTTGAGATAAGTAAACGATGGGGATATGTAAAGATCTTCCTTCCATGTTTTATCATATTAAGAGCTGTACTTCTAGATATCATTTCTGCTAACAAAGAGCTTTGCAATTTGGTTGAGAAATGTGTCCCAAAGTTCTCACGTTTTTGCTGGTTGCTTCCTTTCAGATTTATACAGAGACCTATGGTGATGATTGTAAGTTCAATAAATTAATATTTACTGCAAAGAGTTTTTGAGCCATGTCTCATGTAGGATGTAGCTTTTTATGCTAATCAGAATCAAGTGCTTAAGGGTCTTCTTAACTTTATAGATGAACTGCAGAATGAATATTCTGAATTGCCTGCACTTGGGCCAAAAATCACTCATTAAAGTTCGAGGCTAGATTAGATTTAGTAGAGATCTTTGCTAGCTTTAATGGATCCTCCATACTCTATGTAACTAGACAACTCTGATGGTGATTGAATCATGGAAATTTTTTATTGTTCTGTCCCATTCCTGATGCAGTTACAGTAATGAGTATTCTCAAGGATGCCTGGGAAAACACACCACGTAATTGGGTGGGTGCAGATCCCTGTGGAGGCAAATGGGAAGGCATTTCATGTCACAATTCACGTGTGACTTCGATGTAAGTTATAGGCAGTTGTTCAGCTTCAAATGTTAAATAAGCCTCGCACCTTCTTCCCTCTCCAAGTTTCGAGATTAGCTGACTATTTTCAACTGCAGAACGTTGGCAGCTGTGGGATTGACGGGTGAGCTGTCTGGAGACATCTCCTCCTTATCAGAATTGGAGTCTCTGTAAGTCTTGAGTTTTCACTTCACGTAATAAATGATCCCAACTTACAAGTAGTCACAGCCTCAAAGATGTAGTGCTACGATACTCTTTGGCTTTCCAGATGTCTAGGCTGGGCTGCTCTAGCATCCGGATCTCAAGGCATTAGGCACATATTGAGAAAAGGCCTCATTCCCAGAGCTCCTTTCATCCTTTTTCTTGATATATGAACATAGTGATTGTTTTCCATTCTAAGGATTCCTTGCTGATTATCAGTGTCTGGTTATAGGGATCTATCGTACAACACGGGTTTGAGCGGTACACTTCCGGCATCAATTGTGAATTTGAAGAAGCTAAAAATCTTGTAAGGGAATAATATAATGTTAGTATTAACTGAGACCAGTCCTCTAATTAACTGACAGAATTTTCTTTTCTTCCATTCTAGAAAGTTGGTTGGTTGTCGTTTCTCTGGTCCTATCCCTGAGTTGATAGGGTCTCTTCAGCTGCTGGAGTCTCTGTGAGTGTTTTACTGTTTTCTTGTGGACTAAACCTTTCCTGTGCGAGCCTACATATTTCCACTCTGAAACTGCTATTTCCCGCAGAGACCTGAATTCTAATAGATTCACTGGACCAATTCCACATTCAATTGGAAACCTTTCGAAACTCTTTCTGCTGGATCTATCTAATAATATGCTCGATGGAGCCATCCCTGTCTCCAGTGGAACTACATCTGGTCTTGATATGCTAGTTAATGCAAACCACTTGTATGTCAAATCTCTTTGTGCTGATTAGTGTGCTCTCTTGCTTCGGCGTTATTGACATCTGTTTATGCTGGTCTGAAAATTATTCAGTCATCTAGGAGGGAATCAGCTCTCAGGCACAATCCCGAAAGAGCTTTTCAGATCAAACATGACTCTCATTCATGTGTAAGTTTGTATATGCTTTGGATGTTGAAGTCAAACTACTTCACCAATGGAATAGGGGAGAAAATAGGAAGTGGGATTTTAATTTAATTTAAAAGAAAACAATATTCCTTTTAATTTAATATGCTTCTTTAAAAGGTTTACAATTCTATATACATTACTTTTGTGCAGGCTTTTGCATGACAATAATCTCACGGGAAGCATTCCTTCTACCCTTGGACTTGTGCACACTTTGGAGGCTGTGTAAGCATCTACATGGCAAACTGAAGTGATTAATCTACACTGATCTAGTTTGTATTGAATGCCTTATCTTTGTTGCAGACGTTTTGAAGGGAATTCATTAACTGGACCTGTCCCTCCAAACCTCAACAATCTTACCACTCTGAAGACGTTGTAAGTATACAGAAAACGACATTGCCAGTAAAGATATCACAATGGTTTGGCTAGTTTGTTAAGTCTTTTGTGCGAATTCTCACTCTGTTAAGAGTGTTTTTGCTGATAAATTTCAGGATTTTGTCCAACAATAAATTTACTGGGCCTGTTCCTAATCTCACTGGCATGGCTTATCTCAGCTACTTGTAAGATTTCCAGTCTGTTAGGTATCTAAGTATGAAATACAATTCGACTTTTCTCCAAATGCTTACTTTGACCAAAATCTTTTCTCCAGGGACCTGAGCAATAATAGTTTTGACGCTTCAGATTTTCCGTTGTCATTCTCAAACTTACGGGCTTTGACAACACTGTATGTCTCCCTTCCTCCCTTCTTTTTGTTAGAGAATAATATAAATCATATCCTGAGACCTCACCTAATAGTTTAAGCTATTGGGTTAAGATGGTTTCTTGACATAGTATCAGAGCCTTGATGACCAAGTGGTCTCGAGTTCGAATTTCACCATCCCCATTTATTTGATAAAAATTAAGTATAAGGTAATGTGAGCCTATGCAAGTTTCAAGCCCAAAGGGCTTTTATTTGAGGGGGTGTATTAGAGAATAATATAAATCATATCCTGGAACCTCATCTAATAGCTTAAGCTATTGGGTTGAGATGGTTTCTTGACACTTTTCTCTCTGTCGTCACACACACTCGACCAGCTCAATGAAGCCTTAACTAAACTGTTTTCTCTCAAGAATCACAAACCCTTTCCACCATCCCACTTTAAAATTAGCCCTTAAAATTTTGCTCAGGCATCATGACTTTACATGCTAGATTATAATTGTCTCCATGTTTAGCAAGTGTTATATGAAGCAGTCATTGGGTTTTTTGACAGAGACATTTTTGTCCATGGAACCTCTTATTGACTATGCATTCCTGTGTATAAAAGTTTACAATTTATGATTTTTCACGCTGTCAACATAGTGAAGCTTTCTTCACTTCCTGTGAATAACAGAATGATGGAAAACACTGGACTTGAAGGTCGGATTCCTCCTACACTCTTCGATCTTCCTAGTTTACAGACTTTGTGAGCATCCTTCTCCTTGTTTCTTCAACTTCATGGATATTGATAGATTCTTTCATCTCATGGAAACTGATGGATATCTAAATTCACAAATGGTTACAGGATTCTAAGGAACAACCAGCTCAATGGCACATTGGATATTGCAACAAGCTCTAGCAGCCAACTGAAAGTCATTGATATGCGAAACAATCTCATTTCTTCATTCTATTCAGAAACACCAGAACGAAGGAATAACGTGGATGTAATGTAAGAGGCATTCTCCTCCTCCTGTTTTTTGGATGAATTACAATAGTCCCTCTCGGATATTACAGAAAATCATCCCTTCAATATATATCAAACGTTAACGGCATTTTTCGTACAAAAGTTTTTATAATATCTTCAAACTTTTGAGATGTCTCTGTAATTCTTTTTTCCTTAATTTTGTCCACTTGACTGCTAAAATGTGACAACGATAGTAGTGGGAAAAGTTAAATCCTGAGGAGATGTGCTATACAACTTGCCTGCATAAGAGTGTTTGATGTGTTATATTTTGCAGACTTGTGGGTAACCCAGTTTGTGAGCATCCAGAAGCAACAGAAAATTACTGCACAGTTCCTCAAGCCAATTCTTCGTATACGAGGCTACCAGAGAAATGTGTTCCCCTCCACTGCATTTCAGACCAGATTTCCAGTCCCAATTGCAAATGCTCGTATCCATACAGGGGAGTACTAGTCTTCAAACCTCCATTTTTAGAGTCAAGAAACTCAACTTATTATGTACATCTGGAAGAAGAGTCTCTGATGCGTTCCTTCAAGTTCCATCAACTTCCTGTGGATTCAGTTGATGTAAATTTTCCAGCGAAGGATTCGTTTGGGTATCTTGAGTCAAATTTATCTATGTTTCCGTCGGGCCAAAATCATTTTAACACAGCTACGATTTCTGATATTGGATTTGTGCTAACCCTTCAGACTTATGAGAATTCAGATATCTTTGGACCTACATATTTTAAGGGTTCTGCATATCCATACTTCGATGGTACTTACACATTTCATGCACAAGTGAGAGATTGGTTTGCATTGTTCTTTCTTTCTTCTGATGACACATCCTCCTCCCTCCCTCCCTCCCTCCCTCCCTCCCTCCCTCTTTGTCATGCAGGAAAACCTACGATGTCAAAAGAGTTATCAAGCACTGGAAGGATCATTGGGGCTGCGGCTGGAGGAGCCTCTTTCCTGCTACTATTGCTTCTTGCAGGGGTATGTGCTTATCGTCAGAAGAACAGAAGAGAAAGAGCCAGTGAACAGAAGAATTATTTTGGTACTTTAAGGTTCTAGTTTTTAGACCTGATATTTTCCCATTCATCATTGAAAATTGTGTTTATTTCTTTTTCTTCATTTTGCCAAATTGCAGCATACTTGGATTCAAGGAACAGTAACAGCGTTCCTCAGTTGAAGGGAGCCAGATGCTTCTCTTTTAATGAGATTACGAAGTGCACGAATAATTTTTCGGAAGCCAATCATATTGGGTTAGGGGGTTACGGAATGGCAAGTCTCTCCCTCATTTCCTGTCCTGCCATGGTGGTTTCATTTGCATAAACAATGATTGTGGGTGTTGCTGGTTACAATTTGCCTTCGAACTATCTAACTTCTGAGCTGGCATGGAATACCAAACCTTAAGAATGAGTATTTGAAAGTAACCTTTCAACATTTTTGTGTACAGGTTTATAGAGGGATGCTTCCTACTGGACAACTGTTTGCCGTCAAACGATGTCGTCAAGGATCGGTGCAAGGTGGGCTTGAATTCAACGCAGAGATAGAAGTTTTATCGAGAGTTCATCATAAAAATGTTGTAAACCTTGTTGGGTTTTGCTTTGAGAGAGGTGAACAGATGCTAATTTATGAGTTTGTTCGCAATGGTAGTCTCAGGGACAGCCTATCAGGTATTGCACTGGCACCTATAAATGATTCAACAAGATGCTTCATGAATCGCATGGAACCTTTCAATCTTACAAGCATTGAGTTTTTCATGACAACTCTCGCATCCAATGGAGACAACCCTTTGGTGCCTTTGTTCCGAAAATAAGCACACGCATTCTATAGTTGTAGTAAGTCTACACAATTATATATCCTCTTCTCATGTAAGCAGGTTTGAGCGGGATCTGGCTGGATTGGAGGAGGAGACTTAATGTGGCTCTTGGTGCAGCAAGAGGTCTTGCCTACTTGCACGAGCTTGTCAACCCTCGTATTATCCACAGGGACGTAAAATCAGCTAACATATTACTGGATGAATGCTTAAATGCTAAAGTTGGTGATTTTGGTCTTTCCAAGCCTATGGACAATAGTGAGCTTATTCTTGCTAGCACTCAAGTTAAAGGGACAATGGTCAGTACCTCCAAAACATCATTAATTTAAGACTATCTAGTTTCATTAAATGCAGGTCGCCGGCTGGTCTATGATTAAAGCCATTATATATCAAGGGTTACAATTGACAAGATTACTATATTTTCTGCTTAGGGTTATATAGATCCAGAATATCAGAAGACCCTGCTCTTGACTGAGAAGAGTGATGTCTATGGCTTTGGAGTTGTGTTGCTGGAACTAGTAAGTGGAAGAAAGCCTTTAGAGCGAGGGAAATACCTTGTAGCGGAGGTAAGTAGCTCATTGGATAGAAAAAAAGATCTATATAACCTTCATGAACTTCTTGACCCAAGCATTGGTTTAGACACGAAGCCGAAAGGTCTAGATAAGATAGTGGATCTGGCAATGAAATGTGTACAAGAGAAAGGAAGTGACAGGCCAACAATGGGTGAAGTGGTGAAAGAGATTGAGAATATCTTGCATCTTGCTGGTTCAAACCCCAATGCTGAAGCAGAATCCACTTCAGCTAGTTTTGAGGAAGCAAGCCAGGACGAGTTTCCACCATCCTTGAAGGAAGAAGAGCTTTCATTATCTTGAGTCTAGAACCATGATGAGCATTGTTTAGCTGGGAAAGATGAGAAGTTGCTTCGGTACTGGGTTTTACAATATTTTCTTGCGATGTTTGCCGCGTGAGGTGCATCAGATTTGTAAGAGTCAACTACTTGTGAATATATATTTAGCAAAACCTTTGTATGTTGGGTGAAAGAAATCCTGTGTGCTCTTGCATTAATTATGTTAGAAATTAAACTTATGCCAGTTGAACTTATTGATCTATTTCTCTTGATTCGACCTCTCACTTGAATCAAAGGAGAGTAAAATGATGAGCATTTTCTGTGTCCTGTATCCAATCTTTTAAGTTGTGAATATTATAATTATTATTATCACGACGCTGAATAACAGAATTTATTACAAAGTCGAAACCCTTAAAAACCATGAATATCATAGCTATGGGGAAACATCTAAAATATTTCATTTAGACAACCTTATTTATACTAATCATAGGTATAAACTGAATAAAAAAATAAAATTTGTAAACTAAATACTTCCTAAACTGCATGCATGTGCATTGCATTGCATGATTTGATGGTGTTAAAAATTGTTGCTCAGGTCATTGGTTTCTCCAACAGGGCAGAGAAATACCACTCGTTTTTGTCAATCCCTCGTTCAAGCTTCATGCCAGCGTTCCACCTTAGGTTCCTGAATCCAACACGATCCAACATTGGAACGTATGTTTGATTCAGCTGTGATCCCAGGCAGAAGAAGCGATCAAGCCAGAAGAGTCCCCCTGGCCTCAACACTCTGTATATATCATAGAGTGTGAATTCCAACATCGCATCTGGAATCCAGTTGCTCAGAACATGCATCGAATGAACTATGTCTAGAGTGTTGTCAAAGAATGGAAGCCTCTGAGAAACACTGACGTCGAATGAGATCACTAAGCTTTGGACCATTCTTTGTCGTCATCTAAAAGACCCAATGCCTTGCAAACAAGCTGAAATGTTGGACAAACAATGCCGCCAACGTTTTTAAAATCATCAAGCCCTGTAGGCCCTTTCACATGGTTTAGAAGTATTCTTAAAAAATAAAGTTCCCCAGCAGCAGGATGCACATATGTTATACGTCCAAGGCTAAACCTCCTTGATATGACAACCCACTCTTTCAGCCCGCCATCCCATACATATTTGCTTGGAAATTGTGATTAGTAAAGCTCTCGTGCATGAGCATATTTTTTGTTGCAGTCAAACCATTCAGTAAGCATTGTTTTATTGATACCTGACCTTCTAAGAACAGGACAAAGAGAGTTGTTGCTTGAGAAGATAACATTTTGCTGAGAAGGCAAATATATGACCTTGAAGCCTTTCAATTGTAGGGGTTCTTGAATAAATTGGAAATTGGAAAAGACATCAAACATCTTCATAGGAGCAGATAAATCGACAATTACGATATGCATGTATTTCATCATTAGTTTCATTCTGAAGCACCATTCTACATCTATCAAGCTCCTTGCTGGCGTATTTGAATAGATATTTGATCAACAGTGATTGACAGCATATCTCAACATTTATATGTGCATTGTACTGCATTAAAAGTTTTCTATTATACAGAACAACATAGTCATTGAAAAGCCCAATTCCATCTTTAAATACAAAATTATCATGATATTCATGTTTTCTGCAATAAACTATAAGTAGACAAGTTTGGTGGTAATACTAACCTATAAGCAACTGCCTCAACTCTCTCCAGAATCTCATACGGTCCAATGAATCGAGGACTCAACTTGCCTTTCTTCCCAAACCTGAATACTCCTTTGGTCGGTGATACTTTTAAGAACACACAATCACCCACTAAAAACTCTAAGTCACGCCTTCTTTTATCCGCGTAACTCTTTTGTCTGCTCTGAGCTGTTTTAAGCTTATTTCTAATTACCTCTATCTTCTCTGAGGTAATCTGAATCAACTCTAGTCCCATTAGCCTCTTCTCACCAACCTCAAACCAACAAACTGGTGATCTACACTTCCAACCATACAAAGCCTCATAAGGTGCCATCTCTATGCTAGCCTGATAACTATTGTTGTAAGCAAATTCCACTAATGGTAGGAACTTACTCCAACTAACTCCAAAATCCATGACACAAGCCCTTAACATATCCTCCAAGATCTGAATAGTCTTGTCAGACTGACCATCGGTCTGAGGGTGAAAAGCTATACTCAACTGCACTTTAGTACCCATAGCTTTTTGGAATTTCACCTAAAACCGCGATGTAAACTGTGGACCTCTATCTGACACTATCGAGATTGACACTTCATGCAACCGTACAATCTCACTAATAAACAATTCTGCTAATTTTGCATATCCATAACTAATCTTAACTGGCAGAAAATGGGCTGATTTTGTCAACCTGTCAACAATCACCCAAATTGAATCATAACCCTCCTGACTCCTAGGCAATCCTGTCACAAAGTCCATTGTGATCCTTTCCCACTTCCATTCCGGAATAAAAAATGGTTGCAACAATCCAGGAGGTTTCTGGTGTTCACCCTTTACCCTCTGACAGGTCAAACACCTAGAAACAAAATCTGCTATATCAGCCTTCATCCTATTCCACCAATAACACACCTTAAGGTCTTTATACATCTTGGTGGAACCTGAATGCATTGTGTAAACTGTCTGATGTGCCTCTACCATCAATTCTATCTTTAGATCATCTACATCAGGTACATAAAGCCTATCCCTATATCTCAGCACATCATCATCACCTATCACAAAACCTGCAGCCTTACCCTGCTCAACCTCATTTTTGATCCTGAGTAGTGAATCATCTTTCTTCTGAGCTGTTTTTATCTTATCAAACAAATTTGACTTAACCTGAAAGTGAGCAATCATTGCTCCAGCTTCACTAAGATCAAATCTGACTCCTTCATCTACTAACTCATGCAACTCCCTAATCAGAGGTCTTCGTACCTCCTGAATATAAGCTAAGCTCCTTGATGATTTTCTACTTAAAGCATCAGCAACTACATTTGCCCTACCCGGGTGGTACTGTATGGTACAATCATAATCCTTCAGCAGTTCCATCCATCTCCTCCGCCTCAGATTTAGATCCCTCTGCTGAAAGATATATTTCAAACTCTTGTGATCTGTGAAGATCTCATAAGTTTCACCATACAAGTAGTGTCTCCAAATCTTCAAGGCAAAAATTACAGCCGCCATCCCTAAATCATGTGTAGGATAGTTCTGTTCATGCTTCTTCAGCTGCCGTGAAGCATAGGCAATAACCTTGCCATGCTGCATTAGAACACATCCTAACCCCACTCTCGAAGCATCACAATACACTGTGTAACCACCAGAACCTGATGGTACCACTAGAATAGGTGTTGTAGTCAATCTCTCTTTCAACTCTAAGAAACTTTTCTCACAAGCTTCAGACCACTGAAACTTAATATTTTTCTGCGTTAACTTAGTCAATGGTGCAGAAATCCGAGAAAAGTTCTCTACAAACCTCCGATAGTAGTCGGCCAAACCTAAGAAACTTCCAATCTCTGTCACCGAAGTAGGCCTAAGCCACTGCTTAACTACTTCAATCTTTTGAGGATCAACCTCAATCCCATTCCTTGACACTACATGCACAAGAAATGCTACACTCTCCAACCAAAACTCACTCTTTGAGAACTTGCCATACAACTGATGATCTCGCAGAGTTTGAAGCACCATTCTCAAGTGCTGCTCATGCTCCTCTCTAGACCTCGAATACACCAAAATATCATCAATAAAAACTATCACAAATCAATCAATAAACTGTCCAAACACTCTATTCATCAAATCCATAAAAGATGCTGGTGCATTCGTCAATCTAAAAGACATCACTAAGAACTTATAATGACCATACCGAGTTCTAAAAGCTGTCTTCAAAATGTGCTCCTCTCTTATCCTCAACTGATGATACCTAGATCGAAGATCGATCTTAGAAAAGAATTGAGCTCCCTGCAACTAGTCAAACAAATCATCTATGCGAGGGAGTGGGTATCTATTTCGAACTGTCACCCGATTCAGTTGCCTATAATCTATACACAACCTCAATGACCCATCTTTCTTCTTCACAAACAATACCGGGGCTCCCCAAGGGGACACACTCGGTCGGATGAACTTTTTATCCAACAAATCCTGCAGTTGCTCCTTTAGCTCCCTCAATTCTGCTGGCGCCATTCTATATGGTGCCATTGATATTGGTTCGGTACTCAGAACCAAATCAATACAAAACTCAATTTCCTTATATGGAGGCAATCTAAGTAAGTCATCGGGAAAGACATCAATAAACTCCCTAACTATAGGGACTTGGTCTAATTGAGGAATTTCTTTCTCTATATCCACTATATATGCTAGGTAGCACTGTACCCCTTTTCGGGCTATTTTCCTCGAGAGAGCCGACAACATAATTGATGGAGACCCAATCTTATCTCCTTGAAATACCAACCCAACTTCTTCATCTAAATCAAACATTATTTTCTTACCCCAATAATTTACCAAAGCCCTATGCTTTGCCAACCAATCCATTCCCAAAATCACATCAAAATCAACCATATCTAAGACATTTAAATCTCTTATAAAGATCCTATCTCCAATCTCTATTCCACAATCCGGATACACATACTTCACCAACACTAATTCATCAAGGGGAGTAGAAATTGAAATGGGGGATCTTAACAGAGTTGGTTGCTTATCTAGCCTCATGGCAAAATATAAAGACATAAACGAATGAGTTGCACTTGTATTAAATAATATTTTTGCTTTAAAAGAGCTAACAATAAGAATATGTTGAGGTGCGGATGTACTGCCCCGCCTCCTATACCTTGCATTTCTAAACTTCACAATATGGACATCTTTATTGTCATTTACTCTAATAGTATCAATTTTATGTCTATTCCTTGGCATATCCTCTAAGAAATTAGAGCACTTAAGTCATTCTAGAACAATAACATGATCATTATCACAGAATTATAGGAAAGCATATCAATCACAAGGAAGAAGACATGCTTGATGAGAATTTAAAATTTCAAAAACAACAAATAAAACGATACATATCCTAATGCTCCACTTATTATGAAATTAACTATACTAATGTTTCTTTAACCTAAAGCTCTGATACCAAGTTTGTCATGACCCGATTCCTGGATCCATGACCGGCACATAGGCAAGGTTCCCCTCCAAGTTTCCATACCTATGCGAACCCAAACTTACATACAAACTTATCCTTTAAATAAGTCAATCAGAGTTCAACGCAGCATTAACAACAAACTAACTTCATAAAATAATTTAATTGTCTTAATACAAGAGTTAATATAATTTCATAGTTTAGGAGCACTAACTAGACATAAAGGAAAATGTACAAATTACAACCAAAAGAGCAAGTTCTGAAGGTCCAACAAAAGTAACCTGCTATCAAGCTATAAGCCTGAAAATGATAAATAATGAGAGGGTGAGTTCAACAACTCAGTGAGTAGATAACGTTTAATATACACACACGAGGTAATAAAACAATGAGAAATATATATACAAGTATGGCTCTAGGTTCTTATAGGAAAGTTTCTCAAATAGGCCATAACAAGAATATCAGAAGGTAAAGCTCGTTAGAAAATCAAAATGCAATGAGCATGAGGCTCCGTACTGTGGGATGATCAGTCCACACAGGTTGGTGACTCCCCCGACCAACTAGGGTTCAGATACAATGTGCACAAAGACTAACACTACCCTGTTAGCATGGGTATTCTGACTGACATACCATAGGTTCATAATCATAATCAAACAGACATATTCATATCTCAAGGCTCAATTCATGACATCAATCAAATGAGGAGCTATCAATCCAGAAGTCAATTCAAAATATATACTGGTTCATATCAAGAATCCAGATTCAACAATTGATCATGCTTTATCATAATAAGAATAATAATCAACATATATATTATCAAGAAGCATGATCCAATTCATATTAACAAATCAACTATTTATAATATTTCTCATGCATATGGAAAATTATCCACTCACTTGACTTAAAAGCAAACAGCACTCTGATTAGTACTTAAAAGTGCATTCTCATTAAGGCTTTATATCATCATATTGCACTAAAGTATCGTTAAATTCCCTAACTAAAGCATGTTTTATAATAACAAGTCTAATAATATAATATATCTTTAATTTATGGTAAATGCTTGTTTTGAATGCAGGTATATCTCACAATTCAAAGGATTGATTGATGTGATTAACTATTGAAAGTGAAGAGAGAAAAAGAGGACTAGGCTAAGAGAAGAGATGTTGGTTCAATTCCAAACTGGAACACAATTCGGTTATTTGATCATAACTGGAGTTGTAGAACTCGGATTTAGGTCTACTTTATATGGATGGAAAGATAAGACATAGACCTAAAAATTTCATGAAGAGCTCAAGACTCAATTCTGCCATTTGCAAGTTCAAATCTTAGCAACAACGGAGAAGTTGGAACCTGTCTTGCAGCTCAAACACTGTTCGGTTTTCAGCTCATATCTTGAGTTCTAGAAGTCCAAATGAGCTCTGGTTTTTTTTGTTGGAAAGCTGAGACAATTGTCCACAACTTTCATGGAACAAAGGGCTCAAATTCTGATGTTAGCAATGATGTTTTGGCCAGCCAACAATATCAAAAATCTGCCAACAATATCAAGAACCAGCAGCCAACAATATCAAAAATCTACCAACAATATCAAGAACCAGCAGCCAACAATGTTAAGAACCAGCAGCCAACATTGTCAAAAACCAGCCACCAAATCAATATTTGCCTGCCAATCAATAGTTCTGAATCTTAGCCTATAAAAGAGGCATTTGCCATGTATTTAGTCATATTATTTTTCAGATCAAAATCATGTTCTTGCTTTCTCTCTTTATATCTTTGTAATGTTCAAGTTTTCTTTCATGCTATATTAATCTCTTGTTTATGCCTTTTCATTTCCTTTCCTATACTTAGTTAACTTATATCATGTTTATGTTCTTGTATTGTTTATTTATGTTTTGCTTTTTCATTATGTTTAGCTAAGTTAATTATGTCAAGGTGAAAAGGTTTCACTAATGGTGTTAGAATAGGTATAATATAAACTCAACATGGACTTTAATGTTTATATCCAAGAAAAATTGTTATTAGCATGTCTTATCTTTTTATCTTACTAATTCTTAATACCTTGCTTGTTAAATGGTTAATCTAGATTTTTGTTGTATAACACTTGGTACATCAAATGCTTGATCCTTCATAGTTTTCGGCCGACATCGTTGTTATGATAGGAACTTGATTTGTTGTTAACATAAGCTAGCAACATGAATGTCTGATGATAATTATAAGTATGATGTTATTTAGATAAGATGATTAATATGATCATGTTAATAATTTATAATGAGCTAATAACGATAAATCATCCGATTGGAACCTCCTTTGTGTGTGGTTTCCAATTGAGTAATAAACAGAGTTTATATTATATTTATTTGAAATACCATTAGTGAATCCTCTAACTTTGACATCTGTTTTATCATTGTTTAATCCTTACACCAATATCACATCCCAAAACTCTCTTCAACTCCTTTTCTGTTATTATTCTCTTCAAATCTTTCTCTTTATTTGTAATTTATATAATTGACCTCCCTGTGGTTCGACCCCGGTCTTGCCGAGTTATTTATTACTTCGACACTCCTGCACTTGGGATAAGACATCAACTCTTTGATCGTGTTAAGTTTTTGGCGCCGTTGCCGGGGAGGTAAGTATTGTATAAATTTTATATTTCTTTTATTTTCTTTTGTTTTTTACTTTTATTTGTTTTTCTAATTTTTGTTCTTTTTCTTTTTCTTTTTCTTTTTCTTTTCTTTTCTTTTGCACTTGCATGAGAGTTTGGACACGTACATTAAGTGGTAGACTTTCTAGGAAATCCTCATTTTCTTTAGAAAACATGGCCGAAGAAGATAACCAGTCAATTCATAATGAGAATAATGAGAATAATCGTGTGAGAACACTTAAAGATCACATGAATCCAACAAGAACAAGTGCACCATCATGTATAGTTTTTCCTCCTGATGCTTCTCATTTTAATTTTAAGCCAGGTATTATTCAACTTTTACCCACTTTTCATAGCTTAGAATTAGAAAATCCATACTTGTATTTAAGAGAATTTGAAGAAGTTTGTAACACCTATAATGACTTAAAATTGTAGCATGAACACCATCAGATTAAAGCTTTTTCCTTTTTCATTAAAAGATAAAGCTAAAACATGGCTACAAAATATTAGGTCAGGATCCATTCGTGCTTGGGATGAAATGCAACAACAGTTTTTAAAGAAGTTTGTTCCGTCTCACAGAACAAATTCTTTCAAAAGACAAATCACCACTTTCACTCAAAAACCAGGAGAAACATTTTACAAGTGTTGGGATAGATATAAAGACTTGCTTAATACCTGTCCTCTTCATGGTTTTGAAACATGGAGATTGGTCTCACAATTTTATGAAGGGTTAACACCTAAAGATAGGCAAATGGTGGAATTGATGTGCAATGGAACTTTTGAAGATAAAGACCCTGATGAAGCAATGGAGTACCTAGACTTGCTAGCTGAAAATGCTCAAAATTAGGACACCACAGGTACGTGTGAGGCACCAGGTAAAACTCAACCTCATACATCTAATGGAGGCATGTACAACCTTAGGGAAGATCATGACCTCCAAGCTAAATTTGCATCTTTAGCTAGAAAAGTCGAGGCACTAGAATTAAAAAAGAGTGGACAATTAAAATCTGTTCAAGAAATTGTGTGTCAAATTTGTGAAACTAATAAACACTCAACCAATGATTGTCCAACTTTGCCTTCTTTTAAGGAATGTCTCCATGAACAAGCCAATGCTTTAAATAGTTTCCAAAGGCCAAGTCATAACCCATACTCGCAAACGTATAACCCTGGTTGGAGAAATCACCCAAATTTCAGTTGGAAGAGTGGTAACAATAATGCACAAACTTCACAGCCACCATTTCAAGCACAACATAATTTTCAAAATTCTCATGGATATGCACCTCTTTATGTTCCCCCTCCTAGAAGAAATCTTGAGGAAACACTGCATGCATTCATTGAAAATCAAGAGACAATTAACACTCAAAATGCTCAAACCATGGCAGATCTAAAAGATACTCTTGCAAAGTTCACATCTGCTCTTAGTTTTCAGGAGAAAGGTAAGTTTCCATCTCAACCCCAGCAAAATCCCAAAGGGCAATACAATTCAAGTGCAAGCAGTTCCGGAAGCCAACATATGGATCAAGTCAAATCAGTCACTACTCTCTGCAGTGGTAAAGTTATTGAAAAACTCGTTCTTGAACCTTGTGAGAAAGAAGATAAGTTAGTCTCTGAGGGTAAGGAAATGGTTGAACTTGAACATTGCAAGGAGGAGACTGATTCCCCACCAGCACTTCCATTTCCTCATGCCATGACCAAACAAAGAAAAGTCAATCACAATTCTGAAATCTTTGAAACTTTCAAACAGGTAAGGATCAATATACCTTTGTTAGATGCTATTAAACAGGTACCGTTTTATGCTAAATTTTTGAAAGATCTGTGCACTGTGAAGAGAAAACTGAATGTGAAAAAGAAAGCCTTTTTAGCCGAACAAGTAAGTGCCATTCTTCAGAACGATAATGCTTTGAAATATAAAGACCCTGGTTGTCCTACAATTTCTTGCTTTATTGGAGAACATAAAATTGATAGAGCTTTACTTGATCTTGGAGCTAGTGTGAATTTACTTCTATATTCGGTTTTTCAAAGTCTCAATTTAGGTGAGTTAAAACCTACTTCTGTAACTCTTTTACTTGCTGATAGATCTATAAAAGTGCCTAGAGGAATAGTTGAAGATGTGTTAGTACAAGTTGATAAATTCATCTTTCCTGTGGATTTTATTGTCTTGGATACACAACCTGTTGAAGCATGCAATTCAATTCCTGTTATTTTAGGACGTCCATTTCTTGCAACTTCTAATGCATTGATTAATTGTAGGAATGGAGTGATGAAGTTATCTTTTGGAAACATGACATTGGAGATGAATGTTTTTAACATTTGCAAGCAACCTGGAGATGATAATGATTTATAGGAAGTAGATTTTATTGAAAATTTAATTTATGATCAATTTGAAAATTCTTCCAGTGAAACTGAGTTTAATGAATCTGAAGATTTGCAAATGGTTTATTTTCAGGAAGAATCAAAGGCAAATAGTTGGAGACCAAAAATTAAGGAATTGCCACCACGATCAATTGAGTCCATACCTTCAAGTGTTCATCCACCAAAACCCGATTTGAAGCCATTACCATTTAATCTCAAATACTCATTTTTAGGAGAAAATAAAACTTTTCCAGTAATAATTTCTTCCAAACTTAATGTTCATCAAGAAGGTAAGTTATTACAAACTCTGAAAATGCAGAAAAATGCATTAGGATGGACCATAGCTGACATAAAAGGAATTAGTCCTTTGATTTGCACACACAAGATTTATTTGGAGGAAAATGCTAAACCCTCTAGAGAAATGCAACGAAGGCTTAATCCTAACATGAAAGAAGTAGTGAGGAATGAAGTCATTAAGCTTCTAGATAATGGAATCATTTATCCTATTTCTGACAGCAAATGGGTAAGTCCTACCCAAGTTGTACCTAAAAAGTCTGGAGTTACTGTGATAACAAATGAGAAGAATGAGTTAATTCCAACTAGGACTATTACTGGTTGGCGCATGTGCATTGACTATAGGAAACTTAATTCAATGACTAGAAAAGATCATTTTCCTTTACCTTTCATGGATCAAATTCTAGAAAGAGTTGCAGGTCATGAATTTTATTGTTTTCTATATGGCTATTCAGGTAATAACCAAATTGAAATTGCATTTGAAGATCAAAAGAAAACTACTTTCACATGTCCATTTGGTACATTTGCATACTGTAGGATGCCGTTTGGATTATGTAATGCACCAACCACATTTCAAAGATGCATGCTCAGCATATTCAGTGATATGGTTGAACGTTTTCTTGAGATTTTTATGGATGATTTTTCTGTTTTTGGTGATTCATTTGATGATTGTTTAACTAACTTGGAAAAGGTTTTGAACAGGTGTGAAGAGAAGAATCTTGTGCTGAATTGGGAAAAATGTCATTTTATGGTAACAAACGACATTGTACTTGGTCACATTGTTTCATCAATAGGAATTGAGGTTGACAAATCTAAAATCGAGTTAATTGCCAACTTGCCAACACCAAAATCTGTTAAAAATGTTAGATCATTCTTAGGACATGCTGGTTTTTATAGAAGGTTCATCAAAGATTTTAGTGTAATATCTAAGCCATTGTGTAACCTTTTAACAAAGGATAATGTTTTTAAATGGACTGAACATTGTGAAGAAGCCTTTGTTAAACTTAAAAACTTGCTTACTTCTGCTCCTGTCATTCAACCTCCTGATTGGTCATTACCTTTTGAAATAATGTGTGATGCTAGTGATTATGCCGTGGGTGCTATTTTAGGACAAAGAAAAGATAAGAAACCCTATGTGATTTACTATGCAAGTAAAACTTTAAATAGTGCTCAAATGAATTACACTACCACTGAAAAGGAATTACTTGCAGTAGAATTTGCATGTGAAAAATTCAGATCTTATCTTGTTGGCTCACCTGTTATTGTTTTTAGCGATCATACAACGTTGAAATATCTTCTTTCTAAGAAGGATTCTAAGGCTAGATTGGTACGGTGGATTTTGTTACTTCAAGAATTCGATATCCCAATCAAGGATAAGAAAGGCATCGAAAATATTATCGCGGATCATTTGTCAAGATTGAGAACTGATTCGAGATCTGACATCACACCAATCAATGACTACTTTCCTGATGAATCTTTACTTTCTGTCTCTACGATGCCTTGGTTTGCTAATATTGTTAATTTTCTTGTTTCAGGATATTTGCCAGCTCATTGGAGTACCCAAGATAAAAGAAAGTTCTTGAACGAAGTGAAGAACTTTTATTGGGATGACCCTTACTTATTCAAATATTGTCCTGATCAAATATTTCAAAGATGCATTCCCGACAATGAGGTAAGTAGTGTCATTAAATTTTGTCATTCTGAGGCATGTGGTGGTCATTTCTCATCAAGAAAGACAACTGCAAAAATCTTACAATGTGGATTTTATTGGCCCACCATGTTCAAAGACACGCATGCATTCTGCAAAACTTGTGAAAATTGTCAAAAGCTAGGATCTATTTCAAAACGTCACATGATGCCTTTAAATACTATTCTTGTCATTGAAATCTTTGACTGTTGGGGTATAGATTTTATGGGTCCATTTCCTCCATCATTTGGTTTTGTGTACATATTAGTCGCAATAGACTATGTTTCAAAATGGATAGAGGCAATTCCAAGTCGTAACAATGATCATAAAACAGTGATCAAGTTTTTGAAAGAAAATATTTTGAGTCAATTTGGAATCCCTCGGGTCATGATAAGTGATGGTGGAACACATTTCTGTAACAAGCCATTTGAGTTTTTAATGAAGAAATATGGAATCACACACAAAGTTGCCACCCCTTATCACCCTCAAACAAATGGACAAGTAGAACTTGCTAATAGGGAGATCAAACAAATCTTGGAAAAAACAGTGAACCCTAATCGGAAGGACTGGTCTTTAAGACTTAATGATGCACTTTGGGCTTATCGCACTGCTTTGAAAACATCATTAGGTATGTCACCTTATAGGTTGGTTTATGGAAAACCTTGTCATTTGCCTGTGGAACTTGAACACAAAGCTTATTGGGCTATTAAAGCTTTCAATTCAAACCTGGATGATGCTAGCCATCTACGTAAGTTGCAAATAAATGAGCTTGAGGAAATAAGAAATGATGCATATGAAAATTCAAAAATTCATAAAGCAAGAATCAAAGAGTTTCATGATAAGAGAATCTTGAGAAAAACATTTGATGTTGGTCAAAAAGTTTTGCTTTATAATTCTCGACTCCATTTATTTCCTGGAAAGCTAAGATCAAGATGGAGCGGTCCATTTATTGTGAAACATGTGTATCCTTGTGGGGCCCTTGATATTGAGAATCCAAAGAATGAAAATGTTTTTAAGGTAAATGGACATCGCTTGAAAGCTTACTTTGATAATTTTCCTAGTGAAAATGAATCCATTGGTTTGAATGATCCTGTATATAAAGGTTGATTATTTTGTTTTTCTCACATTGTTTTTGTGTTTCTTTTTGGTGTGACTCTTGTTTTGCTAGTCTTTCTCCAACCCTGGTCAAATTGCGGATAACGGTACTCCGTGACTCTTAAGTCGGTTCTTTCAGTTTCCCATGATAACTGATATCTATGTATATATTTGTTCAATTCCTTGTTCCTTCTCTTTTCTTTGCATCTCTTCTACACTTCTCTTTTGAAAAATGGACACCACTCTTGAAACATTAAAAAAGTATTTTCCCGCTCTGCCTCAAAATGCGATTACAAAAATTTACCATGCTAGGTGTGAAAGATTGAGGTTGTTAATGAACCATGGAATTCCTGAAGATATTCGCTGGCTAATTGAAGCAAAGGTCCGATTATCTGGTGAGTCTTCCAATACTTTTATTTCATACATGCCTGGGACAGGTAAAAGCACTTTTGCAAGGAAACATCGTGCAAAACGACTGAAAGTCTGTCACCGATGTGCCAGATGGACTTGTAATGCAAAATGTCGTTCTTCAGGAATGGTATCTATAAACCGTGAAGATAAAATACAATTCATTAAGGATGGTCTGAGTAAGGAGTCTTTAGATAATCTTTTATTAACTCTTGAGACGCATCCTAGTGGAGATGTGCATCGTGTAATTCATGATTTATGGCCTCATTTTCATAAAGAACATGATCGACTTAGTCTTGGGAATTTGACTAAAAAAGACCCTGTTTGTCAGTTTTTAAGAAAACTGGATGGGAAGCCTATCCCCGACCCATAGAGGGCGTTTAAGTCATTCTTGGACGCAAAACCAAGGGAAGATGTGAGCCACAATCACAACTGCTTGTACATACACATGTTTTTTTTTTAAAAAAAAAACAAGAGAGAGAGAGAGAGAGAGAGAGAGAGTGAGACTCCAGCTAGCCTACATATAGGTGGTATGATTGCATTTTTAATTTCTCATCTATAAAATCTTCTCTTCCTTCCCATCATTTCTACTCAACCCATTCATTCAACAAATATAGAAGTGTGTAGACATGGCAGGTTCCTATGTTCCTAAAATAAAAAATATTTGTGTTTTTGGTGGATCCAGTCCTGGGAAAGAAAAAGAGTTTTTAGAATCAGCATATCATCTTGGTCGGGTACTAGCTGAGCAAAAGATTCATTTAGTGTATGGGGGAGGCAACCTTGGGTTAATGAGGGGTGTTTCAATTGCTGCATTTTTAGGAGGCAGTCAAGTTTTGGGGGTCATCCCCACAGCTTTAGCCGAAGGGGACATCATTGGAAAAACAATCGAAGAGGAACTACAGGTCTCCACAATGTCTGAACGACTGTCTGTAATGTTTAACTATGCTGATGCCTTTATTGCTTTACCAGGTGGTCTGGGCACTTTAGAAGAGATATTTCATATTTCCTCTTGGGCTCAGCTGAACATTCACCAGAAACCTATAGGTTTGCTAAATGTTAATGGTTTTTATAATACTTTACTGTCTTTTCTTGATCATGCTGTGGAACAACAATTTCTAACATTTTTAGCATGACAAATCCTCATCTCTACTGCTACTGCTGAACAATTGATTGATGAACTTCAATCTTTCATCCCTGTAGTTGATTCCTTTATGAGTCGACTCAATTGGTCAATCACGGAACGTCGTAAAAAGCTTAGATTGGATTTGAGCCTTAGTTTGTGAAAACTTGTGTCTTTTGGTTTTATTAATCACATAATATTTGTGTTTTGTTCTTTCTTATATTTGTTTAAGTGTGTTTCAGGTTTGTCAATAGTCGCTGTTTCAGGTGATGTCTTCTATACTCTATCTTTCTGCCTTAGAACATTGAGGACAATGTCTCGTTTTGGTTGGGGGGAGAGGGTAGTAGTTGATATTAAAAAAAAAATTAACTAACTGTGTTTTCTATTATTACAACCATTTGCAAACCTGTTGTTACTAGGATGGCAGAGTAAAGGATGAACTTTAGTGACTCTTGAGACGCATCTTAGTAAACATTCTTAACAAGGTCTATCATAATACTTCTTGAAATATTCAGGTTCACAAACTCTCGCATTGCTATCACTTGATTCTGCTGATATACTCAGTTAACAAGTATTCCTAAACCTTCATTTTCACACACACACTTTAACATATGATTGTGGGTTGCATATTGGATTATTACATTATTCATGTTCTTTTGTTAAAGGTAACAACTAAGGGAAATGGATAGTATATAATTTGCAAAAAAAAACAAAACAAAAAAAAAAAACAAAAACAAATTGAATAAATAAAAAAGTAGATAAGTTTGGTTTTGTAGCCTCCTTGACTTAAGCAATTAAGCCCGAAGGGGTGTTTTAACACCTAGTACCCTAAAGTCAACTGACTTGGGAGCTATTGGCCCAGTGCTTGTTACATGGGTTACGGAGAAAATTTTAAGGGAATCAAACATTGCACTATCTACGTATCAGTATCTGCAACCCGAGTTACTAAGCTCGTAGGGGTGTCTCAACACCTGATGCCCTAAGACCAACTGGTCTGGGAGTTATTAGCTAAAAGCTCGTTACATGGGTTCAAGATACATTGTGTTATAAATTCTTGCTTTTTTTTTAAAAAAAAAGAGATAATAATCCCAACCCAAGGAAGTTAACCTTAAACATTAGAACAAAATTTTGTTTTCTTCCATGAAAAGCTCCATAGCTATGTTTTGATTTATTGAGCACAAAAAGAAGGTTTATTAATATCTTGTTTAAGAAGCATGAAGCAGATATATAAATTTAATGAGAGTTTATTTATTTGGATAGATTAATGGAAGTTAAATGATGAATACCTTGCTTTGTGGAACTTGCAAATTGTTTTTATATTTTAACACTTTGATTACTAGGGACTAGTAATAAGCTGGTTGGGGGGGGGTGTGATTAGTACTTAAAAGTGCATTCTCATTAAGGCTTTATATCATCATATTGCACTAAAGTATCGTTAAATTCCCTAACTAAAGCATGTTTTATAATAACAAGTCTAATAATATAATATATCTTTAATTTATGGTAAATGCTTGTTTTGAATGCAGGTATATCTCACAATTCAAAGGATTGATTGATGTGATTAACTATTGAAAGTGAAGAGACAAAAAGAGGACTAGGCTAAGAGAAGAGATGCTGGTTCAATTTCAAACTGGAACACCATTCGGTTATTTGATCATAACTGGAGTTGTAGAACTCGGATTTAGGTCCACTTTATATGGATGGAAAGATAAGACATAGACCTAAAACTTTCATGAAGAGTTCAAGACTCAATTCTGCCATTTACAAGTTCAAATCTTAGCAACAACGGAGAAGTTGGAACCTGTCTTGCAGCTCAAACACTGTTCGGTTTTCAGCTCATATCTTGAGTTCTAGAAGTCCAAATGAGCTCTGGTTTTTTTTGTTGGAAAGCTGAGACAATTTCCCACAGCTTTCATGGAACAAAGGGCTCAAATTCTGATGTTAGCAATGACATTTTGGCCAGCCAACAATATCAAAAATCTGCCAACAATATCAAGAACCAGCAGCCAACAATGTCAAGAACCAGCCACCAAATCAATAGTTGCCTGCCAATCAATAGTTCTGAATCTTAGCCTATAAAAGGAGGCATTTGCCATGTATTTAGTCATATTATTTTTCAGATCAAAATCATGTTCTTGCTTTCTCTCTTTATATCTTTGTAATGTTCAAGTTTTCTTTCATGCTATATTAATCTCTTGTTTATGCTTTTTCATTTCCTTTCCTATACTTAGTTAACTTATATCATGTTTATGTTCTTGTATTGTTTATTTATGTTTTTCTTCTTCATTATGTCTAGCTAAGTTAATTATGTCAAGGTGAAAAGGTTTCACTAATGGTGTTAGAATAGGTATAATATAAACTCAACATGGACTTTAATGTTTATATCCAAGAAAAATTGTTATTAGCATGTCTTATCTTTTTATCTTACTAATTCTTAATACCTTGCTTGTTAAATGGTTAATCTAGATTTGTGTTGTATAACACTTGGTACATCAAATGCTTGATCCTTCATAGTTTTCGGCCGACATCGTTGTTATGATAGGAACTTGATTTGTTGTTAACATAAGCTAGCAACATGAATGCCTGATGATATTTATAAGTATGGTGTTATTTAGATAAGATGATTAATATGATCATGTTAATAATTTATAATGAGCTAATAACGATAAATCATCCGATTGGAACCTCTTTTGTGTGTGGTTTCCAATTGAGTAATAAAAAGAGTTTATATTATATTTATTTGAAATACCATTAGTGAATCCTCTAATTTTGACATCTGTTTTATCATTGTTTAATCCTTACACTAATAAAACATCCCAAAACTCTCTTCAACTCCTTTTCTGTTATTATTCTCTTCAAATCTTTCTCTTTATTTGTAATTTATATAATTGACCTCCCTGTGGTTCGACCCTGGTCTTGTCGAGTTATTTATTACTTCGACACTCCTGCACTTGAGATAAGACATCAACTCTTTGATTGTGTCACACTCAAAAGCAGATACCGATGGAAATCCTACTAATGACCCGCCGGTAGAATATCAGGATTATCTGAATACAAATGAGACATATTCAAGAATGACCCAAAAGAACATATAACCTATTTAATACACTTATCTAAGAGTGTATTCCATAACCCTATATGTTTTTAAACTAACTAGTCAATTTTCCCAAAAACCCAAAATTTAACGGTTTTCCCGAAATCTATTCCATAATAAAAATAAATAATAAAATTAGTAATAATTCACTAAATAACCCTCAATTATTCATCAAACCAATATGCAAAAGGTAATATTATAGTTAGGGACCAATCTGAATTTATCATATTTTTAAGGGTCAAATTGTAACTTTGTCCAATTGAAGGACCAAACTAAAAATATCATAAATCCATGACTATACTGAAATTATGACCATAATTAATCCTCAATTCTGTCCAAAATATCTCATTATGCTTCAGGGACCATTCTAGAATTTTTTCAATTTTTTAGTGTCAAATTGTAATTTTTGTCAAATTGAAGGACCAAACTAAAAATATCATAAATCCATGACTATACTGAAATTATTACCATAATTAATTTTCAATTCTGTCCAGAATATCTCATTATACTCCAGGGACCATTCTAGAATTTTTCCAAATTTTTAGGGTCAAATGGTAATTTTTGTCAAATTGGAGGACCAAATTGAAAGTGTTAAAAATTCATAACTATACTGGAATTCTGTCCATAATTCATCTTTTATTCTGTCCAGAATCTCGGAATATACTCCAGGGACCAATCTATAATTTTCCAAAGTTTGGGGACTAAACTGTAATTTTCCAAAATTGAGGGACCAAACCGAAATTTTGTCATCTTCAACCTCCAACCCAGAATTTCAACAGAAAACCCACTGTTCTTTCCTGATTTCTAACACAAATTCACCTTTCAAACAAAATCATAACTCAAAATCATCATTTTTATCTACAATCTTCCATAATCAACTAAATAATCAATTACCCATAATAATCAACCCATAACATTCAATTTAATTCATCAATAAACCCAAAAACATAAATTTTCAAAACCCTAACATTCATCAAAACTGAAATTAAAGTTCAATTAACATACATTTATACATTTAACAACCTAAATCTTACTACTTATTTCTTCAATTCCTTTCTATTTCTCTTCTAATTTCCCTCTTTTCTCTTCTTCTTCTTCCCCTTTTCTTCTCCCTTCACTCCTGCCGGTTCTCTCTCAAAATATTCAGATCTTTTTTTTCTTTCTATTTATATTTATCAACTATTGTTCAATTACCACACTACCCCTCATTTAATTATACTTACTCTTTAAGCCTCCAAGGGTTTTGTTGCCATTTCCTATCTTTTTAATACAAAACATCACATAAAGAATATCATTGGCCGATGAATGAACAAATAGGCCAGAATCTGATTTGCAACAACTAAAACCAATAGTGAGTAAGAATGTGGTGAATCGATGAAACCATGCTATTGGGGCTTGTTTCAAGCCATAAATTGCCTTTTTGAGACAACAAACATGATGTGGGTAAGTGTTGTATATATTGAAGAGAGAACAAAACTTTCTTATTGTAGTTGCAAAAGAACACATATGTTATTGAATTCAATATGATTATTTATATAATAAGGAAAAACAGAATTGCAAGATATTCTCAAAACATATCTGATTTTCTGTTACATAAAATAAAAGATAGCCATTAAAATAGCAACAAACTCTGATACTGTAAACAAACTCAATTCTACTGAGATTTTATTTTGCTTCTAGAGTCATTCTTGATCAACAATTCTCCTCATTGACTCTGAAGCTGTAAACTCCTAACTTCTGTCTCAAATACTCAAACTTGAGCTTGGGAAGTGCTTTTGTTAAGATGTCTGCATGTTGTTCCTCCGTTTTGCAGTAAAGCAGCTTCAGTTCCCCTTCTTGTTGAACTTCTCTTAGAAAGAAAATTTTAATCTTGAAATGTTTTGTTCTACCATGAAATACTGGATTATTTGAGATTGATATTGCAGCTTGGTTGTCCACAAACAGTTGTGTGCTTTCATTTTGCTTCAGATTCAAATCTTTTAGTAGTTTCCTAATCCAAACTGCTTGGTTTGCGGAGGCAGTAACAACAACGTATTCAGCTTCTGCTGTAGATTGAGCAACAATTTCTTGTTTCTTTGAGCTCCATGAAAAAACACCTGAATTGAAGCTAAAGTAATAACCAGAGGTGCTTCTCATGTCATTAATGTTTCCTGCCCAGTCACTGTTAGAGTAGCCATGAAGATTGAATTTTTCAACTTGACTGAATTTGATCCCATAATTAGCTATGCCTTTTATGTACCTGAGGATTCTCTTTGCTGCTTCAAAATGAATTTCACTTGCACAATGCATATATCTAGATAATAGACTTACAACATGTATGATGTCTGGTTTTGTTATTGTCAAATACATTAGGCAACCTATTAGGCTTTTGTATAGCTTTTCATCCACTTTTCCAGCTCCATCTCCTTGTAGAACTTCTCCTTTTGATTAATTGGTGTTGTAGTAGGCTTGCATTGTTCCATGTTGAACTTCTTGAGAATTTCCTTTGCATATTTGTGCTAACACAAGAATATTTCATTTTTTTTTGAAATATTTGCATGCCAAGAAAGAATGTCATCCCTCCAAGGTTTGTCATTTAAAAAACAGACTTCATCTCTTATTTGAACTTGTCAATTTGCTCTCTACAGCTTTCTATTATTAGTAAATCATCAACATAAAGAGATACAACAAGTATCTGTCCTTCAGCTCCTTTAATGTAAAGAATAGATTCACTTAGACTTCTTATAAAGCCTAAGTTCTGCAAGTAAGCATCAATCCTGCTGTACCAACTTTTTGGAGCCTACTTTAAGCCATATAAGGCTTTTTTTAGTTGATATACCTGATTCTCTTGTCCTGCAATAGAAATACCTTCAGGTCATTCAACAAAGATTTCTTCCTCTAAGTAACCATTCAAAAAAATTGACTTGACATCCATTTGATGTAAAGTCCAGCCTTTTTGTGCAGCAAGTGCCAACAACATTCTTATTATATCTATCCTTGCAACTGGAGCGAATGTTTCAGAAAATTCCACCCCAAACATCTGAGCATATCCCTTGACAACCTGCCTTGCCTTGCATTTATTTCACAGAACCATTAGAATTCAATTTGATTCTAAAAATCCATTTGACTTCTATGGCTTTTTTTTTGTTGAGCTCTGTCCACCAATTCCCACGTTTGACTCTTTTCAATCGTCTTTAGCTCCTCCATTGCATCTAACCATTTTTGCTCAGTTGCAGCTTCTTCATAATTTGCAGGTTCTATTGCAGCAACATTGCATCTTTGATAGATGTAAGCAAGAGTTCTAGTTCCTTTCACAAGTTCATCATCTATTTCATTCTTCTGATTTTGATCTTCAATCTGCTTTTCATCCTTCCAATCCCAGCTGTTAGATTTTAAAAACTGAACATCCTTGCTGATGATTACTTTGTTTCTTTGAGGTATGTAGATTCTGTAGGCTTTTGCAACAGCACTGTAGCCTACAAAAATCCCAGCTTCAGCCTTCTTGTCCAGTTTGTCTCTTTTATTTTGAGGAATATAAGAGAAACATAAACAACCAAATATCTTCAGATTAATTAGCTTTGGTTTGTAGCCAAACTAGGCTTCAAATGGAGTCCTTGTCTGCAAGGCTTTTGTTGACAATCTATTCAACAAGAATACTAATGTATTAGTTGCCTCATCCCAGAATTTCTTGGATAGTCCTTTATCATAAAGCAAACATCTAGTCATCTCCATCACTGTCCTGTTTTTTCTTTCCACAACACCGTTTTGTTGTGGAGAATATGGTGCTGTTAGCTGGTGTTCAATGCCTGCATCTTCACAAAATCTGTTAAATTTTTCAGAAGTGTATTCACTTCCATTATCGGATCTGATTACCTGAATTTTGTAGTTGCTTTGAGTTTCAATCCAAGCTTTGAATTTTCCAAATATATTAGCAACTTCCGCTTTGAATTTCATAAAGTAAATCCAACACATTCAGGAATAATCATCAATGAAGGAAACATAGTACTTACTTCCATTTAGAGATGATGGGTTCATTGGTCCTCCAACATCTATGTGAATTAATTGCAACTTCTGTGTAGATCTCCAGGCTTTGCTTTGTTGAAATGGAAGTCTTGACAGCTTTCCATATTGACAGGCAGCACATATAGGAAAATCTTTTCCTAATTTAGGCAAGCCTTTCACCATGTTGTTCTTTTCCATGAAAAATAATGCTTCATAACAATAATGCCCCATTCTCTTATGCCAAAGCATTGAATTATTGACTTCTTTGTGTACAACAACCAGCTCTTCTTTAAAATCCAGTACAAAACTTTTGCCTTTCATTTGAATATTGAAGAATTTTATGCCCTCAACATCTTCAATCACACAACTTTTATCTTCAAACAACACTTTATAACCTATGTCTAGCAGTTGAGAAACACTTAACAAGTTTTGATGAATTTCATAAACATATAGTACATTTGAAATTAATTTAAAACGTGAGTGTGTTTCAATAGTTACTGTTCCTTTGCCTTCGACTTTCAGGTGAGTTCCATTTCCAATCTTAACTTTGGAAATAACATTTCTATCAAGCTCTGTGAAGAGCTTTCCATCATGAGTCATATGATTTGTACAATTGTTGTTGATGAGCCAGTTTTCTGTGAATTTATTTGTGGCTAAACATGATACCACAAATATATGCTCCTCCTGATGTTGATCATCGGCAACCTTGGCTTCAGTTTGTTGTTGTTGAGTCTTGCATATCTTTTCCATGTGCCCTAACTGACCACACTTAAAACAACGTGCATCAGGTCTCTACCAACATTTATTCTGAGGATGATTGTTTTTTTTCCAGTGAGGGCAGGGTGGAAAGCTTTGAGTATTGCTGGTCTTATTGTTTCTGGTGTTGAATGCAGAGCCTCCAAACTTGTTGTTCTGTTTTTTTCTATTCTTACCATCATTGTTATTTTGGGATTTGACAAAGAATGCATCCTCTACAGTTTTTTCTTGCCTCATCAGCCTCCTTTGCTCTTGTGCTTGTAGTGCATTCAACAACTCTACCAAGGTAATGCTTGACAAATCTTTAGAATTTTCTAAAGATGAGATTGTCGTCTCAAACTTCTTTGGAATTGTTACTAGAATTTTTTGAACAATTCTAGAATCAGAAAAATCAGTGCTAAGGAGTTTTATATTGTTAATAATACTAAGATAGAATATTCCTTGATTGTTTTTTATTCTTTCATCTTTTGTAACTCAAATTCTCGGATTAAGTTGAGCACCTACATCCCTTTAATTCTCTCTTTTCCTTTGTATTCTCCTTTCAGAAAATCCCAAATTTCCTTTGCTGTTTTTAGAGTCATTATTATGTAAAAAATGGTGGGTGAGACTGCTGCAAACAGAGTTGCTTTTGCTTTCGATGTTCTCTGCTTCTTCTCTCTGTGATTTTTTATTTATGCGACAGTTGGATTGTCTGATAGAGTTGGCACTTCATATACTTGTTCAACTGCTTCCCATAGATCATTAGCATCAAGATGGGCTTCCATTCTAATAGCCCATACTTGATAATTGATCCCATCAAATACTGGAGGTGCCACTGCAATAAATGGCATTTTTGAGTTCATATTGGTTATGTTGTGTTTAGATGAAAAGTATTTGAAGGTTGTGTTTAGGCTCTCTCAATCTCACAAGTGTTTGAAGGTTGTGTTTAGGATCTCTCAATCTCATAAGTCCCTCAAGAAAATAAGCTCTGATACCAATTTGTTATATATATTGAAGAGAAAACAAAACTTTCTTATTGTAGCTGCAGCAGAACAATTACTTTATTGAATTCAACACGATTATTTATACAATAAGGAAAAACAAAATTGCAAGATATTCTCCAAGCATATCTAATTTTCTGTTACATAGAATAAAAGATAGCCATTAAAATAGTAACAGTAAACAAACTCTGATACTATAAACAAACTCAGACTCTCCTGAGATTTTATTTTACTTCTAGAGTCATTCTTGGTCAATAGTAAAAGGCATCAATATATCCTAGTGGTTGCTCTATATAAACCTTTTCTCGTAGTATACCATGTAAGAAAGCATTTTTAACATCTAGTTGATGTATGATCCAGCCACAAGAAACTGAGATAGAGAGGACGAGTCTGACTGTGGATGTGCGAACTATTAGGCTGAATGTATCATTAAAATGAAGACCATAGAGTTGTGTTTAGCCTTTAGCAATAAGGCGAGAATTGAGCTTATCAACAATTCCATCCAAATGATAAATAGTACGAAAGACCTATTTGGAGCCAGCAACATTTTTGGCAGATGGTCTTTGAACTAAATCCCATGTTTGATTGAGTTGGAGAGCATGAATTTCTTCATTCATGGCAGCAAGCCATTCTGGAATTTTAGCAGCATTTTTGAATCCCTTTGGTTCCTTCGTTACTATAAGAGAGTATAGCAAAGGATAGGACGGAACTTAACAAACATAATTGGAATGCTTAGTTTTGGAGATACCAGCTTTCTCATGAGTGATCATAGAATGAGAGTTCTGAGTTGAGGAGCGCAGATTTGATGGAG
This sequence comes from Populus trichocarpa, assembly GCF_000002775.5. Classification (NCBI taxonomy): domain Eukaryota; kingdom Viridiplantae; phylum Streptophyta; class Magnoliopsida; order Malpighiales; family Salicaceae; genus Populus; species Populus trichocarpa. The sequence continues at coordinate 23,724,474 of NC_037288.2, read as the reverse complement.
GCGGCATATCTGATATAACTTCAATTGAGGAAGTATTTGGAGAAGGTAGAGGCAGTGCTGACACATGAGAATTGTCCAACTCTAAGGCACAAGATTTACATTGCGGAGACTCAGATGTGTGTTGTGAGGATTGAGAATCTGCAGAAGAATTAAAGCCAGACAAGGAAGAGTTCGATACACAGGGATCATGAAAGAAAATGAAATCTGAAAGAGCTGAAGAAGGCTGCATATTAGAAGATAAAAATGGAAATACTGTTTCATTAAATCGTGCATACATGGTGACAAAAACTCGATGTGATATAGGATCTAAACATTGGAATCCTTTATAGGAAGTATTGTATCCAAGAAAGATACAAGGAAGACTGCGTGGTTCAAATTTATGTTTAGCATAATCATGTAAATATGGAAAGCACAAGCAGCCAAATGTGTGAAACATAACATAAGAAGGAGTCTTACCATACAGAATTTCAAATGGAGATAGTTCATTTATGACAGGTTTAGGCAAGCGATTTATGATGTATACGGCTGTACTAAAGGCTTCAACCTAAAAACGAAAATGAAAAGGAGAATTAGCATGAAAAAGCATTGTGAGACCTGTTTCAGTGAGGTGTCTATGTTTCCTGTCGGCTCTGCCATTTTGAGATGGTGTATAAGGACAAGAAATTTGATGATGAATGCCACATTTAATGAGATGAGACTTAAAGATTGCACTCGTGAATTCACCCCCCCATCACTTTGAAATATTTTTATTTTTGATGAGAACTGATTTTCAACCAAGGTTTGAAATTGGATGAAAGTGGGATAAAAATCAGCTTTGTTCTTCAATGGATAAAACCAAGTGAAGCGCGAGTGATCATTGATAAAAATGATGTAATATCGATATCCTGAAATGGAAGCTATAGGTGTTGGTCCCCATAAATCACAATGTATGAGATCTAAGATGATGTTTGAGCGGCTATTATTGATGTTGAAGTTATGGCACCAAAGCTGAAATTAATATATTAGCTGGAGGTTATCTTTCATCAATGTCTATCCATTAGTAACATCATTATCTTGATGTTGTTTAGTCAGTTTTTACTTCTTTAGATTTGAAACTTATTTAGAATAAGTTACATAGCTCTTTAAATGAAGAAGTTTATGTTAGTTACGTTTCTTAATTTTGTTGTGATTGATTTCATCTATAAATAAAAGCTAAGGGATGGAAGTAACGTATGAAAACATTCTGCTCTTTGTTCTTTGCTGCAAGTTCTTTGTTCTTTGTTTTTTTGGTTATCATCAACATTCAGTTCTTTATATACCTATTATCAACATTTGGTATCAGAGAAATTTATTGATCTTAGATGGGATTGTGAGTGAAACACGAGAGATTAGTGAGGTTAAATCAAAGCAGTTTTCTTTGAAGGGATTGTGAGTGAAACACAAGAGATTAAGTGAGTTTTTTTTTTGTTAAGAAATGGATTCTGTAAATTTTCCAGCAAAGACACCAGTGTTCACAAGGCAAAATTTCGGTGTGTGGGCTGTGAAAATGGAAACTTATCTCAAAGCTTTTGACTTATGGGAGATAGTGGAGAGCGATAAACAACCAATTCCACTAGGAAACAATCCTACGATTGCACAAATGAAGTTTTTTAATGAAGAAAAGGCAAAACGATTCAAAGCTCTTACCTGTGTTCATAATGCTGTGAGTGAAGAAATCTTCATAAGGATTATGGCGTGTAAATCTGCCAAAGAAACATGGGATAAATTAAAGCAGAATTTCATGGTGAGGAGAAGTCAATAAAGATACAGGTTTTAAACCTTAGAAGACAGTTTGAAGGTTTAAAGATGAAGGAAACTGAAACCATCAAAGACTTCTCATCTCAAATTTTAAAACTTGTGAATCAAGTGAGACTTTTGGGGGAAGATTTTCTGGATTCAAGAATAGTGGAGAAGGTTCTGGTAAGTCTACCAGAGAAATTTGAGCATAAGATTTGCTCTTTGAAAGATTCAAAGATTTTTCAGAAATGAGTCTTCAAGAATTGGTTAATGCATTACAAGTGGTAGAGCATAGGCAAGCTTACAGATAAGAAGAAACAAGTGAAGGAGCTCTTGTTGCAGTTTCCAAGGAGAGTCGAGCTAAGAATTTGTACAGGAACAATCAAGAAGGAAAAAGACAAAGAGGGAGAAGTTGACAATCAAATAATTAGCATCAGATCAGCAAAAACATTATCACTCGAGGGAAAGAAAAGAGAGAACATTTCCCTCCTTGCAAATTCTTTCAGAAAACAAATCATCTAGAAGCTTGGTGTTGACTTAAGAATGCACAATGCAGAAGTTGCAAACAATTTGGTCATATCCAAAGGTTCTGTAAAAACAAATCAGAAGCAGTGAAACAAGCTTATATTGCAGAAAATTCAAAAGCCAAGGAAGATCATTTATTCATGGCTACATTAGAACAGATGTGCAACACAGCAGTGGTAAACAATTCATCATGGCTTATTGATAGTGGCTGCACTAATCATATGACTACGGATTTGAGTTTATTCAAGGATTTGGATAAAAGCTACATGTCCAAAGTCAGAACTGGCAATGAAGAGTATGTGAAGGTTGAAGGCAAAGGGGTGATTGAAGTTGAAACAATGTCAGGTACAAAAACTCTAAAAAATATGCTTTATGTACCTAAGATTAATCAGAATCTAGTAAGTGTGGGACAATTACTGGAATCTGGCTACTCATTATCTTTTAATGATGGAATGTGCAATATTAGAGACAAGATGGGAATACTATTGCTCTCTGCTAAGATGATGAATAGAAGTTTTAATATTGATTGGAAAGAAGCTTGTTTGAGTGTTAACACTTGTGTCATAAAAGAAGTTTTAATAGAACCGATTCTGTTTTATGGCATAAAAGATTGGGGCATTTCAATTATGCTACCTTAAAAAGGATGGCTGATCTGTAGATGGCTTCTGGTTTACCAAAATACAAGAACAACATGATATTTGTGAAGCTTGTCAATTAGGAAAGCAGACTAGAATTGTTTTTCCTGATAAATGCATTTAGAGCATCATCAAAGCACCAGCTGGTACACACAGATGTGTGTGATCCGATGCACAAGGAATCTTTGAATGGTTCAAAGTACTTTATATTATTTGTTAATGACTATAGTACATTTTGCTGGGTTTATTTTCTTAAATCTAAGGCTAATGTGTTTGCTGAGTTTGTAAGATTTAAGACAACAGTTGAACTAGAAACAGGAAACAAACTGAAGATGTTGAGATTTGATAATGGGGGTGAGTTTACCTCTCGAAAATTTAAAGGGTATTTGGCAAAAGAAGGGATCAAACATCAGCTAACAATGCCTTACACTCCACAACAGAATGGAGTCAGTGAGAGGAGAAACTGAACATTGATGGAAATGGCAAGATGCTTGCTATATGAGAAGAAAATGCCATTAAAATTCTGGGCAGAGACAATAAACACATCATCCTACCTTCTAAATCGTATGCCCATAAGAGTGTTAGGAGATAAGACTCCTTATAAAATCTGTTATGGCTTTAAACCCAATGTTGATCATTTAAAAGTTTTTGGCAGCCCTTGCTATGTCTTGCAACCTGAAGTTAAGAGAAGAAAACTTGATCAAAAGGCTACTATGGGAATTCTTATAGACTATAGCACAAAATCTAAGGCTTGTAAAATCTATGATTTGAAATCTAACAAAGTTGTGATTGCTAGAGATGTAAAAGTTGCAGAGAATGGTACATGGAACTGGGAAGCTGCATCAATTGTAGGGACAAAATAGGAGCATCAAATTGAACTGGATGCTATAGAGGATGATGATACTTGTTGCTACCCAAAATTTGACCCATGTTTTGATAATTTTTTAAAAAAATAAAAAAATAAAAATAAAAATAAAATAAAAAAATAAAGATTTACATGTGGCGAGAACATAGAGCATCAGGGTTAAGGAAGCAATATGTCAAGGAGATAATTACTGAATCATATATAATTACTGCAATATCATAGATATATGATTTGATTCGTGCTGGTTATGGAAAATAATCACTACAATAAAAAATACTATATATATAGGATTTGTTGGTACTAGTTATAGAAGACAATCTCTGCAATAATTATTGTAATATTTCTTTAAATAGAACGTATAGAGATTTTCTATATAAATAAATATCCAGCCATATGCATAAGGGGAAGAAAAATTTACAAGGGGCAAAGAGACAAACAAAAATTGAGAGAAACACAGAAAAACCCTAACCCTATTTCTCTAGCAAAGAAGTCGTAGCCCCTGCTCATCTTTTAAAAATAAAAACAACGAAGCAGCCACTCCCTTTGAGGAAACGAAGGATCTCTCTCTGGCCATACACTGTCCCCTCTCCCTTTCACCAGAACCCCCATTCCCCTCTCAGTCGTTCCACCATCGCCATCTCTCCTCCAAAACGCAGCAGCTCCCCTCTCTGTTAGTTCCCCATCTCCATTCTTCCCTTGCAAAACCAAAGAACCCCATTAAATTCACAGCCCCATCTCTCTTTTCACAGACCTTCCCCTTCCCTCAGCAAAGTTTTCCCTTCCCGTCAGTCTAAAAAACAGCCCATAGTCGCTCATCAACACAAACTTTCAGACTCTCTCTCGACCACCCACCTTCAGCTGCACACTGCCCTTTCCATCTCCATTCTCAAAACCGAAACACATCTTCCCTCTATCACCCGAACAACAAGAAAACCAAAGCCTCGTCCTCTCCTTCTTTTCTTTTTGGCTTCTCCCCATCACCACCAGATTCTCCCCCACGATCCGGCAACTTCTCTTAAGACCAGCCAAAACCGTGAGCCACAAGCAGCGTACGTCAGGAGCTTTGCTTAACATTCCAAACAGACAGCTCTTCTCTGAGTCCTGCACCAGTACGCAGCCGTCTCCAGCTTCAACAGCGGTGTCGTCTTCAGCTCCGGAAGCCATCGCTGACTCGCAGCCCCTCAATCACCAGGAGCAGGTACTAGCCGCAGCAGCAATCCAGGATGGCGACCAGTCTCGTCTCTGCACCAGCAGCTGATCCCAGTCGTCCATATCTCTTCCCTATCGCCAGCAGTAGCTGTGTTTTCTTCTCTGCACTGGGAGCAAGAACCAGCATGGGCGCGGTCATCACCAGTTGCAATTCCTCAGCCACTTTGAGAAGCAATAAGCAAGAGCAGCAGGCCGGATCTTCCTTCATGAGCAGCGTCCAGTCGTCTCAGCGCCATCGCCTTTGCCCGTTTCAGCGCAAGGTAAGTTTCCATGCATTCTCTTCACTTTGCATTTTAATTACATAGCTACTGTGCATGCCTTTTATGTTTACTGTTCAAGTGAATTATAATTCACTTGAACAGTAGCTGAGTTTTTTTTTTTTGTCCAGCCGGGTCACTTGCCAAGGTCACTTGCTTTGGCAAGTGACCCGACTGGATCTACTGGTTTCATCCTTTTTTTTTTCTCCAAAAAAAGAAAGGGAGAGAGATTGATAATTTTCTAGCATATTTATTTTAAGGTTTGTATTTTTTTTTATTATAAAAAAAATATCAATCTCGCATTTAGAATACCCGGTTTTCAACACAAAGATGGCAAATATATATATATATATATATATATATATATATATATATATATATATATATATATAATGTTTTCATGCATACGGCCAATACCCTAACATGTTTTGAACGTTTTTTTTTATATATAAAAAATAAATATTTGAAGTTTTGAAAATGTGTTTTCGCATGGATTTCTTAAACACAATAAAAAATTATTTCTCTTGCATTTCTGGATTTTACAACATGTTTGTAAAACTCCAAAGGGTATTGGCCAATATTCCAAAAAATACAAAAATCTTATTTTTTGGGGGGAAGTCATCTATTATTGGGAATAACTTGTTATTATTCGCTGTTAATATTTGGATAAAGAAACCCCAAGTGGTTAATATCCAAAATATTTTTCTAGGAATAATAAGTCACCACACATCCTTGAAAGAAGCCTTGATTATAATCGAGGACATTTCAATTTTTTTACTCCACGGTTTACGAGCCGTGAGAGTATGAAACACTAAGGCAAAAATATGCTTTTAAAGCGTCATGAATTTCCTTAGATTTTTGTCCCTCCTCCTTGCGATTTACGAGTCGCAAACTCTTGAAATACTAAGGGAAAAATAAGCTTTTAAAGCACATGGAATCTCCTTGGATTTCTATCTTAATAAATTTAGTTTGAATCAAACCTAGGAAAACTGATGTGATTAGAAAACACCAACACCATAGCAATTATAAAGCAAACCAAACACCAAGCAGCTTACCTTAGGTAGGGCGTACTAGGGGTGCTAATACCTTTCCTTTACACAACCAGTCCCTTGCCTTAGAATATCTGAAAGACCAGTAAGGGTTCCTAGTGACCAAAATACTAGGTGGCGACTCCTTTACACAAACAACAACAAAGACCCCAAAATCAATCGAGGGTTCGCCGCGACGCGGCACTCCGCTGCGATCGTGCGACAGGATGGCGACTCCACTAGGGACTTAGGACTAGGCTTGGTAATTTTTTTGTTTATGCTATGTGTTATTGGTTTTTGTTTTCTTACATGAATGATACTTTGTTTAAAAGCTTTAGCATGGATCTTTACATTCTGTCATACATGGTATAATCATGCATCACTTTATTATTATTATCTTTTTGAGGGCACACACATTTAACTTTAAGTTAAGTGGGGAACTAGCAGCTTGCCTTATGACTTGAGTCAAGGTTTAAGTTTGTGTAAACCCCAACTCTTTGCTGAGTGTTTAGACTGATAGTAATGGGTACATGTGCCATCTCATTATCTGTTGAACCCCCATATTGCCTTTACGAGGGCGATCACTAGGACAACAAGAGACCTTTTTTTAGAGACCAAGTAGTAAACCTACCGTATGTCTCACGTAAAGGAACTAGAACCTATCCTTAGGTTGTATGCTCCATAATATCTTTTGCATCAAAACAAGTCTAACCCTAAAGCATCTTGAATTGCAGGACTTGTGAACGAAATGGCCACCATCACTAAATCTTCCATCATAGAGTATGGGAAAAATTCTGAACTGTCACAATTGACTGAAGGAGACTGCCTTAGAAGCGATGCTAAGAAGATGTCACCAATCAAGAACCTGAATTGCATTATGAATGAGGTCAACAAGTTAACGACTCATTTTCAGAATGTGGATAAAGATGCATTTTTTAGGAAATATGGATGTTTGGTGGAAATCGCAAGGGTAGAAGTTTTAAGCCCAGCTGTGCGAGCCTTAGTTCATTTTTGGGATCCAGACTACCAGTGTTTTTCTTTTGGAAGCATAGATCTATGTCCCACTATGGAGGAATATGGGATGTTGACTGAGTTTCCAAACAATCTGTATCGGATATATTTGCCTTTGAGATCTGACAAGATCATCCCCGAACTGTCAAAACTGCTCAGAATCTCCAACTTGGAAAAGTTTTTGGAAAAGAATGCTACTGGTCTGAAATGGAGGATGCTAGAAATTGAACTGGAAAAGAAGTCCGGATTAGAAAAAGAGAGATTGATTGCCTTGGGCATATTTGGCCTTATGTTGTTCCAAAGTCAGACGGGTGTAGTGAGTTTGGAGGTCGCTGCTGCTTATGTAAAGTATGAGAATACACAAATCAATCCAGTGGCTGCTATTTTAGCTGAAACCATCTTGACACTTAATCATTGTAGGAGGACCAGAAATGGAGCAATGAGATGCTACACGCAGTTGTTGTATATCTGGATGGTTAGCCATATCGAAACAAAAAAGCCTGTCTTCAATAATTTTTGGTGGTTCACCTAAAGACCCCTGAAGTTAGTAGAAGAAAAAGAATGGGGAGATCTAGACAACCAAGGTTGGTTTGACAAATTAGAAGGTTTGCCTAATAGTGATTTTAAGTGGAGAGCCCCATGGGTAACGACAGTGGAAGTCCTAATGAGTTGTGGACAAAGATGTTGGGTGCCATTGGTAGGGATTACAGGTTATGTGAGTTATGCTCCTGCCCTAGTGGTAAGGCAACTTGGGGGCATGTAGTTTGTTCCAAGGACTATGGGAATTGCTCAGTTCTTTGGTTTGTTCAAAGATCCCATTGCACAAGAAGTTTTGCAGATCATCAAACAAGATTGGAAGCATCTGGTTTTGGTTGAGATAGAAGGTTTAAAAGATCCAAGTGCAAGTGAAGGATATGCAAGATGGAGAGACTTAGCAGCTTCAGCCATGCCTTGTGTAGGAGTCAAATCTCCCCAAACTGTAGAAGAGCCTATTAAAAGGAAAAGGGTCAATAATGAAGAGGAGTTGAGAAGACAAGTGGAAAAACTTCGGACAGAGTTGAGCAAAAAGCAGAAAAGACAAGGTAATGTTGGAAGAAATGATGCTAAAAGAAGATAAAAGGAGAGCATTTCTAGATGAGCAAATACAATCTAGAGATGCGCGAATAACAAAGCTTGAGTTAAAGCTAGGTGAGGAGAAGATTGCTAGGGAAAGAAGTGAGAAGGAGCTAAGAGGGATGAGTTTGAATTGGATGCAAAGTTGCTCTGAACTTGAAGCAATGGAGATTGACTTTAACGATTGCCAAGGAAGTGCAGAATATTTCCAAGAAAAATTTGCACAAGTCTAGTTCGAACTGATGGATAGGATTGGGAAGTATGAGGATTTGAATAAGAAATATATGGAGTTGGAAACCCGTTCGATGGGGATTGCAAAAGAAGAAAGTAAAAGGAAACGTTTTGAGGCTGTTGAAACAGAATTAGGGGTTAAGAAGAATGAGATAAAAGTTATGAGGATAAAACTTGACAAGGAACGTGAAAAGGTGAAGTATTTAGACGAGAAGCTAGCAGCAATGGAAAAACACAAGGATCAAATCGATGCCAATAACACTGCTTTGAACAGAACCAATATGTTGCTCATAGAAAAGATGACCAAGATAGATGAGCAAATGGATGAAGCTGTTGCACATGCTCGAATTATTAGAATCAATGCGTGAAATGTGGGAGCGGACATCATTCGCTATTGCCGAAGCCTAGCTGAAACCGATGCCTTTCTAGGGAAGATTGAGAACCGCGGGTTTGCCTTCTTACTTTTGGCTAGAGAGTTTGTGGAGGAAAGGGATTAATATGTTGTATTTCCTTTTTATTTCTAAATGTAATAAACTTATGAAGCATTAATGAAAAGGGCGTTGACCCATCTTCTTATGTAAAATCTGTCTCTTGGTGAATATGATTCAAGCAAATGACTCGAAAGGCAGTACTCCTAGCAAAGCAATGTGACAAGAGAATCTATGTTTATAAGGTGGTGGCTATTATTCGTTCACAAGAAGGCTGCATCCATACCCAATATACAAATACGTTCTTATCATAATCATGCATTATATCATACATTTTCTTATACATCTATGCACGCATCTGCAGACCTAGAAACATAGGTCCCCCTTCTAGAATCCACAACACTTGACTAAGGAAAATGATGAAAGGTCACACCTAGTACCAAAAAGAGCTTGAAGGAATTTGGAATGATGATGCACACCTAATCGGTTTGCTCGAGCAAATGTTTTGAGACAACGTTTTCCCTTTAATGAGATCATGCATTTTCAAAAGTTCATCTTGATGTTTTTACACATCACTTTCCGTTTCCAAAGTGGATCTTCCAAAACAAACACCTGCACTTTACACTAAGAATGAATGGCCAAACTTTAAAGAATACATAGTAGCTGTAGAAGAGGAAGAATGGGATAAAAATAGGACAACAAGAACAAGCTTGGAGACCCGCTAAAGAGGAACTTGAAACCATAAATGTGGGTAATGAAGAAATCAAGAGAGAGCTGAAGATAGGGATTTTTGATCACTCCTAAAGAAAGAGAAGAGTTGGTTACTTCGAGATTATATAGATGTTTTTGCTTGGTCCTATGAGGATATGTCTGGCTTAGATACCGATATTGTAGTACAAAGGGTACTGCTGGTAGAAGGATGCAAATCGGTTAAGGAAAAGTTGAGAAGAATCCATTCGGATGTATTGATCAAAGTAAAGGTAGAAATTGAAAAGCAGTGGAACATCGATTTTCTAGAAGTAGTCAAATATCCACAATGGGTGTCCAACATAATGGTTGTACCAAAAAAAGGAAGATAAAATCAGAGTTTGTCTACCACACATAGATATGTTTGACAAATGCATCACGTATCTCCATATATTCCTTTATGGATGGATTTTCGGGCTATAATCAGATAAAAATAGCGTAAGAGGATAAGAAGAAGACAACATTTGTAACACCATGGGGAACCTTTTGTTACAAGGTCATGCCATTTTGGTCGAAGAATGTTGGGGCCACCTACCAAAGGGCCATGGTAACTCTATTTCACGACATGATGCACAAATAGTAAAGTATACATGGATGACATGATTGCTAAATCTAGAGAGGGAGAGAATCATGTCCAAATATTGAAGGAATTGTTTGAAAGACCAAGGAAGTACAAGTTGAGGCTTAACCATGCAAGGTGTTCATTCGGGGTGAAATCTGGGAAGTTGTTAGGATTTATGATGAGTGACAAAAGGATAGAAGTGGACCTTGGTTAAGTAAAGGCTATTCAATCTATGCCAACTCCTAAGGATGTAAGAAAGTTCTTAGAAAGGTTGAATTACATTGCTCGGTTTATATCCCAATTAACCATGACTTGTGACCCAATCTTCGATTGTTAAGCAAGAAGAATCTCGGAATTTGTAATAAGAGTGTGAAGAAGCTTTCGAGAAAATCAAGCAGTACCTCCTGATGAAGATGTGTTTTCAGTTGAGGAAGGAAAATTAGATTGGTGGACTATGTACTTTGATGGTGTTGTAAACGAATGTGGTAATAGAGTTGATGCAATGATAATCTCTCCTAATAAAAAGTAGTATTCGATTTTAGTTAAGTTGAAGTTTGGGTGCAATAACAACATAGGAGTATGAAGCTTGCATTCTCATTTTAGAGGTGGCATTGGAGTTGAATATTAGAAAGATAGATATGTATGGAGACTCGATTTTGATTAGTGAAAGGAAAATGGCAAATCAAGGACGAGAAGTTGAGACCTTACCAAGAATAACTGTCTAAATTGGCTAGAGAATTTGAGGAAATAAAGTCCACCCATCTAGGAAGGGAAGGAAACCATTTTGCTGACGTTTTGGTCACGTTAGCTTCTATGGCTAGAATAAACTTTGGGCACAAGGTACGGTCGGTACACATTGATATCAGAAATAACCCAGCTCATTGTTGCTCAGTTGAGAGAGAAATAGATGGAAACCCTTGGTACTATGATATCAAGAATTTCATCCAAAAACCAGACATATCCCATGGGGGCATCCAAAATCGACAAAAAGACTTTGAGGAGGTTGGCAATGAATATCTATCTTGATGGGGAAACTTTGTATAAGAAATCATCTGACGGAACTTTGTTGAGATGTTTAGATGACATGGAGGTGAAAAGTGGTGAAGAAATTTATGGAAAGAGATTTGATCTGTCGATATGGTCCACTAGAAAAGATTATGACTAATAATGCCCATAACTTCAATGGCAAGATGATAATAGAACTCTTCGCTAAATAATCAAGCATTCCAATTCCTCGCCATATAGTCCAAAGATGAATGGTGTTATAGAAACTGCTAACGAAAATGTCAAGAAGATGGTAGTCACCTACAAAGATTGGCATGAGATGTTGTCATTTGCCCTTCACACGTACTGCACCGCAGTCCATACCTCAATAGGAGCCACCCCGTATACGTTGGTATATGGAATGGAGGCGGTGATGCCTTTAGAAGTGGAAATCCCCTCATTAAGAGTATTGATAGACTTTGAGCTAGAAGAGGTAGAATGGGCAAAGGTTAGATATGAACAGCTGAATCTGATCAGTGAAAAGAGGATAGCCGCAATCTGTCATCATCAACTCTATCAAAGAAGGATGGCCAAATCATACGACAAGAAGATTTGACCTTGAGGATTCCACGAAAGAGATCTTGTAATGAAGAAAATGTTGCCTTTTACCAGGAGAAGATCAGAGTAAATGGGCGCCAAACAATGAGGGCCTTTTGGTGGTAAAGAAAGCGTTCTCGAGAGAAGCTTTATTGTTATCTAGAATGGATGGAGAAGATATAGTTAAACCTATGAATGCTGACTCTAAATACTATGCTTCCCAGTCAATAAAATAAAGTTCGGCCATGAATTCTCTTTGTAAAGAACCTTTTTTTCATAAAACGTATGATCTCATAGCATTTGAAATCTTTTACTTAAAAGAACTGTTTTTTACGCATGACTAAGGAGATAACTCCATCAATTGGAGAGAACCAAATCAAATCTAAACTTGACATATTTTTGCACACCATACTGGGGGCAAGAAGTGTACGAAGTGCACATAGGGGTCCATAGTGAACCAAAGCCCAAAGGGGTATCATCATAAAAACTTCTAAAAAGCATATTTTATGAGAATTGCTAATTGCATTGAAAGTTTTAGTTTTCATGAACAAAACTAAATCTTTTGAGTTTTCCTTTTAAAATAATAATAAAAGACAATACTCGATGGAGAAAAAAAGGGCCCCATAAAGAACCAAAGATCTCTTCACCAAGAGGATAAGAAGTATAGCGTATGGAGCATATTTTGTTTCAAGAGGACGAATCGGACAAGCAAATGGAAACAAGAGCTCAATAAGTCTACAACAGAAAGGGGGACCTATGTTTCCAAAATAGGTAACAAAAAAACATGCATGCTATATTGTCATAACACTAACCTGGCAGGAGAAGGTGTGACGAAGGCCAAAATAGTTCCAAGTTTTTGGGAAAACTGCTGAGGTCCAAAATCTCTGGTCAACGGAACTATGGAAAAGGATAGGAATTGTGAACCAGCACTGCTTCATTTCCTCGAGGTAAGATGTTTTCTTTTGAAGTTTGAGATGGGCAGGTCACCCGATACTGAGACCATTTCTTAGAAAAGCGTGGAGTTTTTCTAAGAAGTTTTAGGATGGGCAGGTCACCCGATATTGAGACCATTCCTTAGAAAATCGTGGAGTTTTCTAAGAATTTTAAGAGGGGCCGGTTACCTAATATTGAAACCGTTTCTTAAAAAAGCGTGGAGTTTTCTAAGAATTTTAAGATGGGCCGGTCACCTGATATTGAGATCATTTCTTAAGAAAAGCGTGGAGTTTTCTAAGAATCTTAAGATGGGCAGGTCACCCGATATTGAGACCATTCCTTAGAAAAGCGTGGAGTTTTCTAAGAATTTTTAAGTTGGGCCGATCACTCGATATTGAGATCATTTCTTAGAAAAGCGTGTAGTTTTCTAAGAATCTTAAGAGGGGCCGGTTCCCTGATATTGAAACCGTTTCTTAGAAAAGCGTGGAGTTTTCTAAGAATTTTAAGTTGGGCCGGTCACTCGATATTGAGACCATTTCTTAGAAAAGTGTGGAGTTTTCTAAGAATTTTAAGAGGGGCCGGTCACCTGATATTGAAACCGTTTCTTAGAAAAGCGTGGAGTTTTCTAAGAATTTTAAGAGGGGCCGGTCACCCGATATTGAGACCATTTTTTAGAAAAGCATGGAGTTTTCTAAAAAAAATTTTGAGGTGGGCAGGTCACTCGAAATTGAAACCATCCCTTAGAAAAGCGTGGAGTTTTATAAGAATTTTAGGAGGGGCCTATCACCCGATATTGAGACCATTTCTTAGGAAAGCGTGGAGTTTTCTAAGAATTTTAATTTGAGTAGGTGACCCGTTATAATGAGACCACACACACTTTTTTGTATTGGTTGTGGTTAAAGGAGATCGCCATATGGGATCTCAGGTTAACCCAACCACAAACAGAGTTTAGCTTTGGTTAAAAGGAAATCGCCAGATGGGATTTCAGGTTAATCGAGCTACATACCGACTTTGCTTCAAATTAAAAGAGATCGCTAGATGGGATCTCAGGTTAACCCAACCACACACAGAGTTTAGCTTTGGTTAAAGGGAATCGCCAGATGAGATTTCAGGTTAACCGAGCTACACACCGACTTTGCTTCGGATTAAAGGAGATCGCCAGATGGGATCTCAGGTTAACCCAATCAAATGGGTAGGTCGCCTGTGAAAATAGACCAGCGTGAGTATGTGGGCAGGTCGCCCCTGAAAATAGACCAGGTTTGGATGTGTGTGGGCAGGTCGCCCGTGAAAATAGATCAATTTTCTTTTAAAAAAAACGGGGCAGGTCACCCATGATAGCGAGACAAATTTTCTTTTAAAAAATGAAGTCCTTGGATGAGTGGATCACTCAACAAGCAAGGAAGACTTTTTTTCTTTACAAGCTTACTATGCAAACATTGAGGAGTTTTGCTTCGTAAGCATTGTAAAGAGGGGGCATCTGTTGCTACCCAAAATTTGACCCATGTTTTGATAATTTTTTAAAAAAAATAAAAAAATAAAAAATAAAAATAAAATAAAAAAATAAAGATTTACATGTGGCGAGAACATAGAGCATCAGGGTTAAGGAAGCAATATGTCAAGGAGATAATTACTGAATCATATATAATTACTGCAATATCATAGATATATGATTTGATTCGTGCTGGTTATGGAAAATAATCACTACAATAAAAAATACCATATATATATGATTTGTTGGTGCTGGTTATAGAAGACAATCTCTGTAATAATGATTGCAATATTTCTTTAAATAGAACGTGTAGAGATTTTCTATATAAATGAAGATCCAGCCATATGCACAAAGAAAAGAAAAATTTACAAGAGGCAAAGAGACAAACAAAAATCAAGGGAAACACAGAAAAACCCTAACCCTATTTCTCTAGCAAAGAAGCCGTAGCCCCTGCTCATCTTTTAAAAATAAAAACAACGAAGCAGCCCCTCCCTTTGAGGAAATAAAGGATCTCTCTCTGGCCATACACTGTCCCCTCTCCCTTTCACCAGAACCCCCATTCCCCTCTCAGCCGTTCCACCATCGCCATCTCTCCTCCAAAACACAGCAGCTCCTCTCTCTGTTAGTTCCCCATCTCCATTCTTCCCTTGCAAAACCAGAGAACCCCATTAAAGTCACAGCCCCATCTCTCTTTTCACAAACCTTCCCCTTCCCTCAGCAAAGTTTTCCCTTCCCGTCAGTCTAAAAAACAGCCCATAGCCGCTCATCAACATAAACTTTCAGACTCTCTCTCGATTCAGCCGCACACTAGCCCTTTCCATCTCCATTCTCAAAACCGAAACACATCTTCCCTCTATCACCTGAACAGCAAGAAAACCAAAGCCTCATCCTCTCCTTCTTTTCTTTTTGGCTTCTCCCCATCACCACCAGATTCTCCCCCACGGTCCGGCAACTTCTTTTAAGACCAGCCAAAACCGTGAGCCACAAGCAGCATACGTCAGGAGCTTTGCTTAACATTCCAAACAAACAGCTCTTCTCTGAGTCCTGCACCAGTACGCAGCCGTCTCCAGCTTCAACAACGGTGTCGTCTTCAGCTCCGGAAGCCATCGCTGACTCGCAGCCCATCAATCACCAGGAGCAGGTACTAGCCGCAGCAGCAATCCAGGATGGCGACCAGTCTCGTCTCTGCACCAGCAGCTGATCCCAGTCGTCCATATCTCTTCCCCATCGCCAGCAGTAGCTGTGTTTTCTTCTCTGCACTAAGGCAAAAATATGTTTTTAAAGCATTATGAATTTCCTTAGATTTTTGTCCCTCCTTGCAATTTACGAGTCGCAAACTCTTGAAATACTAAGGGAAAAATAAGCTTTTAAAGCACATGAAATCTCCTTGGATTTCTATCTTAATAAATTTAGTTTGAATCAAACCTAGGAAAACTGATGTGATTAGAAAACACCAACACCATAGCAATTATAAAGCAAACCAAACACCAAGCAGCTTACCTTAGGCAGGGCGTACTAGGGGTGCTAATACCTTCCCTTTACGCAACCAGTCCCTTGCCTTAGAATCTCTGAAAGACTAGTAAGGGTTCCTAGTGACCAAAATACTAGGTGGCGACTCCTTTACACAAACAACAACAAAGACCCCAAAATCAATTGAGGGTTCGCCGCGACGCCGCACTCCGCCGCGAGGGTGCGACAATACTATCGAAGACAAACCAGTAAGGGGGACAAAGTCCTTAGCTGACATTTACAGCAGGTGCAATGTTGCTGAAGTAGAACCAATAGATTTTGAAGAAGCTATCAACTCACAAGTATGGATAACTGTAATGAAGGAGGAGCTCACGATGATAGAAAAGAATGAAACATGGATGCTGGTTGACAGAACCGTTCACAAGAAGGTAATTGGTGTAAAATGGATTTTCAAAACCAAACTGAATGCAGATGAGAGTATCAATAAGCACAAAGCAAGACTTGTAGTGAAGGGTTATTCACAAGAGCTAGGTATTGACTTCACTGACACATTTGCTCCAGTATCTAGGCTTGATAAAATAAAGCTCTTGCTTGCTTTAGCAGCACAAAATGGTGGCATATTTTTTAGTTAGATGTTAAGTCTGCATTTTTTAATGGTGTTCTAAATGAAGAAATATACGTTGAACAACTTGGTGACTTTGAAAAGGAAATAACATAAAATGAAGTATATCTGCTAAAGAAGACTTTGTATGGACTTAAACAGGCTCCTAGAGCCTGGTACAGCAGATTGGATGGGTATTTTTTGAGCTTAGGCTTTGAAAGAAGCATAAATGAAGTAACTTTGTATGTGAACAATGTTGACAAACATACTCTGATCGTATCAGTGTATGTAGATGATTTATTGATTGCAGGAGACAAGGAGCAGTTGGTAAAGGAGTTTAAAACTAACATGAAGGATAAGTTTGAGATGAATGAACTGGGTTTGCTGTCATATTTCTTAGGCATGGAATTAACTCAGTCGGAGCAAGGTTATTTTCTATGTCAAAAGAGGTTTACAATGAAGCTACTAAACAAATTTGCAATGAAAAATTGCAAACCAATCAGTACACCAATGGTACTGGGATAAAAGCTAATGAAGGAGGATGGAGATCCCAAAACTGATGGAAAAACCTACAGAAGTTTAGTTGGCAGCTTGTTGTATTTAACTGCTACACGTCCAGATATTGTTTTTGCTATCAATTACCTCTCTAGGTTCATGCAAAGTCCAAGTCAAATCTATTTTGTTGCAGCCAAAAGAGTTCTGAGATATCTGAAAGGGACCTTAGAGTTTGGCATGCATTTTGTGAAATCAAGTTCTGTTAAACTAATTGGTTTTTCTGATAGTGATTGGGCGGGAAGTGATGAAGAAATGATGAGTACCTCATGTTATTACTTTGCTATTAGAGGAAGCATTTTCTGTTGGAATTCAAAGAAGCAATCAGTGGTTGCACATTCCACTGTAGAGGCATAATACATAGCAACATATGTGGCAGCAAAGCAATTGATATGGCTAAGGAAAATGTTGAATGATCTAGACTTTGATCAACGAAGTCCTACAGAATTGTTCTGTGACAATACATCAGCAATAGCTATTTCAAAGAATTTTGTTTTTCATGATAGGACCAAGCATATGAAAATCAAGTTCCATATTATCAGGCAATTCCAGCAAGAAGGGGAACTAGAGATGATATAATGCACGTCAAAAGAGCAATTAGCCTACCTGTTCACCAAGCCTTTAGCTAAAGATAGATTTGAAGATCTAAGGGAGAGGATAGGAATGTGCAGCTTTGGAACCAAGGAGGAGTGTTGAAGTTATGGCACCAAAGCTAAAATTTATGTATCAGCTGTAGGTTATCTTTCATTAATGTCTATCTATTAGTAACATCATTATCTTAATGTTGTTTAGTCAGTTTTTACTTCTTTAGATTTGAAACTTATTTAGAATAAGTTACATAGCTCTTTAAATGAAGGAGTTTATGTTAGTTACGTTTCTTAATTTTGTTGTGATTGATTTCATCTATAAATAAAAGCTAAGGGATGACAGTAACCTATGAAAAACATTCTGCTCTTTGTTCTTCGCTGCAAGTTCTTTATTCTTTGTTTTTCTGGTTATCATCAACATTCAGTTCTTTATATACCTATTATCAACAATTGATTTGAAATGGAGTTGGTCTTATCAGCAAATACATGGAGACACCAGACCAGTCTCACTTGAATGCAGCCAAGAGAATTCTTCGCTACATCAAATGAACAATAAATGAAGGTATGTTTTATACCTCAAGTACAAACTTCAATCTTGTTGGCTACTCGGATAGTGATTGGGGTAGAGATTTGGATGAAAGGAAAAGCACAACGAGATTTGTCTTTTTCATGGGAAATACATCTTTCACATGGTCATCCAAGAAGCAATCGATAGTAACGTTATCAAGCTGTGAAGCTGAGTATGTTGCTGCCAACTCAGTTGTATGCCATTTAATATGGTTAAGAAATATGCTGAAGCATTTGGGATTTCCTCAAGAAAATCCTACAGAGATTTATATTGATAATCGATCAGCGATTGCATTAGCAAAGAACCCGGTGTATCATGAAAGAAATAAACACATTGATATACGTCATCACTTTATCCGAGAACATGTGAAGAACAAAGAAGTTGAACTGAATCATGCAAGACAAATGATCAAATTACAGATATCTTTACAAAGCCATTGAAGGGAGAAATATTTATCAGATTGAAGTTCATGCTTGGCATGACATCCCTCGATTGAGTTTAAAGGGGGAATTTGTTGAAGTAAACTCAATCTAGAAGGTCAAGGAAGACAACCACCACTTGCAGCCACCAGTTGTCACCCCTAACCACCACTTGCAGCCGCCAGCCACCAGCTGTATGCCGCCAGCCGCCTTCACACTTGAAATTTGATTTTTTCTTAATTTCAATTTGTGTATAAATAGGCAGCTAAGTTTATGTTATTATGTGTGGAGAGATTAGAGAGAAACACTAGAAAGAAAGAGAGGGCATGTATTGAGCTTTTGTTTAGTTATTGTAAGCTTCTTGTTGTTGAAATAAAATAGTGTGTTTTATCCCCTCTGAGTGTTTCAAAGCCACCACTAGTGGTTTCTCCCACCAACAGTCTTCCCCAGGGATCAAGATTAGGTCAGGCAATGTCAAGTCGAAGAGAATGATTTGTTGTAAGCATTCATGGAGAGGAGGGGACCCATCCATGTGTTTGCAATTAGAAGGAATGATTCGTTTGGAAGAAATTCTGATATCTTCATGAATCATTTGCTTGTTAATATATAACAATGGCAGCAGCAAGTCAAGTAATAAGCAAATCTGATGATTGGTCAAGCAAATCAGCGCGGGACCGAAGCAAGCATTCTTTCCACGAGTGAGTTCGAATATTTTGTTGAATTTTCTTTGGCTCTATTCTCTTGACTGACCAAAATTTATTTCTGTCAATTTAAATGACTAGCAAACAACTATTTCTTTCCCTTCTTTTACGGTTTCTCTTTTCTTAATTAAGAAGAAAATTATTTGAGATTAGTGAACTTTAATTAATACCCGTATGAGAATCAGAGCTCCTGCGCTATCACCTTGCTAAATCGTATAAAAAAATAATCAAAATCTTAAATCAAATACGATAAAAAAAAAAAAAAACATTAAATCCAAATTAAACTGGAAATATAAAACAATAACAAAACTAAATCAAAGAGCATTTCTTTCTACTTGTCTAGTTAGTAGAGTTAGTAAAATCATCTACAAATCTCATTAACAATTGATGATAACTTTTTGTATTGATCGCTTCAAAAATGACTTTAGCAGACAATCATGACCATTTGGTGGGAAATACTATTCACTCTGCAAGTATCACTCTACAGTGCTATATGCAAGAAACCATTTGGTGGGTTCTTCTATTGACTGTAAACTTGAAAATGACTAAAGATGGGGTCAATTGTCTTTGTATTTAGTATGTGATTCATACGAACACAATTGTCCCATTCATGTCCTTCCACGATATAAATCTTGAGATAAGTAAACGATGGGGACATGTAAAGATGTTCCCACTATGTTTTATCATTTTAAGAGCTATTAAAGGGTTTTGGAGTTATGCAACATTCATAACAAAGGGCTTTGAAATTTTGTTGAGAAATGTGTCCCCAAGTTCTCACGTTTTTGCTGGTTGCTGGATGGTCCCCTTTCATTATTAATTCAATGAAGGTGTTTGGTGAGAAGTCTATTGTATTGTGTATTTTTTTCTTTAAACTCGTGATCATGATATGAGAAACGGAAAAAATTGTGCAACTCAACTTGAAGACAAATCCTCTTGACATGGTATAATAGAGCGTGTGGAGATGATTCAACTTGAGACAATTTTTTTTTTTTTTTTGTGAGTTTTGACGTGGTATAATTTGGAAAAATAGAAGGCCAAGTTTTCAACAGTTTGAATTGAAGACCTTCATGTGTGAGATTTAACTGCTGATACTAAATGGGATTTCAGTTTTTCGACTTTACCAACTGAAAACAAAGAGCTTCCTGTAGGGTTACTTGAGAAATGGGTTCAAGAATTCTTGTGTTCTTGGTTGTTGCTCTAATTCAAGTTTGTACCACCACACCAGCAGTGACTAACAATGATGATTGTAAGTTCTTTACAGTTAGTTTTTTCTTGTTTTTGGTAAATTACTTGGAACATGCATGTTGTTTTAGCACTCTTTTGATCCAAATTAGTATCAACTGTCTAATGACCTCTTGTCTAACATATACTAAGATGAACTGTAGATTTAGGACTCCAGATTCCACTTGCTTTTGCAATTCCAAGAGTCAGGGAATCATTTCTGGCTTATGATTTACTTGGTTTTGATTCTGTAATTCTGGTTGTAAAGTAGAAGCTGGAGCTGGGAGATACTTTGTCAAACTCAGAAGTGTATCCAGCCTTCATTGGATGCCTTTTCCTGTTCTTATATGATGATTGTTGGAACTGGTGATGCTAGCTAGGCCCCAGAATTGTCCATTAGGCTCGTTCAATCTGGGGAATAAGACTAGTTATTGTAAATTTGTTATTAGCTTTCTATATATAGACCCTCAATATATGTATATTCTTTTGATTCCTGATGCAGTTAATGCACTGAAAGCTCTCAAGGATGTCTGGGATAACGTACCACCAACATGGGTGGGGGCTGACCCTTGTGGTAGCAGGTGGGATGGCATTGTGTGCACCAATTCGCGTGTGACTTCCATGTAAGTCATTGGCTTTATTTCATCTTGTACAGCTTATAGAGGCTTGCAGATCATTCCTTCCTCTACTTTTTTAGATTAACCTGACTATTCTCATCTGCAGAACATTGGCAAGCATGGGATTGAAAGGAACACTGTCTGGAGACATCTCACTCTTGTCAGAATTGCAGATTCTGTATGTCTTCACTCTGTGCACTATTACCTTTTTTTCTTTATGCTATGAAAAGGATCGAAGCATCCAATTTACAACTAATGTTCTTGGATTATTGTTCTAAAGGTTGATGCTATGCGTTAAGTACTGATTAGGCTCATGCCTCACTCGCGTATAGAGCTTCTTTTTGTATTCGAGAAGCGCATCGCTTAGAATAGCTGTTGCCAAGGGATTGATTTCAGATATAGCGATTAAATGACAGAAAAAAGGGATTGATTTCCTTGGAAAGGTTTGCTATGATACATTTCTAATCATTGCATCTTTATACAGGGATTTATCCTACAACACAGAATTGACTGGCTCTCTTCCTCTAGCAATTGGGGATTTGAAGAAGCTAACAAACTTGTAAGGGGATACTCTATTGCGCTATAATGTTATCTGATGCTCAATTTCTTTCCTGGTTTCAGTCCTGATTTTCCCTTCCATTCTAGAATACTGGTTCGCTGTCGTTTCTCTGGTCCTATCCCCGATGCAATAGGATCTTTGTCACAGCTAACCGATCTGTAAGTATTTTTCAACTTGTAATACTTTCCATGCTTTACCGCAACATCAGTGAATCAACTACTGTTCATGATTTGAAGTTCAGTTTATGCCCGTGGCATCATTTCTAAAGCTCTTCACTGGTATTACCTGCAGATCTCTCAATTCGAATCGCTTCAGTGGATCAATTCCCCCGTCACTTGGCAATCTAGATAAACTTTTTTGGCTGGATCTTGCTGATAACATGCTTACTGGGACCATCCCAGTTTCTACAGGCACTACTCCTGGCCTTGACCTACTAGTTCATACAAAACACTTGTATGTCGATTCTCCTTGTTTTATCCATCTCATTGCTTCTTTCTAACTATAAATTAACGATTCTGTTTTCTATGTGTTAATGTTCCTGTTAAACCTATTTACAGTCATCTTGGATTTAATCAGCTCACAGGCCAAATCCCGCCTAAACTTTTTAGCTCAGGGATGAATCTCATACATGTGTAAGTTCCATTCAGTTGTTCATATGCTGGATGATGCTAAATAACTGCTTTATAGATTGGATATGAGATCATATTTCTGTTTTCGAATTTTTAAGATTTCTTCACTTTTGTTTGAATCTTTTGGAATTGCATAATTCATAATCACAGATATCTGTCCGTTTAAGCATTTCTTTGATTAATTCTTTTGGTTTCTTTGTCTTTCTTCCGGCAGACTTCTTGAGAGCAACAAGCTGACAGGCAGCATTCCTTCCACCCTTGGCCTTGTGAAGTCTTTGGAGGTTGTGTAAGTATCGATATTGGAGACTCAAGTCATTTTGTACTGAGATTCTTGATGCTTAATGTTGTAATTGAACATGCAATGTTGGTTACAGGCGTCTTGATAATAATTCGCTCACTGGACCTGTTCCTTCAAACATCAATAATCTTACCAGTGTCAGTGAGATGTAAGTATGGAGGGGAGAGACCTTCCATTACAACTGGTTTTATTGAAGTCATTACTATCTCTTCTGGGAGTTTTTTCTATGTTAAGTGTGTTGCTTGGTGACCAATTTTCAGGTTTTTATCCAACAATGGCTTAACTGGGCCACTTCCCAACCTTACTGGCATGGATCATCTCACCTACTTGTAAGATTTTACATGGTTTAGACGTACATATAATCAATTGTTGAGATGAATTCTAGCTCTACTTTTTTCTGTGTGTATTTTGAGGAAAATGTTGTTTGCAGGGACATGAGCAATAATACTTTCGGCGCTACAGATTTTCCTCCATGGTTTTCAACCTTGCAGTCTTTGACAACACTGTATGGTTCTCTGCCTCCTTTCCTAGTCTAAATCTGCTCTCCCTAAACTATGACATATACATTCCTAAGCTCATTCAAAGCACAAACTCTTTCCATCATCTTGCTTTGAATGAGCTTTTATATTAACTTGACAGATTACAGCCATCTGCGTGTTGAATGCTATCGGCATATCAATCATTTGTTTTCTTTTCTCTTAAACTCAAGAAAGTTTCTCTATAAATTATCACTTCTTATTTTCTAATCACCTATCTCCACATGCACCTTTAAGCAGCATAATGTTAATTCGGGCTGTATATTCGTTCTGCCGTTCTGTAACATGTGGCTTTCTGTACTATCTTCTTATTGAATTTTTATTTATATTTTGGTACAAATTCCAGTTGAACTCATAAAAACTTGGGAGTCTAACCTCCAATCTGAGGAAGTAATATCTGCTTGAGTAATCTATATCTGCTTGAGTAATATCTAACTTGTAGATGAATGAATCAGTACATTAAGCTTATCACAGCTTTATACTCTTTCATAACTCCTCTATTTGTATTTAGCTTTGCCCATCCCAAGCTTTATTATCTCTTTGTAGTTTTCATAAAATGTGCTATTTGATTTGTTTGTGTAAACAATACTATTAGCATCCACTTCATGTAAACAATATCTGTATTTCATATGCATTTGTTCGTGAAGGCACAAGACATGATTTTTCTCATGCTTTTGCTGACATAATGCAACCTTCTTACCTTTCTCATCATCCATTCTCTTCATATTGATGTGTGTGCTGGCCTTTACAATGCTGGAAAATCTTGGCAAGTTTCTCTAGCTTCAGTTATAGGGCTTGCCATATTATATCTCCTTGTTTCTTTGTGCATGCATGCATGCAAAGATCACAATGATCAAGTGCATGAGTGCCTAGTTGCTGTTTGAACTTTGAAAACGTAAAAAGAGATTAAGACCCCAGTCTTAGTATGATATAATTACCTTCTCATTGCAGGGTGATGGAGAAAACACAACTTCAAGGACAGATTCCTTCTGACTTCTTTAGCCTTTCCAATTTGCAGACTCTGTAAGAGTCAGCTTCAAGCTGTTCAACGAAAATTAGCTTATTCCTTTCTTGGATTCATACAAAATGGGTTTAGATAGATATTTCCATGTTATGACATGGCTAGATGATAGCTGATTTGACTTCTGGTGACAGGGATGCAAGAAATAACAAGTTCAATGGCACATTGGATATTAGAACAAGCTCTATAAACCAACTGTCATTGATTGATTTGCGAGAAAATCAAATTTCTGCCTTCACAGAAAGACCCGGAATAGAAAAAGTGGGCGTAATGTAAGCCAGATTCCTTGTTTGTATCCATTACACTGCTAGACAAGACCATTTCAGTACTCTTGAGAAAGTCGAATTGCCAGGATATATGCTTGTTTCTAGCTTTATCTTGTTTACCTGTTAAAATTTTGCAGACTTGTAGACAACCCAGTTTGTCAGGAAACAGGAGTGACAGAAAGTTACTGCAGTGTTTCCCAAAACGAATCTTCCTATTCAACGCCTCTAAATAACTGTGTAGCTTCTTCGTGCTTTGCTAATCAGATTTCCAGTCCGAACTGTAAATGTGCATTTCCATACACAGGACTTCTACAGTTCAGAGCTCCTTCATTCTCGAACCTGGGAAACGACACTTATTACACTGTTTTAGAACAGTCTCTGATGAACTCATTCAAGTTTCATCAACTTCCTGTGGATTCAGTAAATCTAAGTCATCCAAGAAAAGATTCATCAACATACCTTGTTATGAATCTGCAAGTGTTTCCATTTGGCCAAGATCGTTTCAATTGGACAGGAATTTCAAGAATTGGTTTTGCGCTGAGCAACCAGATTTTCAAGCCTCCATCGCAATTCGGACCTTTCGTGTTTCATGGTGATACGTATCTAAATTTCGCAGGTAGTCTCATAACTGATACAGAACTACAAGAAAAACTTATCCTGCTGTTTCTCCTTTCTTATTGTAACATCTCTCTCCTCCGTCTTTCTACTCATCCAGAAGAAGTTACAGGATCAAACAAATCATCAAACACTGGTGTTATCATTGGAGCTGTGGCGGGTGGCTCTGTCCTCCTGCTGCTATTGCTCGGCGCTGGGCTCTATGCTCATCGCCAAAAGAAGAGAGCAGAAAAGGCAACTGAACAAAACAATCCTTTTGGTATGAAAAGGTTTTGATTATTTACTTGGTATTTACAGTTATGGAATATCTTGGATATGTTTTGTTTCTTTTTCAGCACAGTGGGAATCAAACAAGAGTATCGGAGGTGTTCCTCAATTAAAAGGAGCCAGAAACTTCTCTTTTGAAGAGCTCAGGAAATACAGCAATAACTTCTCAGAGACCAATGACATTGGTTCTGGGGGTTATGGAAACGTAAGTCTGATTCTCTCTGAAAGCCTAGCCACATCTTATGTATCTGCGCATGGATATTTGCATTTGAACTATTCATGTTCCTGATGCACGTAAAGATTTAAATCAAGAAAACCCTTAATCTCAAGCTCTTCGGAACTGGTGCACAACACTTGATTCTTGTCAATCATGATTCTTATATTACAACTTCACTACATCTGGTCTGGTTTCCTAAAATCTTTACATGGTAAACTATGCCAATTTTGTCCTAAATCCACCCGACAAAAACCTGTGAAAAAGAGGCCTGTTAGTATTCAATTTTACTGGGCTCATTTCTCACACTAGCATGGAAAATATTTGCTTAATCATAGTATATTTTCAAAATACACTTGCTGATGTTCTTACCTTTCCAGTGAAATGCTTTTTTGTTCTGCACTTCAATTATTTACTGATTCTTTCAAAAAAAAATTCCCCTGATGCTGTCTTGTTGAAGGGATCCAAACGCTTTCTCTAGTTCATTTCCAGAAGAAGAATCCCTCGCATTGATGTTTTTTTGTTCTTTTTTGGTTTCTGAAAAACATGGAATTTAAATATGATAACATCCTTACAGGTTTATAGAGGAGTTCTTCCTACTGGAGAACTAATTGCCATCAAACGAGCTCAACAAGGATCGATGCAGGGTGGGCTAGAATTCAAGACTGAGATTGAACTTTTATCCAGAGTCCACCACAAAAATGTTGTAAGCCTTATAGGCTTTTGCTTCGACAGAGGTGAACAAATGCTCGTATATGAGTTTGTTCCAAATGGCAGTCTCATGGAAAGCCTATCAGGTACTTTCATCGGCACCTATGAGCTATCAATGCTTCGATTTGATACTTGGAATTTGCTACCATAAAATCTTTTTTTCATGAAAATTTAGTGTATGCCATCTAACAAAACTCTATTGCTTTAATTCTTGTGCATAATGAAGCTAAAATATAAATGTAGATAAAACTACACTAACCCCTCACACTCTCCTATTTGTTCTTTCCAATCCAAGCAGGGAAGACAGGAATCAGGCTTGATTGGGTGAGGAGACTAAAAGTGGCCCTTGGTGCAGCAAGAGGTTTGGCCTATCTGCATGAACTTGCCAACCCTCCCATTATCCACAGGGACATAAAGTCAAGCAACATACTATTAGATGAGCGTTTAAATGCAAAAGTTGCCGATTTTGGTCTCTCCAAGCCTATGGGAGACAGCGAAACGGGTCATCTGACTCATGTTACAACTCAAGTGAAGGGGACGATGGTCAGTGCCTCCATACCTCCACTCCACCTGCGTCATACCATTATTTCTTACTGTTCTTATGGTATATGGAATTAAAATGAAAAAAATCATCATCTTGGCTCTGTGTCTGCATGCAAACAGGCCGATTCGTTATATGTTATATTACGAGAATACATAAACTACGATTGATTTTACAAAATGAAATGCAGTTTTGGCACGACCGGACTGGATGATAGAACTGATTGTATTAATTATTGCATTTTTTCCCCAGGGTTATATGGATCCAGAATATTACATGACCCAGCAGCTGACAGAGAAGAGTGATGTTTACAGCTTTGGAGTTGTCATGCTGGAACTATTAACCGGAAAAAGGCCGATAGAAAAGGGGAAGTACGTGGTGAGAGAGGTAAAGACGGCATTGGATAGAGCAAAATATTTGTACAACCTCGGCGAACTTCTTGACTCAAGCATTGGTTTAGACACAACATTGAAAGGTCTAGATAAGTTTGTGGACGTTGCATTGAAATGTGTAGAAGAGAACGGAAGTGACAGGCCAACAATGGGTGAAGTGGTGAAAGAGATTGAGAATATCTTGCATCTTGCTGGTCTGAACCCTAATGCGGATTCTGCATCCACTTCGGCAAGTTACGACGATGCAAGCAAGGGAAATGCTAAACATCCATACATTTTTAGCAAGGATGCCTTTGATTACAGTGGGGACTTCCCAGCTTCGAAGGTAGAGCCACTATGAGTGAGCGTATGAACTTGGCTTGGAAAATGTTTCAGTGATACTTCTTGCTCGAGAGTACGAGTTGCCATTTTTCTTGTGTTGTTTGCACTTTGTAGCATATAATGCATCAGAATTGTAGTTATTTGCTTTGTGAATATTTAATTTAGCACATTAATTCCCAGAACTGCAATTCTTCACTTGTGAATTTACAAATTTCAAACTTTATTCTTTTAATATATATATATATATAATTTTTTTTAAAAAAAGATAACAAAAAAGGGCTCATCCCGTCCAAATTCAACAGGCTCAAGAGCAAGAAACAGAGAGTGGGAGGAAGAATGAGGGAATGTGACTATGGGGTTTTTTGAGACGTGGTGTGATACAATTGGGAAACTTTAATAAAAATCAATATTTGTATATACACTAGAATTTAATTATTTCAAGAAACCCAATGTGGCTTGTGCTAGCCGCTATTCAGATTTTTTTTTTTTAATGTCATGTATTTTTTAGAAGGAAAAAGAAATTTAAATAATGAATTCAAAATGATATGCATATCTAACCTGGTTGAGCCCATGTTTTTAAGTTTGATCACTTGTTTTTTAATTTTATTATTGCTCAATAAATTAGAATAATTAACTTTCAATTTAGGCATAGAAATTAACATCTAATCGAAAATTAAAGAAATTTAATTAAGGATTAAAATAAAAAAACAATTCACTACTCGAATTCACGGTGAACTCCTCACCTCTTTATTTTTTTATAATAAACAACCATTTGAGAGTGATATATATTATAGTTATTGCAATATAAAACTTGTTTTGGATTAAGTTTTAAATTGAAATAGAAAAAATATTGACATGTAATTAAAACCCAATGGCTCTAATTAAAATTTTAGTAATTTGATTAACCTAGCTTGTCGCACCCGACATCGCGGCGGCCTACAAATAATTCTCTTGAATTACGGAAAAAGAACAAATTTCTTGCATCTGATTCTTTTAAGGGAAAATGTCTTGTTTTAGGAGTCGCCACCTAGTATTATGGTCACTAGAGTTGAGTTTTGTAAAGAGATTGAATTAATGTATAATGTGTTGGATGCCAATCACAACAGCCCTTCCTTGATATTAATACCTTTAGGGTTGTGTATAATACAAGGGTGGAATCTATTATACATGATAATTATTCCTATACAAGGTATTTACATATATATAGGACTCTTTCCATAATATGCCCCGTCAAGCTGAAGGTGGAGACTCCACCCGAAGCTTGGATCGAAAGAAAACAAACGAAACTGAAGGGAGAGGCTTGGTAAGAACATCAGCTAGTTGATCCTTGGAAGAGATGAATCGTACCTGAATTTCTTTCTTAGCAACGCGATCACGAACAAAGTGATAATCAACTTCAACATGTTTAGTACGTGCGTGAAACACTGGATTAGCAGACAGGAAAGTGGCCCCTAAATTATCACACCATAACGTCGTGCTGGGTGAAGATGGAAGTCGTAGTTCTGACAATAAAGAGCGAATCCACAAGATTTCAGCAGTACCATCAGCTAAGGCTTTGTATTCAGCTTCTGTAGAGGATCTAGCAACAGTGCGTTGTTTCCCAGATTTCCAGGAAATAGGAGTGGAACCAAGGTACACAAGATAACCACCTGTGGATTTTCGATCATCAATACTGCCAGCCCAGTCAGCATCAGTAAAGCCATGAAGAGACAAGGAGGAGTCCCGAGTAATATGCAGACCATAGGTGGCTGTAGCCTGAAGGTAACGTAAGATGCGTTTAACTGCTGCCCAATGGTCCTCAGTAGGAGCATGCATAAACTGACACACCTTGTTTACTGCATAACAAATATCAGGTCTAGTGAAAGTAAGGTACTGTAGAGCACCAACAATCTGTCTATACCGTGTTGGGGTAGAGTGAAGAGTACCAGGCACAGATCCCAATTTGGACGAGGGAGACAACGGAGTATCAACTGGTTTGCAAGAAGTCATACCTGCTCGTTGGATAATGTCTAGTGTGTACTTGTGTTGACTGAGTAAGAGACCCATAGAAGTCGATTTAACTTCTATTCCGAGGAAGAAGTGGGCCGACCCTAAGTCCCGAAGCTTAAACTCTGAACTCAACAAAGTAATCAGTCGTTGAAGCAAGGCCGAGTCACTCCCAGTTAATAGAATATCATCAACATACACAAGCAGATAGATCATTGCACCACCAAAAGATAGAATAAACAAAGAAGTATCAACCTTGGATGCCTGAAATCCAATGGAGATGAGAAACTCACTTAACCGATTGTACCATGCTCGAGGTGCTTGTTTCAAACCATACAAGGATTTATGAAGACGACATACATAAGATGGAAGTGTAGGATCAACAAAGCCAGGTGGTTGTGCCATGTACACTTCTTCCTGAAGAATGCCATTCAGGAAGGCATTATGGACATCTAACTGATGAATTTTCCAACCATGTGTGACAGCAATCGTGATCACAAGTCGAACCGTGGTAGGCTTAACCACTGGACTAAATGTCTCCAAGTAATCAATCCCTTCTTGCTGCGTGAAACCGCGGGCAACCAACCGTGCTTTATATCTGTCAATTCGACCATCAGCGTGCCGCTTAATCTTATAAACCCACCTACTACCTACCACATTCATGGATGGATGTAAGGGCACCAGTGACCAAGTGTGATTACCATGAAGTGCCTTGATTTCCTCTATCATAGCATTATGCCAAATCAAGTACCGGTTGGCATCTTTGAAAGAAAGTGGTTCCTGTTGAGGTAGAGAAACTACCCGGGAGGCAGGGGAGACACTAAAATTTGCTGTCTTGGATACACGTGGGCGAAGTACCATGGAGTGGGTGCGGGCAGCAGGAGGGGGAGTGGCAGACTCACTAGTCGTGGCTTGCTGAAGGGAGAATTGAGACAAATCAACACATAAATTAATTCCAGGAGAGGAAATAGATGAAGAACCTGGCGATGAGGAGCTCAATACAGGGCCAAGCCGAGAAGGGGAAACAACAGGTGAGACAGTCACAATCTGTTCACTCCTGGGGAGACGAACAGGGGAGCTGACAGGGGAACCAACAGGGGTGACCTCCACACTTTGTTCACTGCTGGTGGGAACAACAGGGAAGACGGCAGATGAACCAGCAAGAGAGAACGGCAAGTCTGAACCTGTACCTGAGGAATGATCATGATAGTGATATGCAGGTAATGGTAAGGCTGCCCAAAGGGTTGTGTTATGTGCAGGGGTTGCAGGGGGTGCCGGGTGAGTGTTTGGACAGGATGATGGGATGGGCTGTAAAGTAGCAGCAGGAGGTTGTATGGGTGAATCTACAATCTGTTCAGTTTTGTCAAGAGGGAAAACAGTTTCATGAAAACGAACATGACGAGCAAGATAAATACGGTTTGACGACAAATCAAGACATTGATATCCTAAATGAGAATTGCTATATCCTAGAAAGACACAAGGGGATGAGCGAAAATCTAACTTATGAGCATTGTATGGACGAAGAAATGGAAAGCAAAGACACCCGAAAGTGCGGAGGAAAGCATAATCAGGAGTTGATTTTAAAAGACATTCAAATGGTGTTTTATGATTAAGAACAGCAGTGGGCATGCGATTAATCAAATATACTGAACTTTCAAAAGCATAGCTCCAGTATTTTAGGGGAGCTTTACATTGGCCAAGAAGAGTGAGCCCAGTTTCAACAATATGTCGATGATGACGTTCAACCATTCCATTTTGTTCATGAGTATGCGGACAAATAACACGATGCTGAATACCAATGGTTTTGAAATATGTATTGAGTTTGCGATATTCACCACCCCAATCTGTTTGAACAGACTTAATTTTTAAAGAAAATTGGCGCTCAACAAGTGCTTGAAATTGATGAAATATAGCAAACACATCAGATTTTGCAACCAAAGGATAAAACCAGATAAATTTGGTATGGGCATCCACAAAAATAACAAAATAGCGAAAACCATCGGACGAAAACATAGGGGAAGGACCCCAAACATCACTAAAAATTAGATCAAGAGGAGCTTGAGTTTGATGACCCGTAGTTTTTAAAGTCAGACGAGAAGATTTTCCCAAAGGGCATGCTGGACAATTAAAATTAAATTGTTTTGACGTACAGGACACCTGTTTAGTTGACACTAGAAAATTCAGAATGCGTGGACTAGGATGTCCAAGCCGACGATGCCAGACATCAGTAGAAGTAGAGACACATGTAGACGAGAAGACTTGAGGCAACGACATTGCAGACGATGCAGATAAAATATATAGACCATCTCTACTCCGACCGGAAAGAAGCACCTCCTTTGTCATGAGGTCCTTAACATAAAATAAAAATGGATGAAATTCAAAAAACACATTATTCTCAAGACAAAACTTTTGAACATAAAGTAGAGGTTTTTTAATGTGAGGCACATGTAAAATATTGGATAAGGTAAATGTGCGTTTGGGTGAACGAATTTTAGAGTGAGCAATATTAGAAATAGTGAGGCCCTTACCATCGCCAACATGTAAATGATCATTACCACAATAAGGTTCTGAGCTCGTCATACTCGCAAGGTCCGGTGTCACATGATGATTTGCACCTGTATCAGGAAACCAAGTAACAGGAGCAGTTATAGGAGCATTATTAAATGCTAAATTGGCATTAGCTTGTAGATTATGAGTAGCCAATTGAGAGCACTGCTGGGCGGTATGTCCATAGTCATAACACAGCTGACACTTCGCAGTTCTGTTATAGCCTCCCAATCGGTTTCCTTGTTGCCCAAACTGCTGACCAGAGCCAGATGAAAACCGGTTTTGCTGTTGTCCAAATTTCGGACCTGAACCATAACCATAACTATTATTTGCTGAGTCTGAACTATAGCCATGATTCCCACGATTGTAGCTACGATTACTCTGTCTCCAACCCCCACGAAATCGGCCCCTTCTTCCAGTACTGGAACCAAACTGACGCTGCCCAAAAAATGCAGATGGCTGCTGTGATGGAGTTGGTAACAGAGGAGCTGTTACAGCAGGATGGAGTGAAGCCTTATGGAGAAATTCATATGTGAGGAGATGGCTATGGAGGTCTGTGTAAGAGATGGGATCAGCCTTAGTGGACAGGCTGGTTACCAGATCCTTAAAATCACTGCGTAACCCCCGAAACACATACAAATTAAATTCGGCCATGGAGATTGGTCTGCCAGCAGCTGCAAGTTCATCAAACAAGGCCTTAGCCTTCTGCAAATAAGTGCTGGCAGAGTCATCGTGCTGTCGTAACTCTTGGAATGCACCGTGGAGCTGCATAATCCGTGAGTTTGAAGGGGAAGCAAGGGCAGTTTCCAGCGTTGTCCAGATTTCTTGAGAAGTTTTACAATCCACAACTAGATGCAGCACTTCTGCGGAGAGCGAGGATAAAAGAGCACTCATGATGAGGTGATCTTGTTGTGTCCATAGTAGATATGAAGGATTGACCGATGGTAAGGATGTTGTAGTAGATATAAGATGAGAGGGAGGACATGGTGAGGTGCCATCAACAAAGGAGTACACACCTTGGCCCAAGAGAAACGGTTTCATCTGCATCCTCCAATACAAGAAATTGGTATTGGAGAGTCGTAAGGAGATTACCTGCTGCGTATTAGAAAGAGGAATGATGGCAGACCTGTTCATGGTATCTAGAGAAGAGTTCATAGGAACTATGCTTGCAGTAGCAGCTGCTAAAGAGGATTGAGAGATTGGTGCAACAGCAGCACCATGTTGAAGTTCTTGGTTGTCCATTGGCAAGAGAGAGGGAGAGGCAGACAGACAAGTGAGGGAGGAAGGGCTGAAAGAAACTACCCTGAATGAAGACGGAAGCAGAGGAGTGCAACGGTCTGGAGGAGGAGATGACCGAACAATAAACCAGAAGCGTGAAGGAAGATTTTGTTGCTGCTCTGATACCAAGTTGAGTTTTGTAAAGAGATTGAATTAATGTATAATGTGTTGGATGCCAATCATAGCAGCCCTTCCTTGATATTAATACCTTTAGGGTTGTGTATAATACAAGGGTGGAATCTATTATACATGATAATTATTCCTATACAAGGTATTTACATATATATAGGACTCTTTCCATAATAACTAGGAACCCTAACTGGTCAACAGAGATTCTATGGTTCGGGACTGGTTACGTAAAAGGGAAGATATTATCACCCCTTAAAAGTTCTGCCTAAGGCAAACTGCATTGCTGTTTTTGTCTTAAATTGCTAAATCTTTATTGGTTTATGTTCTGATGATTTATTCACAATATTCCTGACTCTGGCGTCAGTAAATATTCAACTATGGATAATTCCAACTCTGGCGTTGGTAACTATTGCGTAGCTATAAAATAAATTTAGATTAATATTTTTTTTATTCCTGACTCTAACGCTAGTGAATAAACAAATAAACTAAATTTACGCATTCACATATTTTTCTATTTTTTATGTAGTTAAATAAAAAAAACAAAGAAAATAATTAAATCAGTGTTTTTATTCCTGACTCTGGCGTCAGTAAATAAATAAATAAAAATAAATTTATTTTTTATACATGCACATATATTTTTTTTGCTAAATAAAAAAATATAACGAATAAAAATAATATAAACTTAAACCAGTATTTTATTCCCGACTCTGGCGTTGGTGAATAAACTAGAAATTTATATTATTTTTAATCATGCATGCACATATTTTTTCTATTTTTCTATTTCTCCTATTTTTTTATATTTCTCCTATTTTTTATATTTTTTCTATTTTTTTATTATTTTTTGGGCTGGGTCCAGCTCAGCCCACATGGGCTGGGCTAGACCTAGCCAGCCCAGTCACTAGCCCAAGCCAGTGACCCGGCTGGGCCATACAAGGCACGCGTGATCTAAATCACGCGTGCATGGCCCTTGTTACTGAATTAAAAAAAAAACAAACAGCGAGAATGAAGTAAAGAAAAGCGGGAGAAACAGAGCAGAAGACGTACCTGGTGCGTTTGCAGAGGGTTTGCGCGAGATTGCTGAAGGCGGTATTTCTGGTCCGAATTTCCTTTTACTCCTTCTGCTTGTCTTCCCCGTTGTATTCCCTTCCTGCGTCTCTGTTTCGGCTTAATTTTCTTCGTTTTGTGTTATGCTCTGTTTTTCAGAACACCGTCTCTCTCTCTCTTGGCTTTTTTCTAGTTCCGTGGTTTTAGGCCGGTACTGGTGAGGGAAAGGTTTACTTCTGTTGTGGGGTTCTAAAAATCTTAAAAATTTGGCTGGTATCTTTGTGTTTCTCTCTTCTGGTTTCGTTCGTCCTTCCTCTCTCTCCCACCCCCAGTTTTCCCCAGTTCTTCCCCTCCCCGCGCTCTCTCATCTTCTCTGGCTTTATAGCCAGAGAATGCCAAGCATCTCTACAATTGAAACGGCTTCAAAGCCATTACTGCAGAAACCGTTCCTGTGGAAGGAGACGAAGAAGGCGACGGCTGATTTCTAGAAACGGCGCCGTTTGTGTGATGGGAATGGCCATTTGCAATCTAGTCACTGAATTTCTGAAATCGTGTAATCAAGCCCCTGGATAAATTGTAATTGGACCCATGTTTTTCGGCGCTTTTTACAAACTAATCCTTGGACTTTAATCTGTTTTGCAATCGTGCCCCCAATTAACCCCAAACTTTGCTATTTCTTCAATTAAGTCCCTGATTTCATTAATTTAATTAAATCCAAAGTCCAATTAAGTCTAAAACTTATCGATTCTCCAATTAAGCCCCTGATTGGATTAATTAAATTAATTCCAAGCTTAATTAAGTCTCAAAACTTATCAATTCTCCAATTAAACCCTTAATTGGATTAATTAAATTAATTCCAAGCTCAATTAAGTCTCAAAACTTATCAATTCTCCAATTAAACCCTTGATTGGATTAATTAGATTAATTCCAAAGTTTAATTAAACCCCAAAACTTCCAATCATGTTGCTTTTCATCATTCTTCATTTATTTCATTTTACTTGCTTTTCATCATTATTTTTTTTTCATGATCATTTTTTATATCCTTTTCAGTAAATAAAATAATAATAATTAAAATAAAAGGGTTAAAAATTGGGTTATGACATAGCTAAACTCAGTTTAATTAATACAATTTTTTTAAATAAAATAATATTATTTTAATAAAAATAATTTTATCCAGGTTAATCTAATGATTTGATATATAATGGGAAGACTTGGTAGCTTAAACCCCTCAATCTCAATTGTTATCAATAGTAAAGATGGTAGAAGAATTACGAAGACTCTCTCTGTCTCATAACATTGATAATGACATGGGCTATCAAATATTAGAGGACAAAATGAACTACTGTAGTGGTCAATAATGTTCTTGTTGACGGTTAATTTCCACTTTTTTTTTAATTTTTTATTGACAATGATGGAGAGCTCTTCTATATATATATATAGGAATACAAAACTTTTAAAAGAAAAGAGAATTCTAATTCATAATTTTATAATTGAATATTTTTTATAAGTAGTATGTTGTAAGTTTACAATTCTTTAAATAAATCCAAAAATTAACATAAACAAACTTAAAAACTTGAAGAAAAAAAACAATAAATATCCAATTATTAAACATAAGATTTTATTTTTTAAACTAAATAAGAAAAATAAAAATAACTAAGAAAGCAAATAAATTTTACTAAAAATTTGTAAATATATTAGACCAGTAAGCAAATATATTTAGTTTATCATCACAAATGCATCATAAACAAAAAACATCCAATAAAAACCTAGAGTTTATACATGTTTAAAACTATAAGCAAGCAAAAACATAACTCATGACAAGCGTGTGTTCAACATAAATATAATAAAACGAATTCTAGTATGCATACTTAGCATATAATCTAACCTGCAATTGATATTAATTTAAAATTCTAGCATGCATACTAAAGGGTACTTATTTGTTGAAGTAGTTTAAGGTAATGAAATTTTTGTTATTGTTAAGGATGAATCATTTGTCCTTAAGATTTTACAGCTTCTCACCTGTGCAACTAGGATGTTTGTAATATATCTTCCAAGACTCTAACAATACCACTTTAGTTTAGATGTACTTTTAAACAATGTTTTTGAACAAAAAAAAAATATGAAACTCAAATGTGTCTTAATAATTAAGATGAACCTAATCTCTAAATTTGAGAGAAAAATCAAAGATTAAAATGAGAATAAAACACTAAAATATGAGGCAAGTAAGAGTACGGTAAGAATCTGAAAAATTCAAGTTGGAAACTCTTTCTTCACTTCTTTTTTAATAGTGAGTTTTGGAAGGTAAAATGATGAAGAATTAATTCCCACCATTATCAATCTCTGATTAATCATTATAAATTAGAAATTAAATATAGAAAAATCAAGAATTATTTGAGTAGAAAACAAAGAAATTTTTTAGATGAATTTTTCTTTCATGTTAATTAAATAAATTTCCAGCTAGCACTTCTAGCATGCTGTACTGATTGTTTGCATCACATGAGAAACCGCAGTACTGCCGTCTAGGATCAATACATTTCTCGCATGCTGTGCTAGTTGTTTCTCAGGCCAGGTGCTGTCAAGTCCAAGAGAGAATGGATTCTTGCAAGGGTTGATGGAGGGGAGTGGTCGGAGGGGACCCGTGTGTTTGCAATTAGAGGGACAGATTCGTTTGGAAGAAATTCTGATATCTTTATGGGTCAAGCTGGTGACTGACGGAAGCATTCTTTCCACGAGTGAGTTCAAATATTTTTTGGAGTTTTCTTTGGCTCTTATCTCTTGACTGACCAGAATTTATTTATGTGAATTTAAATGACTAGCAAACGACTTTCAGACTTAATAGTTTTGTTGATAGAAATTTCTTTTGGTGTTTACATATGTTACTAACAGACTCATAGACATAACCAGTCAGTTGAAAAAACTTATATTGGTAATTTGTGGACTGTTGTTAAGTCCGTCAACAATAAATATACCAATAGATTTACAAATTGATAAAGCACACCAAAAACAAATTTATCTGCTTTATTTTGTCGGTATATCCATCAGTAAATATAACATATCACCAACAGAATACCATCTGTAATTTCATCGGTGCGTTAACAGTAGCAATGACATATGCAGTAATTCTTTTTCACCTCTCTGGAATATATCGACAGTCTAGTTCTGTCGGTAACCCCATCAGTAATAGTGGCATTTGTAGTAATTCTTTTTCAACCCTCTAGAATATACCGACGGAGTTGTGCTATTGGTAACCCCGTTAGTAATATTTTAAAAATATTTTCTTAAAAAAATATTGAAAAAAAGTAGAAAAATAATTAAAATAAAATAAATTAGTATAAAAATAAAATATTTATTATAAATTTAAACATTTGTACATTCAAATACAATAAATCTAAAATAGAGGCGACGCTGGAGAAGAAGGCTGATGGTCGCTGGAACCATAGGGCCAATTAGAGGTTGCCTATGAACCACTCATCTATGATCTCATCTCCATTACCAATAAGCGGAGTTCTTTATAATCAGTAGGGAGTTGTTCATATTTATCGTTAAGATGGGTTGTCCGATCCTGTACTCGTTGGTCTAATATCGCTGCGAAATCCAGAGTCTGAATGCTCAGAATCGATTGCGAGCATCCTACTGTCGAAGCACTATGCGTTGTCTGCAAAAATTCGGATATAGTGTTAGAGAGTTCATATACCTGATTTCTATTAGGTCCACCGAACGATCTTGTCTTTAACCACAAATCCAGATCGATATCTGATGTAACCATATTATTCGATAGTTTCACTCACATCTACCTAATGTTTTGTCCATGTTTTATATATAAAATGTCTTGATATTCTTTGTTTTATGTTTCGAAGGTACTTTTGGATGAAAGATGCAAAAATGAGTAAATTGGAGGTAATTGGCAGATTTGACGTTCAGTCAATGTTTTGTGCAGAGCGTGAGTTCTAGAGATCGAAATGAAGTGATTCCAGTGGAACTAAAACTCTAACATCCATAACTTTCTGGAAATGTAATGCAAGAAAAATAAAAAGAGAAAGATCATGGAAATCACATCCTGCAAAGTCAAATCTCGCATTCTGCCAGTGTTGACCTTTGGCCATTCAAAATTTAATATCTGGAGCTACAGAAGTCCAATTGATGTAAGCTTAATTTTAGTGGATTCATAACTTAAAGACCTATCAACGCTCCAAATTTCAGCCAAAAACGATGTCATATGAGGGAGATATGAGTTTTCAAAGATGACAACTGAATTCTGCCAGCAAACAGGTTTCGTGAAGAAACAAGTCCAAATTACATTCCGAAGCATCTTTACCGACATCCAAGTTTTTATATCAGCAATTTAGCTCCTCTAAGTCAGAGCTTGAAGATTTCATGCAAGGCTATTTCTCCTTTTAGGAAAAATAGTTATTGAAGTACTTAAATGTAAACTGTCAACTCAAGGAAGGACTATTTTGTAAAATAGAGACTAGGGTTTCTTAACATATAAAAAGAAAGAGAGAAGGAGGCAGCAGCCAGCAGAAAAGAGGGAGAGCAGAAGGAGGCAGCAGCCAGCAGAGAATAAACACAAATTCTCTCCTCTACAAACCCAAAAATCATGCTCTTTTCATTCTTTAGAAGTAGTTGTTCAATAGTTATGCAAGGCTAAGCTCTTTTCTTGGTTGCAAGGACACAACAAACCTTCGGATTTCAAGAACCATGAGATTTATTCTTCCTTTTATTTTCAGTTTATGTTATGAATGAGTATGATTGTTTTCCTATGCATATTTCCTATGATTGTTGTTGATGATTGCTAGAGCGGACTCTAAGTTATTGTTGTGAACAATCTATTGCTAAGTTTAATATCAAAACCGGAGTTGTGATATATGAACTTGTGAAGCAACTAAGCTTGATAATTGTGGCAGAACTACGTTATTGAACTTAGGGAGAACATTTGAACAAAGTGACACAAGCTGCGGACAGCTTGTATGTTAATCTTGATGAAATTATCTAGTTCTTAAAGCTACCATTAAATTGAATCATTAGTGCGGACACTTTGATTGTTTGTTGGTTAAGATTAGTTATACGGCGGATCCGTTAATTAATCAACGTTAAGAAAAGATAAAATTTCAGAACATAAACTGCAATTTTCGTTTCAAGGATCGATTCTAATTTCCGTTGGTGGATGTGTGCTTGCGACCAAGATTTGTTTTCTTGATAAGTTTCGGTTTTAATTGATTTTGTTTGCTAGTTTAATTGCTGCCATAGTTTAGATAATCACAAACCAAATCCCCCCAATTACATAACGTACAACATAAAAATGTGACTTGAAACTTCCTCGTGGGATCGACCCCTTGCTTGCTCTATACTATCTTGTGTGTTGTGTTTGAAGCTAGGGTAATTAATTTGTGCGATCGCGACATCGCAACAAATTTTGGCGTCGTTGCCGGGGAAGTAATTTTAGTTGATTCTTGTGCTTGTACTGTTATTTTTATTTGCTGTGATTCAAAAAAAAAAAAAAAGAGAAACAAAATTTTTGCTTGCGACGGTACTGTTCACTTGCGGCAGCGGTACTGTTCAAAACAGAGTTTTTTGTGGAATTAGGTATCGGTCTTTTGTTTTGTGAAGGGAAACGACGTTCTGAACAGGACTAGTGATAAATCACTAGCCCCACCCTATTGAGGCCAAATTCCGCTGGTTTCTAGTGTTTTTAGGCAGTTTTAGTTTTCTACCGTAGGATTTTCGTACAATTTGCATTGTTTTTGATCTTTTGTGTGGTTACTTTCTTTTGAGTTTTCTTAGCAATTTATGCCTGTGACCCGTTCTACTAATCAAATTCAAGTGCAGGTTGATCTTGAAATAGAAAGCACTTTACGTAGGTTAAGAAAGGAAGCTCGCCTCAACACCATGGCTATTGCACGACAACAAACACTCAAGGAGCTTGCTGCTCCTAACGTGGAAAATCAACCATTGTGCATAAAAATTGACAATAATGTAAACTTTGAGCTCAAATCTGGTTTTATACATTTGTTACCAACATTTAATGGTCTTGCAGAAGAAGATCCTCATACTCATCTCAAGGAGTTCCATATGGTTTGTGTTGGCATGAAACCGAATGGAGTTGATGAAGAACAAGTTAAGTTGAAAGCTTTCCCTTTCTCTTTGAAGGGGGCAGCAAAGGCATGGCTTTTCTCTATTCTCCCAAGATCTATTGGAACTTGGAATGCTATGAAGAAGATTTTCCTTGAGAAGTATTTCCCAGCATCTCGAGTTGCCAACATAAGGAAAGAAATATGTGGGATTCGGCAATCTCATGGAGAGACACTCTCTGATTATTGGGAAAGATTTGAGCAACTCTGCATTCAATGTCCTCATCATCAAATACCCGATCAGCTGCTCATTCAATATTTCTATGAAGGATTGATGCCCACTGACCGTAGTATCATTGATGCTGCAAGTGGAGGCGCATTGGTGGATAAGACACCTGAGGCTGCACGCCAATTGATCTCAAACATGGCAGCCAACTCAAAACAATTTGGCACTCGTGGAGACTTCTCCAACAAACGAGTAAATGAGGTAAGTATTTCTAACCTTGAAAATAAAGTTAATGATCTTACTTCTCTTGTGCGTTCTTTGGCTTGTGGAAATGTGCAGCAAGTGAAAGTTTGTAGCATATGCTCCTTACAAGGACATGCTTCGGATATGTGCCCAACAATGCAAGAAGACTACATTGAACAAGCTTATGCAATTGATGGAGCATTCAACGGACAGCCCCAGCGTAAATATGATCCCTTTTCCAACACGTACAATCCCGGATGGAGAGATCATCCCAACTTACGCTACGACAACCCATCCCAACAAGGCAATCAAGGCCGATAGTTCCATCCCCATGGATTTCAATCCCAACAGAATTATCAAGCAAGACAACCTCCTCCATTCACAAACTCCAATGTTGTGGGGTCGTCACCCAATGATGATCTTCGTGAGATGATGAAAACTTTGGCTTCTAATACTGTTACTTTGCAACAAAATGTCATGTCTTTTCAACAGGAAACAAGGTCAAGTATTCACAACTTGGAAAAGCAAATGGGGCAAAAGTTGCTTCAAGTGTGGGGAAATTGGAAGCACAAATGAATGGAAAATTGCCCTCCCAAGCATTGAATCCAAAAGAGAATGTTAGTGCGATCATGCTGCGAAGTGGGAAAGAACTTGAAAAGAAAAGGTCGAAACAAATTTAGATGGAGGAAGAAGAAGAGATAAAAATTGAATTGAGTACAAAGAAGGAACATCCTTCTCCTTCACAAATTGAAACCACGACTAACACTCTAAAGGTAAGTCCTCACTCAATGAATTCCAGTTTTAAAACAATTGCACCCTTTCCTGTGAGTTCTTCTAGGTCAAAGAAAGAGGACAAAGAAAAAGAGATTTTAGAGGTTTTCAAGAAAGTAGAACTCAACATTCCTTTGCTTGATGCTATCAAGCAAATTCCCAAGTATGCCAAATTCTTGAAGGAGTTGTGTACTACCAGGAGAGCTTTCAAACTGAAAGGTCATGAAACGGTAAGTATGGGTGAAGTTGTATCTGCCGTTGTTCAAAAGAATCTGCCTTTGAAACAAAAAGACCCAGGTGCGTTTACTATCCCATGTGTTATTGGTAATGCTAGTTTTAAAAGAGCTTTATGCGATTTAGGTGCATCCATTAGTGTTATGCCCAAACATGTTTATGATTCTCTTAGTCTTGAGCCTTTGAATAAAACTAGCATTGTAATACAACTTGCGGATCGTAGTTTTGTTTACCCACTTGGTGTGATAGAAGATGTCCTAGTCAAGATTGATAGTTTGGTTATTCCATGTGATTTTTATATTCTTGATATGGAACATGATTCTTGTGATTCATCAACCAGCACTCCTATATTGTTTGGGAGACCATTCTTGAAAACCGCCAACGCAAAGATTGATTGTGGTAAGGATACCTTGTC
Organism: Populus trichocarpa; assembly: GCF_000002775.5. Classification (NCBI taxonomy): domain Eukaryota; kingdom Viridiplantae; phylum Streptophyta; class Magnoliopsida; order Malpighiales; family Salicaceae; genus Populus; species Populus trichocarpa. The sequence continues at coordinate 23,682,058 of NC_037288.2, read as the reverse complement.
TATGGAGGTAGGAGATGAAAAAATTGAATTCAATTTTCATGATGCAATGAAATATCCTTATAGCAATGTTTATTCTATCACATGTTATGACCAAATTGATAAGTGTGTGCAGCAAGTTTGTGATTTTGATTGCGAAGACGGATTAAGCATAGCTTTAAGCTATGGCTATGATTTCACCAAGATAGAAGAGATGGAGAGGCACGTGTGTGTTCCCCAAAACGTGCACGAATCAGTATTGGCCTTACAAGCTTTGCAAACCGTTCCCCATGGTAATGTCTTTGTTGATTTAGTACTCTCACATAAAAAGCTTTTGCCATCTATTTTACAGGCCCCCGAGTTAGAATTAAAACCTTTGCCTGATAATTTGAAGTATGTATTCATTGGCGACAACAATACACTTCCCGTTATCATAGCAAAAGGTTTGACAAGTATGCAAGAGGAAAAACTTGTGAAGTTGTTGTGTGATCACAAGACGGCCATTGGATGGACTTTAGCCGACATCAAGGGCATTAGTCCCTCAATGTGTATGCATCATATACTATTGGAGGACAATGCAAAACAAACAAGCGAAATGCAAAGGAGGTTGAACCCGCCTATGATGGAGGTAGTGAAAGCTGAAATTTTAAAACTGTTAGATGCAGGAGTCATTTACCCCATCACTGACAGTAAATGGGTCGCGCCAATCATGTGGTGCCCAAAAAGACCGGAATCACATTGGTGAAAAACAAAAATGATGAGCTCATTCCTACTCGCATCTCGAGTGGATGGAGAATGTGTGTTGATTACAGAAAGCTCAATCTTTCTACACGCAAAAATCATTTCCCATTACCATTCATGGATCAAATGCTTGAACGCCTAGCAGGTAAGTCTTTTTATTGCTTTCTTGATGGATATAGTGGATACAATCAGATTGTTATTAATCCTGAGGATCAAGAAAAGACTACATTTACATGTCCATTTGGTACATATGCATATAGGAGAATGCCTTTTGGTCTCTGTAATGCTCCTGCAACTTTTTAAAGATGCATGATGAGTATTTTTTCTGACTATGTTGAAAGAATAATCAAGGTTTTTATGGATGATTTCACGGTGTATGGTGATTCTTTTGATAAATGTCTAGAAAATTTATCTTTAATCTTGAAAAGTTGCATTGAAACTAACCTTGTCTTGAACTATGAAAAGTGTTATTTTATGGTAGAACAAGGAATAGTTCTTGGGCATGTTGTGTCTTCACGTGGATTAGAGGTTGATAAAGCTAAGATAGATGTTATTTCATCATTGCCTTACCCCTCATGCGTGAGGGAAGTTCGTTCTTTTCTAGGTCATGCAGGTTTCTATCGACGCTTTATCAAAGATTTCTCGAAGATTACGGCACCCTTGTGCAAACTATTAGCCAAAGAAGTGGATTTTGTGTTTGATCAAGCATGTAAAGATGCCCATGATGAGCTTAAGAGACGTGTCACATCTGCCCCTATCATCCAACCACCAAATTGGGATGAACCTTTTGAGATAATGTGTGATGCGAGTGACTATGCGGTAGGAGCTGTGCTTGGGCAAAGAATTGGGAAGAATTTGCATGTTATCGCCTATGCTTCTCGCATGTTGGATGGAGCACAATGCAATTACCATACAACTGAAAAGGAACTTTTTGCAGTGGTGTTTGCTCTTGAAAAATTTAGCTCATATCTACTTGGTACAAAAGTCATTGTTTTTACTAACCATGCAACTCTCAGGTATCTTTTGAAGAAGAAGGAGTCCAAACCAAGACTGATTAGGTGGATCTTGCTTTTACAAGAATTCGATCTTGAGATCAAAGACAAAAAAGGTGCTGAAAACCATGTGGCTGATCACTTGAGCCGACTGAGGACCGAGGATATACAGATCGAAACAATAAGAGAGACATTCCCTGATGAGCAGTTGTATATGTTGCATTCCTCTACAAGACCATGGTATGCTGATTTGGTAAACTATTTAGTCACCAAAGAATTCCCTCCAGGTTTGTCTAAACCCCAAAAAGATAAGTTACGAGCTGATGCTAAATATTATTTTTGGGACGATCCTTACCTTTGGAAATTTTGTGTGGATCAAGTAGTTAGGAGGTGTGTACCACAAGATGAATTTCATTCCATTCTCACTTTTTGTCATTCTCATTCTTGTGGTGGGCATTTTGGAGCAAAAAGAACAGCCCACAAGGTACTTGAAAGTGGTTTCTATTGGCCTTCTATTTTTAAAGATGCATATCACTTCTGCAAATCATGTGAAAAATGCCAAAGAACAGGAAATATCACTCATAAGAATCAAATGCCTTTAACAAATATTCTTGTTAGTGAAATTTTTGATGTTTGGGGTATTGACTTTATGGGTCCATTTCCTTCTTCATTTGGCAATCTTTATATTCTTCTTGCTGTTGATTATGTATCCAAATGGATTGAGGCGAAAGCCACACGAACTAACGATGCTAAGGTTGTTTTAGATTTTGTCAGGACTCATATATTTGACAGGTTTGGAATCCCTAAAGCTATCATTAGTGATCGTGGCACTTATTTCTGTAATTGTTCCATGGAAGCATTGCTACGCAAATATCATGTGACTCATCGAACTTCCACAACATATCATCCTCAAACGAATGGCCAAGCTGAAATTTCAAATCGAGAAATCAAGTCCATTTTGGAGAAAATAGTGCAACCTAACCGGCGAGATTGGAGTCTACGTCTTTGAGAAGCACTTTAGGCTTATCGGACTGCTTATAAATCACCTATAGGAATGTCACCTTATAGAATGATTTATGGGAAAGCATGTCATCTACCGGTGGAGCTTGAACACAAAGCGTTTTGGGCCATTAAACAATGTAACATGGATTATGATGTTGCTGGGATTGCAAGAAAACTACAACTACAAGAGTTGGAAGAAATTCGAAATCATGCTTACGAGAATGCAAGGATTTACAAAGAAAAGACTAAGAATCTTCATGACCGAATGCTTACAAGAAAGGAGTTTCATGTTGGAGACAAAGTCCTTCTTTATCATTCGCGTTTGAAACTTTTTCCTGGAAAATTGCGCTCTCGTTGGATTGGACCCTTTGTTGTTTCTAATGTTTTTCCTTATGGTGCAGTTGAAATTACAAGTTTAGAAACCAACAAAGTACTCAAGGTAAATGGGCATCGCTTGAAACCTTTCTATGAAGGTTGGACGGCAGAACTCACCGCTTCTGTGGAGTTAATTGAACCAATCTATGAAGAATGAGCATGCAACATGTCGAGCCAATGACATAAAACAAAAGCGCTTACTGGGAGGCAACCCAGCACAAAAAAAAAAAAACAGATTTGCTTTTTTTTTCCCATTATCTTTTATTTTTTGCATTTTACTTTATTTTTGTTATTCTCCAATATTCCTTTTCTTTTATTTCAACATTGAGGACAATGTTGTGTTTTAAGTGTGGGGGTATTGGGAGAATGTTGGTTTTCTAATTTTGGTTTTCTTTGTTATTATTATTATTTTTTTAAAAAAAAAATATATGTTTGATCTTTTGAACTCCCATTGGTTTTTGAGAATATGAGTATTATGTATGAGAATTAGTTGAGATAGATGAAGATATAAATCAAATGAAGGAGTATGCATGCAAATTTTAAGGTTTAATTGGTTTAGGGATTGACTTTGAGAATATGCCATGTTGACTTTATAGTGTTATACCAATGCAAGCTTTTGAGCCTTCAACATTATATTCTTTGAGTGTGCATTCTTTCAATGATATGTATCTCTAGAACTTGCTTCATATCTTGTTGAGATTACATTCGCATTACATATATACATGAAGATGATAAAGGCATTAGAAATTTTAACCACTTGAGCCAAAAAGCCAACCTAAAGCATATTATCCTTAGTGAGCCCCTTTTGAGCTTGTTTATCTTTTCTTTGCTTTATCCATGTATAAGCCTTAACTTTTTATATGTTTTCCTTTTCCCTTGGCCAAGGATTAGTAGAGCATATACTTATGATATCTCATGGAATTATGGTTGGAAATTATGTGAAAAGAAAGAAGAAGTGATGCTTGATGAAAAGATGGGCAAAGTTGCCAAAGGTAAAAAAAAAAAAGAGAGAGAAAAAGAGAGAAAGAAAAAAAAAGAACAAAGAAAAAGAAAAAAAAAGTGTTCCTTTATGTTCTTAAGATTTTATGTTGAAAAAGCTTGAAATCAAAAGAAGCTAAGCATTGGTGATTAAAGATGGAAAATTTATGTGCTTTGATGAAATATCTTGTTTGAAATATCATTTTTTAGAATGCTTTACTTTCTTTGGTTTGAACCTTTTCTTTTACTCTCTTTTACCTCACCTTAACCTTAGCCCCATTACAACCAGAAAATAAGACCTTTTGATTCATGCATTGTTTGTAATATGTTAGTAATGGAGATGAGATTGAAGAGCAAGCTTATGGTAGAACATATTCATTGATTGAATTTGAGAGATTTAAACATATAAGCCTTAAACACGTGAGTGTTGGAGCGTATATCAATGAGAGGACCTATCACTTTGGCATGGCATAGATTTCATTTAAATCCCGACGATTAATTGAGTTTTGAAGTTTGCATGTAAATGAATTCATGAGAATTATACTCTTTATCCTTCTTGATTGTATTCTTATTTATAATGCTTGTACTCTTGGACATTGATGGGAGATTAAGAGATTGATCATAGTTATTTTCAATTTAATTTTATTTATCCTTTCTCGAGGACGAGCAAGAGCTAAGTCTGGGGGTATTTGATGTAACCATATTATTCGATAGTTTCACCCACATCTACCTAATGTTTTGTCCATGTTTTATATATAAAATGTCTTGATATTCTTTGTTTTATGTTTCGAAGGTACTTTTGGATGAAAGATGCAAAAAGGAGTAAATTAGAGGTAATTGGCAGATTTGACGTTCAGTCAATGTTTTGTGCAGAGCGTGAGTTCTAGAGATTGAAATGAAGTGATTCCAGTGGCACTAAAACTCTAACATCCATAACTTTCTGGAAATGTAATGCAAGAAAAATAAAAAGACAAAGATCATGGAAATCACATCCTGCAAAGTCAAATCTCGCATTCTGCCAGTGTTGACCTTTGGCCATTCAAAATTTAATATATGGAGCTACAGAAGTCCAATTGATTTAACCTCAATTTTAGTGGATTCATAACTTAAAGACCTATCAACGCTCCAAATTGCAGCCAAAAAAGATGTCATATGAGGGAGATATGATTTTTCAAAGATGACAACTGAATTCTGCCAGCAAACAGGTTTCGTGAAGAAACAAGTCCAAATTACATTCCGAAGCATCTTTACCGACATCCAAGTTTTTATATCAGCAATTTAGCTCCTCTAAGTCAGAGCTTGAAGATTTCATGCAAGGCTATTTCTCCTTTTAGGAAAAATAGTTATTGAAGTACTTAAATGTAAACTGTCAACTCAAGGAAGGACTATTTTGTAAAATAGAGACTAGGGTTTCTTAACATATAAAAAGAAAGAGAGAAGGAGGCAGCAGCCAGCAGAAAAGAGGGAGAGCAGAAGGAGGCAGCAGCCAGCAGAGAATAAACACAAATTCTCTCCTCTACAAACCCAAAAATCATGCTCTTTTCATTCTTTAGAAGTAGTTGTTCAATAGTTATGCAAGGCTAAGCTCTTTTCTTGGTTGCAAGGACACAACAAACCTTCGAATTTCAAGAACCATGAGATTTATTCTTCCTTTTATTTTCAGTTTATGTTAGGAATGAGTATGATTGTTTTCCTATGCATATTTCCTATGATTGTTGTTGATGATTGCTAGAGCGGACTCTAAGTTATTGTTGTGAACAATCTATTGCTAAGTTTAATATCAAAACCGGAGTTGTGATATATGAACTTGTGAAGCAACTAAGCTTGATAATTGTGGCAGAACTACGTTATTGAACTTAGGGAGAACATTTGAACAAAGTGACACAAGCTGCGGACAGCTTGTATGTTAATCTTGATGAAATTATCTAGTTCTTAAAGCTACCATTAAATTGAATCATTAGTGCAGACACTTTGATTGTTTGTTGGTTAAGATTAGTTATACGGCGGATCCGTTAATTAATCAACGTTAAGAAAAGATAAAATTTCAGAACATAAACTGCAATTTTCGTTTCAAGGATCAGTTCTAATTTCCGTTGGTGGATGTGTGCTTGCGACCAAGATTTGTTTTCTTGATAAGTTTCGGTTTTAATTGATTTTGTTTGCTAGTTTAATTGTTGCCATAGTTTAGATAATCACAAACCAAATCCCCCCAATTACATAACGTACAACATAAAAATGTGACTTGAAACTTCCTCGTGGGATCGACCCCTTGCTTGCTCTATACTATCTTGTGTGTTGTGTTTGAAGCTAGGGTAATTAATTTGTGCGACCGCGACATCGCAACAATATCTAGATGGGTCAAAGGATCGTCCCCGTATCTCTCCTTCAACTGTTGTTATATGTATCCTGGAAAGAAAAAATAAATTCATTAAATTCAAGGAAATAATAACTTAAACATGGGTTTCAACAAAAAACTCCATTGGGCTTGGCTCGATTCTAAGAATCGTAGTCTGCAATAAAAAATGTTTTCAGTTAAGCATATTTATAAAAAAAACAACCAATAAAAAATGGATGTTATAAAAAAAATCCTATTATCCACTTCGCATGTGAAACGAATGGAATGGAGCCACCAATATGCGTGATAACAGAACCATGAACGCGCCGGTTCCGGTTATCCATACCGGACTATGACCGTCGAGTGAAACGCGCGAACGTCATGTGCTGAATTTATTCCACCCATACAGCCTCTGAGACATACAACGATCTGAAATCCTTCCAAACCGCCATATTATTCCAACTTGGAAGCTCTCTTTCTTTTGCATATTTTTTTGGATTTCTTTTGCGCCTCGTACAAAAAATCACGCAACCTATATGGTACAAATTACTTATTTGTTAGTAAATGAAAAATAAAATTTTAATATTTGGAATAAAAAAATTATCCTAAATTCGATTTTTATCTAATTGTAGCGTGATTCTCTCAAACTATCCTTGCAAAATTATCATCAACTCTCTCCCATTCAAATTTTCCCCTAAAGTAAAAATTTATAAAAGGAAAATTTCAAGAATTAATTTTGATAAACGGTTCAAATTAACATAAAAAAATATTTAAGCTAATACTAACCTTGAACCTTGAAAACAATGCATGAACCTGCGGTTTCTATTCAGGATATTTGGAAACCTGTCTTCATTGAAATAATTGAATTTCCATCGACGATTTAAAGGCCAATATTATTGTTCTAGGAACCTCAATATTTGTAAACCTGAAATTGCATTCGTTAAATGATATTATTTTTTAAAAAATTATTAAACGTGTCGTTGTGAAAGCAAAAAAAACTTATATTGAAAGGTTGTCCTTTCTCTAGCCTCGTACTTGAGGGTAAATGGATCCTGCTGTGAAGAGACCCCCCTTGATGTTGCGGCATCGCATTCGACGAGCCCTCGTCATGAGTCAATATGTGTGCCTCAAGTGACTGTTCTTGCTCGGTACCTAATGACTCATGGTTGTCAGCATCGCTACTAGAAGAACTAGCAGCGATTCTGTCCTCTCAACGTGTAATAGACTTTCCCCTAGACATCTACACAAATTAACGGATAAAACAATTTAAAAGATTCCTACTTTTTTTTTAAATTTCAGAAACATCTACCCTATACGGGAGACTACCTAAATTTTTTAAACCTGGAAATATATAATATACATGCCACAAACCAGTTGATTTTATTCAATTTCTTCTAACAATTTAGCATAATTCAGTTTGATAGAAAATTTTCATTTTCTACGTGATAATATTTTTAATCATAAATTTACAAAAAAATATTTTAAATTTTAAAAAATTCAAAATAATAATTAAAATTAATCCTACACATTTAATTGAAAATGAAAAACAAAATTAGAAAAACAGCAACTAAAATTCAACAAAATAATGCAAAATATATTACAATAACACATAAAATTAAACACAATTATTTCTAAGTGATAATATTTTTAATCCTAAATTTATAAAAAATTTATTCTAAATGGAATAAATAGAAAATAGTAATTAAAATTATTTATACACATTTAATTGAAATTGAACAACAAATTTGAAAAAATAACTAAATTTCAACAAAATAATGCAAAATGTTTTCCAATAACTACTAATATTCATGTCATTTATTAATTAATAAAATTATTAAGAACACAAAATTGAACAAAAATAATGCTCTATTTCAGCTCTTAATTAAGAACAACAAATTTGAAAAAAATAATGGAAAAAAAAAACCAAAAAGAAAGAAAAAGGAATGAAAAATTCTTACCTTAATGACGTGCTTTATTGAAGCTCTTAATTAAAACAAAGAAAAGAAAAACAAGAAGAAAAATGAAGAAAGACAACATACCTTAGGATGTGAAGAGAAGAGAATGCTTGATCTAAGATGAGAAGGAGAGAGAGAAGAGAAAGAGAGAAGAAGATGAAGCCCTAATCTATCATGATGCAGGTCTTTTATTTTAGTTTTTACCGACAAGAAATTAAATATTAATATTTTTAATATTTCAATTGGTGATTTTGTCTGTACAGTCAAATGAAAATTCTCAACTTGTGTGAAAAGTTTTAGAAAGCCCTTTCATATATTATCGATGACTTTTCATTCCGTCGGTGATTCTATTAGGAAAAAAAGTGAACAGTCAAAACATCATTAAATATTATCGCATTGAGAAGTGAATAGTTTCCATGGTCCCTGGAATATATCGACAGACACATTCTGTCAATATACTTATATGTAATGAATACCGTGAATAGTGCCAGGTTGTAGGGGCACAATTCCCATAGTCTCTGAAATATATCGTCGAACACATTTTATCAGTATACCCATATGTAATGAACACCATTAACAATGTCAGGGTGAAGGGGAACAATTCCCATGGTCTCTAGAATATACCATCGAACACATTCCATCGATATACCCGTATGTAATGAACACCGTGAATAGTGTCATGGTGAAGGGGCACAGTTCCTATGGTCTTTGAAATATACCGACAAACACATTCTGTCGCTAAACCTGTATGTAATAAACACCATGAATAATGCCAGGGTGAAGGGGAACAATTCTTATGGTTTCTAGAATATATCAACAGATACATTTTGTCGATATACCTATATGTAATATATAGTCTGTTGGTATTTTTATCGGTGTAAAATGGTGTCTGATGCCAAATTGCATCTGTATTCCCTATTTATCCATCCTATAAATGCTTAAATTCATAGCTGCACACACAACACAATAACACCAGTTCACATCACAATAAGAAAATAAATATTTTCTTATCTTTCAATAATAAATTAACATCATTGTCATTACATTGAAGTGAATCTCGTCCATAAATATTACATTATAGTTTATGGCATTACACATTTGTGTTGCACAAATTCATCAGAATTCTCTTCTACTTCGTCAATTGACCCGTCCTTATCTCCATCACAATCTTGTGTGTTGATTTTGTCGTTATCATCTTCATTGACTTGTGTATGTGCGCTATAGCTCAAAACATCATTCAACTTCTTCGCATCAACATCAATAAAAATATTCTTGACGATGCAAAAATTTAAATTTTCTTCTAAGTCAATAGACAGAGCAACTTGATATGGATCACTAAATTAAAAGACATCATCTTTCACAATTAATTTATCGTTGCTTGCAAGGAATTCAACAATGTATCTGTGATATCCCACATCGGAAGCATCCAAAGGCAGGGCCTTATAAGTGCATGCTCACCTTGACTAGTAAGACGCGTTTTGGGGCCATGCGTGGCTGCCAAGAACAAACCCGTAAGGGGGACCTGGGTGGAAGCCCTGGACATGGGTGGACTGGGAGGCCTAAAGTGGACAATATCTTGCTAGTGAGGTGGGGTGTTACATTTGGTATCAGAGCCGAGGACGGCTCGTCTTAAGGTGGGGGGATTGTGATATCCCACATCGGAAGCGAGCGTCCAGAGCCAGGGCCTTATAAGTGCATGTTCACCTTGACTAGTAAGACGCGTTTTGGCGACATGTGTGGCTGCCAAGAACAAACCCGTGAGGGGGACCTGGGTGGAAGCCCTGGACATGGGTGGAATGGGAGGCTCAAAGCGGACAATATCTTGCTAGTGAGGTGGGGTGTTACATTTAGTGTGGGAAACCTCTTGGTGAGGGAAACACTTAGTTGCTAGGCAAACACGAGTGAGGCGAGGGAAAGGCTGAGTCTAGTGGGGCTAGACTGCCGCGCGATGTCTGTTTTTAGGATGAAAAATTGACCCCGTGACAATTGGTATCAGAGCGTGGTTGCTTTCTTGGCAGAACGACGAGAATAATTCTGTGGCGAAATCAACGGATTGATTTCAGTCCACACAGGTTGGTGACTCCCCCGACCAACTAGGGTTCAGATACAATGTGCACAAAGACTAACACTACCCTGTTAGCATGGGTATTCTGACTGACATACCATAGGTTCATAATCATAATCAAACAGACATATTCATATCTCAAGGCTCAATTCATGACATCAATCAAATGAGGAGCTATCAATCCAGAAGTCAATTCAAAATATATACTGGTTCATATCAAAAATCCAGATTCAACAATTGATCATGCTTTATCATAATAAGAATAATAATCAACATATATATTATCAAGAAGCATGATCCAATTCATATTAACAAATCAACTATTTATAATATTTCTCATGCATATGGAAAATTATCCACTCACCTGACTCAAAAGCAAACAACACTCTGATTAGTACTTAAAAGTGCATTCTCATTAAGGCTTTATATCATCATATTGCACTAAAGTATCATTAAATTCCCTAACTAAAGCATGTTTTATAATAACAAGTCTAATAATATAATATATCTTTAATTTATGGTAAATGCTTGTTTTGAATGCAGGTATATCTCACAATTCAAAGGATTGATTGATGTGATTAACAATTGAAAGTGAAGAGACAAAAAGAGGACTAGGCTAAGAGAAGAGATGCTGGTTCAATTCCAAACTAGAACACCATTCGGTTATTTGATCATAACTGGAGTTGTAGAACTCGGATTTAGGTCCACTTTATATGGATGGAAAGATAAGACATAGACCTAAAACGTTCATGAAGAGTTCAAGACTCAATTCTGCCGTTTTCAAGTTCAAATCTTAGCAACAACGGAGAAGTTGGAACCTGTCTTGCAGCTCAAACACTGTTCGGTTTTCAGCTCATATCTTGTGTTCTAGAAGTCCAAATGAGCTCTGGTTTTTTTTGTTGGAAAGCTGAGACAATTGCCCACAACTTTCATGGAATAAAGGGCTCAAATTCTGATGTTAGCAATGATGTTTTGGCCAGCCAACAATATCAAAAATCTGCCAACAATATCAAGAACCAGCAGCCAACAATATCAAAAATCTGCCAACAATATCAAGAACCAGTAGCCAACAATGTCAAAAACCAGCCACCAAATCAATAGTTGCCTGCCAATCAATAGTTCTGAATCTTAGCATATAAAAGGAGGCATTTGCCATGTATTTAGTCATATTATTTTTCAGATCAAAATCATGTTCTTGCTTTCTCTCTTTATATCTTTGTAATATTCAAGTTTTCTTTCATGCTATATTAATATCTTGTTTATGCTTTTTCATTTCCTTTCCTATACTTAGTTAACTTATATCATGTTTATGTTCTTGTATTGTTTATTTATGTTTTTCTTCTTCATTATGTTTAGCTAAGTTAATTATGTCAAGGTGAAAAGGTTTCACTAATGGTGTTAGAATAGGTATAATATAAACTCAACATGGACTTTAATGTTTATATCCAAGAAAAATTGTTATTAGCATGTCTTATCTTTTTATCTTACTAATTCTTAATACCTTGCTTGTTAAATGGTTAATCTAGATTTGTGTTGTATAACACTTGGTACATCAAATGCTTGATCCTTCATAGTTTTCGGCCGACATCGTTGTTATGATAGGAACTTGATTTGTTGTTAACATAAGTTAGCAACATGAATGCCTGATGATATTTATAAGTATGGTGTTATTTAGATAAGATGATTAATATGATCATGTTAATAATTTATAATGAGCTAATAACGATAAATCATCCGATTGGAACCTCCTTTGTGTGTGGTTTCCAATTGAGTAATAAAAAGAGTTTATATTATATTTATTTGAAATACCATTAGTGAATCCTCTAACTTTGACATCTGTTTTATCATTGTTTAATCCTTACACCAATATCACATCCCAAAACTCTCTTCAACTCCTTTTCTGTTATTATTCTCTTCAAATCTTTCTCTTTATTTGTAATTTATATAATTGACCTCCCTGTGGTTCGACCCTGGTCTTGCCGAGTTATTTATTACTTCGACACTCCTGCACTTGGGATAAGACATCAACTCTTTGATCGTGTCAAGTTTTTGGCGCCGTTGCTGGGGAGGTAAGTATTGTATAAATTTTATATTTCTTTTATTTTCTTTTGTTTTTTACTTTTATTTGTTTTTCTAATTTTTGTTCTTTTTCTTTTTCTTTTCTTTTCTTTTCTTTTGCACTTGCATGAGAGTTTGGACACGTACATTAAGTGGTAGACTTTCTAGGAAATCCTCATTTTCTTTAGAAAACATGGCCGAAGAAGATAACCAGTCAATTCATAATGAGAATAATGAGAATAATCGTGTGAGAACACTTAAAGATCACATGAATCCAACAAGAACAAGTGCACCATCATGTATAGTTTTTCCTCCTGATGCTTCTCATTTTAATTTTAAGCCAGGTATTATTCAACTTTTACACACTTTTCATGGCTTAGAATTAGAAAATCCATACTTGTATTTAAGAGAATTTGAAGAAGTTTGTAACACCTATAATGACTTAAATTGTAGCATGAACACCATCAGATTAAAGCTTTTTCCTTTTTCATTAAAAGATAAAGCTAAAACATGGCTACAAAATATTAGGTCAGGATCCATTCGTGCTTGGGATGAAATGCAACAACAGTTTTTAAAAAAGTTTTTTCCGTCTCACAGAACAAATTCTTTCAAAAGACAAATCACCACTTTCACTAAAAAACCAGGAGAAACATTTTACAAGTGTTGGGATAGATATAAAGACTTGCTTAATACCTGTCCTCATCATGGTTTTGAAACATGGAGATTGGTCTCACAATTTTATGAAGGGTTAACACCTAAAGATAGGCAAATGGTGGAATTGATGTGCAATGGAACTTTTGAAGATAAAGACCCTGATGAAGTAATGGAGTACCTAGACTTGCTAGCTGAAAATGCTCAAAATTGGGACACTACAGGTACGTGTGAGGCACCAGGTAAAACTCAACCTCATACATCTAATGGAGGCATATACAACCTTAGGGAAGATCATGACCTCCAAGCTAAATTTGCATCTTTAGCTAGAAAAGTCGAGGCACTAGAATTAAAAAAGAGTGGACAATTAAAATCTGTTCAAGAAATTGTATGTCAAATTTGTGAAACTAATAAACACTCAACCAATGATTGTCCAACTTTGCCTTTTTTTAAGGAATGTCTCCATGAACAAGCCAATGCTTTAAATAGTTTCCAAAGGCCAAGTCATAACCCATACTCCCAAACGTACAACCCTGGTTGGAGAAATCACCCAAATTTCAGTTGGAAGAGTGGTAACAATAATGCACAAACTTCACAGCCACCATTTCAAGCACAACATAATTTTCAAAATTCTCATGGATATGCACCTCCTTATGTTCCCCCTCCTAGAAGAAATCTTGAGGAAACACTACATGCATTCATTGAAAATCAAGAGACAATTAACACTCAAAATGCTCAAACCATGGCAGATCTAAAAGATACTCTTGCAAAGTTCACATCTGCTCTTAGTTTTCAGGAGAAAGGTAAGTTTCCATCTCAACCCCAGCAAAATCCCAAAGGGTAATACAATTCAAGTGCAAGCAGTTCCGGAAGCCAACATATGGATCAAGTCAAATCAGTCACTACTCTCTGCAGTGGTAAAGTTATTGAAAAACTCGTTCTTGAACCTTGTGAGAAAGAAGATCAGTTAGTCTCTGAGGGTAAGGAAAGGGTTGAACTTGAACATTGCAAGGAGGAGACTGATTCCCCACCAGCACTTCCATTTCCTCATGCCATGACCAAACAAAGAAAAGTCAATCACAATTCTGAAATCTTTGAAACTTTCAAACAGGTAAGGATCAATATACCTTTGTTAGATGCTATTAAACAGGTACCATCTTATGCTAAAATTTTGAAAGATCTGTGCACTGTGAAGAGAAAACTGAATGTGAAAAAGAAAGCCTTTTTAGCCGAACAAGTAAGTGCCATTCTTCAGAACGATAATGCTTTGAAATATAAAGACCCTGGTTGTCCTACAATTTCTTGCTTTATTGAAGAACATAAAATTGATAGAGCTTTACTTGATCTTGGAGCTAGTGTGAATTTTCTTCCATATTCGGTTTTTCAAAGTCTCAATTTAGGTGAGTTAAAACCTACTTCTGTAACTTTTTTACTTGCTGATAGATCTGTAAAAGTGCCTAGAGGAATAGTTGAAGATGTGTTAGTACAAGTTGATAAATTCATCTTTCCTGTGGATTTTATTGTCTTGGATACACAACCTGTTGAAGCATGCAATTCAATTCCTGTTATTTTAGGACGTCCATTTCTTGCAACTTCTAATGCATTGATTAATTGTAGGAATGGAGTGATGAAGTTATATTTTGGAAACATGACATTGGAGATGAATGTTTTTAACATTTGCAAGCAACCTGGAGATGATAATGATTTATAGAAAGTAGATTTTATTGAAATTTTAATTTATGATCAATTTGAAAATTCTTCCAGTGAAACTGAGTTTAATGAATCTGAAGATTTGCAAATGGTTTATTTTCAGGAAGAATCAAAGGCAAATAGTTGGAGACCAAAAATTGAGGAATTGCCACCACGATCAATTGAGTCCATACCTTCAAGTGTTCATCCACCAAAACCCGATTTGAAGCCATTACCATTTAATCTCAAATACTCATTTTTGGGAGAAAATAAAACTTTTCCGGTAATAATTTCTTCCA
This sequence comes from Populus trichocarpa, assembly GCF_000002775.5. Lineage (NCBI taxonomy): Eukaryota > Viridiplantae > Streptophyta > Magnoliopsida > Malpighiales > Salicaceae > Populus > Populus trichocarpa. Next base: position 23,666,942 of record NC_037288.2, on the reverse strand, counting down.
AACTTAATGTTCATCAAGAAGGTAAGTTATTACAAACTCTGAAAATGCACAAAAATGTATTAGGATGGACCATAGCTAACATAAAAGGAATTAGTCCTTTGATTTGCACACACAAGATTTATTTGGAGGAAAATGCTAAACCCTCTAGAGAAATGCAACGAAGGCTTAATCGTAACATGAAAGAAGTAGTGAGGAATGAAGTCATTAAGCTTCTAGATAATGGAATCATTTATCCTATTTCTGACAGCAAATGGGTAAGTCCTACCCAAGTTGTACCTAAAAAGTCTGGAGTTACTGTGATAACAAATGAGAAGAATGAGTTAATTCCAACTAGGACTATTACTGGTTGGCGCATGTGCATTGACTATAGGAAACTTAATTCAATGACTAGAAAAGATCATTTTCCTTTACCTTTCATGGATCAAATTCTAGAAAGAGTTGCAGGTCATGAATTTTATTGTTTTCTAGATGGCTATTCAGGTTATAACCAAATTGAAATTGCATTTGAAGATCAAAAGAAAACTACTTTCACATGTCCATTTGGTACATTTGCATACCGTAGGATGCCGTTTGGATTATGTAATGCACCAGCCACATTTCAAAGATGCATGCTCAGCATATTCAGTGATATGGTTGAACGTTTTCTTGAGATTTTTATGGATGATTTTTCTGTTTTTGGTGATTCATTTGATGATTGTTTAACTAACTTGGAAAAGGTTTTGAACAGGTGTGAAGAGAAGAATCTTGTGCTGAATTGGGAAAAATGTCATTTTATGGTAACAAATGACATTGTACTTGGTGACATTGCTTCATCAATAGGAATTGAGGTTGACAAATCTAAAATCGAGTTAATTGCCAACTTGCCAACACCAAAATCTGTTAAAAATGTTAGATCATTCTTAGGACATGCTGGTTTTTATAGAAGGTTCATCAAAGATTTTAGTGTAATATCTAAGTCATTGTGTAACCTTTTAACAAAAGATAATGTTTTTGAATGGACTGAACATTGTGAAGAAGCCTTTGTTAAACTTAAAAACTTGCTTACTTCTGCTCCTGTCATTCAACCTCCTGATTGGTCATTACCTTTTGAAATAATGTGTGATGCTAGTGATTATGCCGTGGGTGCTGTTTTAGGACAAAGAAAAGATAAGAAACCCTATGTGATTTACTATGCAAGTAAAACTTTAAATAGTGCTCAAATGAATTACACTACCACTGAAAAGGAATTACTTGCAGTAGAATTTGCATGTGAAAAATTCAGATCTTATCTTGTTGGCTCACCTGTTATTGTTTTTAGCGATCATGCAGCGTTGAAATATCTTCTTTCTAAGAAGGATTCTAAGGCTAGATTGGTACGGTGGATTTTGTTACTTCAAGAATTCGATATCCCAATCAAGGATAAGAAAGGCATCGAAAATATTATCGCGGATCATTTGTCAAGATTGAGAACTGATTCGAGATCTGACATCACACCAATCAATGACTACTTTCCTGATGAATCTTTACTTTCTGTCTCTACGATGCCTTGGTTTGCTAATATTGTTAATTTTCTTGTTTCAGGATATTTGCCAGCTCATTGGAGTACCCAAGATAAAAGAAAGTTCTTGAACGAAGTGAAGAACTTTTATTGGGATGACCCTTACTTATTCAAATATTGTCCTGATCAAATATTTCAAAGATGCATTCCCGATAATGAGGTAAGTAGTGTCATTAAATTTTGTCATTCTGAGGCATGTGGGGTCATTTCTCATCAAGAAAGACAACTGCAAAAATCTTACAATGTGGATTTTATTGGCCCACCATGTTCAAAGACACGCATGCATTCTGCAAAACTTGTGAAAATTGTCAAAAGCTAGGATCTATTTCAAAACGTCACATGATGCCTTTAAATACTATTCTTGTCATTGAAATCTTTGACTGTTGGGGTATAGATTTTATGGGTCCATTTCCTCCATCATTTGGTTTTGTGTACATATTAGTTGCAATAGACTATGTTTCAAAATGGATAGAGGCAATTCCAAGTTGTAACAATGATCATAAAACAATGATCAAGTTTTTGAAAGAAAATATTTTGAGTCAATTTGGAATCCCTCGGGTCATGATAAGTGATGGTGGAACACATTTCTGTAACAAGCCATTTGAGTCTTTAATGAAGAAATATGGAATCACACATAAAGTTGCCACCCCTTATCACCCTCAGATAAATGAACAAGTAGAACTTGCTAATAGGGAGATCAAACAAATCTTGGAAAAAACAGTGAACCCTAATCGGAAGGACTGGTCTTTAAGACTTAATGATGCACTTTGGGCTTATCGCACTGCTTTGAAAACATCATTAGGTATGTCACCTTATAGGTTGGTTTATGGAAAACCTTGTCATTTGCCTGTGGAACTTGAACACAAAGCTTATTGGGCTATTAAAGCTTTCAATTCAAACCTGGATGATGCTAGCCATCTGCATAAGTTGCAAATAAATGAGCTTGAGGAAATAAGAAATGATGCATATGAAAATTCAAAAATTCATAAAGCAAGAATCAAAGAGTTTCATGATAAGAGAATCTTGAGAAAAACATTTGATGTTGGTCAAAAAGTTTTGCTTTATAATTCTCGACTCTATTTAATTCCTGGAAAGCTAAGATCAAGATGGAGCGGTCCATTTATTGTGAAACATGTGTATCCTTGTGGGGCCTTTGATATTGAGAATCCAAAGAATGAAAATGTTTTTAAGGTAAATGGACATCGTTTGAAAGCTTACTTTGATAATTTTCCTAGTGAAAATGAATCCATTGGTTTGAATGATCCTGTATATAAAGGTTGATTATTTTGTTTTTCTCACATTGTTTTTGTATTTCTTTTTGGTGTGACTCTTGTTTTGCTAGTCTTTCTCCAACCCCGGTCAAATTGCGGATAACAGTACTCCGTGACTCTTAAGTCGGTTCTTTCAGTTTCCCATGATAACTGATATCTATGTATATATTTGTTCAATTCCTTGTTCCTTCTCTTTTCTTTGCATCTCTTCTACACTTCTCTTTTGAAAAATGGACACCACTCTTGAAACATTAAAAAAGTATTTTCCCGCTTTGCCTCAAAATGCGATTATAAAAATTTACCATGCTAGGTGTGAAAGATTGAGGTTGTTAATGAACCATGGAATTCCTGAAGATATTCGCTGTCTAATTGAAGCAAAGGTCCGATTATCAGGTGAGTCTTCCAATACGTTTATTTCATACATGCCTGGGACAGGTAAAAGCACTTTTGCAAAGAAACATCGTGCAAAACAACTGAAAGTCTGTCACCGATGTGCCAGATGGACTTGTAATGCAAAATGTCGTTCTTTAGGAATGATATCTATAAACCGTGAAGATAAAATACAATTCATTAAGGATTGTCTGAGTAAGGAGTCTTTAGATAATCTTCTATTAACTCTTGAGACGCATCCTAGTGGAGATGTGCATCGTGTAATTCATGATTTATGGCCTCATTTTCATAAAGAACATGATCGACTTAGTCTTGGGAATTTGACTAAAAAAGACTTGTTTGTCAGTTTTTAAGAAAACTGGATGGGAAGCCTATCCCCGACCCATAGAGGGCGTTTAAGTCGTTCTTGGACGTAAAACCAAGGGAAGATGTGAGCCACAATCACAACTGTTTGTACATACACATGTTTTAAAAAACAAAAAAAAACAAAAGAGAGAGAGAGAGAGAGAGAGAGAGAGAGACTCCAGCTAGCCTATATATAGGTGGTATGATTGCATTTTTAATTTCTCATCTATAAAATCTTCTCTTCCTTCCCATCATTTCTACTCAACCCATTCATTCAACAAATATAGAAGTGTGTAGACATGGCAGGTTCCTATGTTTCTAAAATAAAAAATATTTGTGTTTTTGGTGGATCCAGTCCTGGGAAAGAAAAAGAGTTTTTAGAATCAACATATCATCTTGGTCGGGTAATAGCTGAGCGAAAGATTCATTTAGTGTATGGGGGAGGCAGCCTTGGGTTAATGAGGGGTGTTTCAATTGCTGCATTTTTAGGAGGCAGTCAAGTTTTGGGGGTCATCCCCACAGCTTTAGCCGAAGGGGACATCATTGGAAAAACAATCGAAGAGGAACTACAGGTCTCCACAATGTCTGAACGACTGTCTGTAATGTTTAACTATGCTGATGCCTTTATCGCTTTACCAGGTGGTCTGGGCACTTTAGAAGAGATATTTCATATTTCCTCTTGGGCTCAGCTGAACATTCACCAGAAACCTATAGGTTTGCTAAATGTTAATGGTTTTTATAATACTTTACTGTCTTTTCTTGATCATGCTGTGGAGCAACAATTTCTAACATTTTCAGCGTGACAAATCCTCATCTCTGCTGCTACTGCTGAACAATTGATTGATGAACTTCAATCTTTCATCCCTGTAGTTGATTCCTCTATGAGTCGACTCAATTGGTCAATCACGGAACGTCGTAAAAAGCTTAGATTGGATTTGAGCCTTAGTTTGTGAAAACTTGTGTCTTTTGGTTTTATTAATCACATAATATTTGTGTTTTGTTCTTTCTTATATTTGTTTAAGTGTGTTTCAGGTTTGTCAATAGTCGCTGTTTCAGGTGATGTCTTCTATACTCTATCTTTCTGCCTTAGAACATTGAGGACAATGTCTCGTTTTGGTTGGGGGGAGAGGGTAATAGTTGATATTAAAAAAAAAATTAACTAACTGTGTTTTCTATTATTACAACCATTTGCAAACCTGTTGTTACTAGGATGGCAGAGTAAAGGATGAACTTTAGTGACTCTTGAGACGCATCTTAGTAAACATTCTTAACAAGGTCTATCATAATACTTCTTGAAATATTTAGGTTCACAAACTCTCGCATTGCTATCACTTGATTCTGCTGATATACTCATTTAACAAGTATTCCTAAACCTTCATTTTCACACACACACTTTAACATATGATTGTGGGTTGCATATTGGATTATTACATTATTCATGTTCTTTTGTTAAAGGTAACAACTAAGGGAAATGGATAGTATATAATTTGCAAAAAAAAACAAAAAAAAAAAAACAAAAACAAATTGAATAAATAAAAAAGTAGATAAGTTTGGTTTTGTAGCCTCCTTGACTTAAGCAATTAAGCCCGAAGGGGTGTTTTAACACCTAGTACCCTAAAGTCAACTAACTTGGGAGCTATTGGCCCAGTGCTTGTTACATGGGTTACAGAGAAATTTTTAAGGGAATCAAACATTGCACTATCTACGTATCAGTATCTGCAACCCGAGTTACTAAGCTCGTAGGGGTGTCTCAACACCTGATGCCCTAAGACCAACTGGTCTGGGAGTTATTAGCTAAAAGCTCGTTACATGGGTTCAAGATACATTGTGTTATAAATTCTTGCTTTTTTTATAAAAAAAAAAGAGAGATAATAATCCCAACCCAAGGAAGTTAACCTTAAACATTGGAACAAAATTTTGTTTTCTTCCATGAAAAGCTCCATAGCTATGTTTTGATATATTGAGCACAAAAAGAAGGTTTATTAATATCTTGTTTAAGAAGCATGAAGCAGATATATAAATTTAATGAGAGTTTATTTATTTGGATAGATTAATGGAAGTTAAATGATGAATACCTTGCTTTGTAGAACTTGCAAATTGTTTTTATATTTTAACGCTTTGATTACTAGGGACTAGTAATAAGCTGGTTGAGGGGTGTGATTAGTACTTAAAAGTGCATTCTCATTAAGGCTTTATATCATCATATTGCACTAAAGTATCGTTAAATTCCCTAACTAAAGCATGTTTTGTAATAACAAGTCTAATAATATAATATATCTTTAATTTATGGTAAATGCTTGTTTTGAATGCAGGTATATCTCACAATTCAAAGGATTGATTGATGTGATTAACTATTGAAAGTGAAGAGACAAAAGAGGACTAGGCTAAGAGAAGAGATGCTGGTTCAATTCCAAACTGGAACACCATTTGGTTATTTGATCATAACTGGAGTTGTAAACTCGGATTTAGGTCCACTTTATATGGATGGAAAGATAAGACATAGACCTAAAACTTGCATGGGATTTCAAGACTCAATTCTGCCGTTTGCAAGTTCAAATCTTAGCAACAATGGAGAAGTAGGAACCTGTCCTGCAGCTCAAACACTGTTCGGTTTTCAGCTCATATCTTGAGTTCTAGAAGTCCAAATGATCTCTGGTTTTTTTTGTTAGAAAGCTGAGACAATTGCCCACAGCTTTCATGGAACAAAGGGCTCAAATTATGATGTTAGCAATGACGTTTTGGCCAACCAACAATATCAAAAATCTGCCAACAATATCAAGAACCAGCAGCCAACAATGTCAAAAACCAGCCACCAAATCAATAGTTGCTTGCCAATCAATAGTTCTGAATCTTAGCCTATAAAAGGAGGCATTTGCCATGTATTTAGTCATATTATTTTTCAGATCAAAATCATGTTCTTGCTTTCTCTCTTTATATCTTTGTAATGTTCAAGTTTTCTTTCATGCTATATTAATCTTTTGTTTATGCTTTTTCATTTCCTTTCCTATACTTAGTTAACTTATATCATGTTTATGTTCTTGTATTGTTTATTTATGTTTTTCTTCTTCATTATGTTTAGCTAAGTTAATTATGTCAAGGTGAAAAGGTTTCACTAATGGTGTTAGAATAGGTATAATATTAACTCAACATGGACTTTAATGTTTATATCCAAGAAAAATTGTTATTAGCATGTCTTATCTTTTTATCTTACTAATTCTTAATACCTTGCTTGTTAAATGGTTAATCTAGATTTGTGTTGTATAACACTTGGTACATCAAATGCTTGATCCTTCATAGTTTTCGGCCGACATCGTTGTTATGATAGGAACTTGATTTGTTGTTAACATAAGCTAGCAACATGAATGCCTGATGATATTTATAAGTATGGTGTTATTTAGATAAGATGATTAATATGATCATGTTAATAATTTATAATGAGCTAATAACGATAAATCATCCGATTGGAACCTCCGTTGTGTGTGGTTTCCAATTGAGTAATAAAAAGAGTTTATATTATATTTATTTGAAATACCATTAGTGAATCCTCTAACTTTGACATCTGTTTTATCATTGTTTAATCCTTACACCAATATCACATCCCAAAACTCTCTTCAACTCCTTTTCTGTTATTATTCTCTTCAAATCTTTCTCTTTATTTGTAATTTATATAATTGACCTCTCTGTGGTTCGACCCTGGTCTTGCCGAGTTATTTATTACTTCGACACTCCTGCACTTGAGATAAGACATCAACTCTTTGATTGTGTCACACTCAAAAGCAGATACCGATGGAAATCCTACTGATGACCCGCCGGTAGAATATCAGGATTATCTGAATACAAATGAGACATATTCAAGAATGACCCAAAAGAACATATAACCTATTTAATACACTTATCTAAGGGTGTATTTCATAACCCTATATGTTTTTAAACTAACTAGTCAATTTTCCAAAAAATCCAAAATTTAACGGTTTTCCCGAAATCTAATCCATAATAAACGAAAATAATAAAATTAGTAATAATTCACTAAATAACCCTCAATTATTCATCAAACCAATATGCAAAAGGTAATATTACAGTTAGGGACCAATATGAATTTATCATATTTTTAAGGGTCAAATTGTAACTTTGTCCAATTGAAGGACCAAACTAAAAATATCATAAATCCATGACTATACTGAAATTATGACCATAATTAATCCTCAATTCTGTCCAAAATATCTCATTATGCTCCAGGGACCATTCTGGAATTTTTTCAATTTTTTAGTGTCAAATTGTAATTTTTGTCAAATTGAAGGACCAAACTAAAAATATCATAAATCCTTGACTATACTGAAATTATTACCATAATTAATCCTCAATTCTGTCCAGAATATCTCATTATACTCCAGGGACCATTCTAGAATTTTTCCAAATTTTTAGGGTCAAATGGTAATTTTTGTCAAATTGGAGGACCAAATTGAAAGTGTTAAAAATTCATAACTATACTGGAATTCTGTCCATAATTCATCTTTTATTCTGTCCAGAATCTCGGAATATACTCCAGGGACCAATCTATAATTTTCCAAAGTTTGGGGACTAAACTGTAATTTTCCAAAATTGAGGGACCAAACCGAAATTTTGTGATCTTCAACCTCCAACCCAAAATTTCAACAGAAAACCCACTGTTATTTCCTGATTTCTAACACAAATTCACCATTCAAACAAAATCATAACTCAAAATCATCATTTTTATCTACAATCTTCCATAATCAACTAAATAATCAATTATCCATAATAATCAACCCATAACATTCAATTTAATTCATCAATAAACCCAAAAACATAAATTTTCAAAACCCTAACATTCATCAAAACTGAAATTAAAGTTCAATTAACATACATTTATACATTTAACAACCTAAATCTTACCTTTAAACTTATTTCTTCAATTCCTTTCTATTTCCCTTCTAATTTCCCTCTTTTCTCTTCTTCTTCTTCCCCTTTTCTTCTCCCTTCACTCCTGCCGGTTCTCTCTCAAAATATTCAGATCTCTTTTTTTTTCTTTCTATTTATATTTATCAACTATTGTTCAATTACCACACTACCCCTCATTTAATTATACTTACTCTTTAAGCCTCCAAGGGCTTTGTTGTCATTTCCTATCTTTTTAATACAAAACATCACATAAAGAATATCATTGGCCGATGAATGAACAAATAGGCCGGAATCTGATTTGCAACAACTAAAACCAATAGTGAGTAAGAATGTGGTGAATCGATGAAACCATGCTATTGGGGCTTGCTTCAAGCCATAGATTGCCTTTTTGAGACAACAAACATGATGTGGGTAAGTGTTATATATATTGAAGAGAGAACAAAAGTTTCTTATTGTAGTTGCAGAAGAACACATATTTTATTGAATTCAATATGATTATTTATACAATAAGGAAAAACAGAATTGCAAGATATTCTCCAAACATATCTGATTTTCTGTTACATAGAATAAAAGATAGCCATTAAAATAGCAACAAACTCTGATACTGTAAACAAACTCAATTCTACTGAGATTTTATTTTGCTTCTAGAGTCATTATTGATCAACAATTCTCCTCATTGACTCTGAAGCTGCAAACTCCTAACTTCTGTCTCAAATACTCAAACTTGAGCTTGGGAAGTGCTTTTGTTAAGATGTTTGCATGTTGTTCCTCCGTTTTGCAGTAAAGCAGCTTCAGTTCCCCTTCTTGTTGAACTTCTCTTAGAAAGAAAATTTTAATCTTGAAATGTTTTGTTCTACCATGAAATACTGGATTATTTGAGATTGATATTGCAGCTTGGTTGTCCACAAACAGTTGTGTGCTTTCATTTTGCTTCAGATTCAAATCTTTTAGTAGTTTCCTAATCCAAACTGCTTGGTTTGTGGAGGCAGTAACAACAACGTATTCAACTTCTGCTGTAGATTGAGCAACAATTTCTTGTTTCTTTGAGCTCCATGAAAAAACACCTGAACTGAAGCTAAAGTAATAACCAGAGGTGCTTCTCATGTCATTAATGTTTCCTGCCCAGTCACTGTTAGAGTAGCCATGAAGATTGAATTTTTCAACTTGACTGAATTTGATCCCATAATTAGCTATGCCTTTTATGTACCTGAGGATTCTCTTTGCTGCTTCAAAATGAATTTCACTTGCACAATGCATATATCTAGATAATAGACTTACAACATGTATGATGTCTGGTTTTGTTATTGTCAAATACATTAGGCAACCTATTAGGCTTTTGTATAGCTTTTCATCCACTTTTCCAGCTCCATCTTCTTTGTAGAACTTCTCCTTTTGATTAATTGGTGTTGTAGTAGGCTTGATTTTTCCATGTTAAACTTCTTGAGAATTTCCTTTGCATATTTGTGCTAACACAAGAATATTTCATTTTGTTTTTGAAATATTTGCATGCCAAGAAAGAATGTCATCCCTCCAAGGTCTATCATTTAAAAAACATACTTCATCTCTTCTTTGAACTTGTCAATTTGCTCTCTACAGCTTTCTATTATTAGTAAATCATCAACATAAAGAGATACAACAAGTATCTGTCCTTCAGCTCCTTTAATGTAAAGAATAGATTCACTTAGACTTCTTATAAAGCCTAAGTTCTGCAAGTAAGCATCAATCCTGCTGTACCAACTTCTTGGAGCCTACTTTAAGCCATATAAGGCTTTTTTTAGTTGATATACCTGATTCTCTTGTCCTGCAATAGAAATACCTTCAGGTCATTCAACAAAGATTTCTTCCTCTAAGTAACCATTCAAAAAAGTTGACTTGACATCCATTTGATGTAAAGTCCAGCCTTTTTGTGCAGCAAGTGCCAACAACATTCTTATTATATCTATCCTTGCAACTGGAGCGAATGTTTCAGAAAATTCCACCCCAAACATCTGAGCATATCCCTTGACAACCAGCCTTGCCTTGCATTTATTTCACAGAATCATTAGAATTCAATTTGATTATAAAAATCCATTTGACTTCTATGGCTTTTTTTTTGTTGAGCTCTGTCCACCAATTCCCACGTTTGACTCTTTTCAATCATCTTTAGCTCCTCCATTGCATCTAACCATTTTTGCTCAGTTGCAGCTTCTTCATAATTTGCAGGTTCTATTGCAGCAACATTGCATCTTTGATAGATGTAAGCAAGAGTTCTAGTTCCTTTCACAAGTTCATCATCTATTTCATTCTTCTGATTTTGATCTTCAATCTGCTTTTCATCCTTCCAATCCCAGCTGTTAGATTTTAAAAACTGAACATCCCTGCTGATGATTACTTTGTTTCTTTGAGGTATGTAGATTATGTAGGCTTTTGCAACAGCACTGTAGCCTACAAAAATCCCAGCTTCAGCCTTCTTGTCCAGTTTGTCTCTTTTATTTTGAGGAATATAAGAGAAACATAAACAACCAAATATCTTCAGATTAATTAGCTTTGGTTTGTAGCCAAACTAGGCTTCAAATGGAGTCCTTGTCTGCAAGGCTTTTGTTGACAATCTATTCAACAAGAATACTAATGTATTAGTTGCCTCATCCCAGAATTTCTTGGATAGTCCTTTATCATGAAGCAAACATCTAGTCATCTTCATCACTGTCCTGTTTTTTCTTTCCACAACATCGTTTTGTTGTGGAGAATATGGTGCTGTTAGCTGGTGTTCAATGCCTGCATCTTCACAAAATCTGTTTAATTTTTCAGAAGTGTATTCAGTTCCATTATCGGATCTGATTACCTGAATTTTGTAGTTGCTTTGAGTTTCAATCCAAGCTTTGAATTTTCCAAATATATTAGCAACTTCCGCTTTGAATTTCATAAAGTAAATCCAACACATTCAAGAATAATCATCAATGAAGGAAACATAGTACTTATTGCCATTTAGAGATGATGGGTTCATTGGTCCTCCAACATCTATGTGAATTAATTGCAACTTCTGTGTAGATCTCCAGGCTTTGCTTTGTTGAAATGGAAGTCTTGACAGCTTTCCATATTGACAGGCAGCACATATAGGAAAATCTTTTCCTAATTTAGGCAAGCCTTTCACCATGTTGTTCTTTTCCATGAAAAATAATGCTTCATAACAATAATGCCCCATTCTCTTGTGCCAAAGCATTGAATTATTGACTTCTTTATGTTCAACAACCAGCTCTTCTTTAAAATCTAGTACAAAACTTTTGCCTTTCATTTGAATATTGAAGAATTTTATGCCCTCAACATCTTCAATTACACAACTTTTATCTTCAAACAACACTTTATAACCTATGTCTAGCAGTTGAGAAACACTTAACAAGTTTTGATTAATTTCATGAACATATAATACATTTGAAATTAATTTAAAACGTGAGTGTGTTTCAATAGCTACTGTTCCTTTGCCTTCAACTTTCAGGTGAGTTCCATTTCCAATCTTAACTTTGGAAATAACATTTCTATCAAGCTCTGTGAAGAGCTTTCCATCATAAGTCATATGATTTGTATAATTGTTGTTGATGAGCTAGTTTTCTGTGAATTTATTTGTGGCTAAACATGATACCACAAATATATGCTCCTCCTGATGTTGATCATCGACAACCTTGGCTTCAGTTTGTTGTTGTTGAGTCTTGCATATCTTTTCCATGTGCCCTAACTGACCACACTTAAAACAACGTGCATCAGGTCTCTACCAACATTTATTCTGAGGATGATTGTTTTTTTTTCCAGTGAGGGCAGGGTGGAAAGCTTTGAGTATTGCTGGTCTTATTGTTTCTGGTGTTGAATGCAGAGCCTCCAAACTTGTTGTTTTGTTTTTTTCTATTATTACCATCATTGTTATTTTGGGATTTGACAAAGAATGCATCCTCTACAGTTCTTTCTTGCCTCATCAGCCTCCTTTGCTCTTGTGCTTGTAGTGCATTCAACAACTCTGCCAAGGTAATGCTTGACAGATCCTTAGAATTTTCTAAAGATGAGATTGTCGTCTCAAACTTCTCTGGAATTGTTACTAGAATTTTTTGAACAATTCTAGAATCAGAAAAATCAGTGCTAAGGAGTTTTATATTGTTAATAATACTAAGATAGAATATTCCTTGATTGTTTTTGATTCTTTCATCTTTTGTAACTCAAATTCTCGGATTAAGTTGAGCACCTACATCCCTTTAATTCTTTCTTTTCCTTTGTATTCTCCTTTCAGAAAATCCCAAATTTCCTTTGCTGTTTTCAGAGTCATTATTATGTAAAAAATAGTGGGCGAGACTGCTGCAAATAGAGTTGCTTTTGCTTTCGATGTTCTCTGCTTCTTCTCTATGTGATTTTTTATTTATGTGACAGTTGGATTGTCTGATAGAGTTGGCACTTCATATACTTGTTCAACTGCTTCCCATAGATCATTAGCATCAAGATGGGCTTCCATTCTAATAGCCCATACTTGATAATTGATCCCATCAAATACTGGAGGTGCCACTGCAATAAATGGCATTTTTGAGTTCATATTGGTTATGTTGTGTTTAGATGAAAAGTATTTGAAGGTTGTGTTTAGGCTCTCTCAATCTCAAAAGTGTTTGAAGGTTGTGTTTAGGATCTCTCAATCTCATAAGTCCCTCAAGAAAATAAGCTCTGATACCAATTTGTTATATATATTGAAGAGAAAACAAAACTTTCTTATTGTAGCTGCAGCAGAACACATACTTTATTGAATTCAATACGATTATTTATACAATAAGGAAAAACAAAATTGCAAGATATTCTCCAAGCATATCTAATTTTTTGTTACATAGAATAAAAGATAGCCATTAAAATAGTAACAGTAAACAAACTCTAATACTATAAACAAACTCAGATTCTCCTAAGATTTTATTTTACTTCTAGAGTCATTCTTGGTCAATAGTAAAAGGCATCAATATATCCTGGTGGTTGCTCTATATAAACCTTTTCTCGTAGTATACCATGTAAGAAAGCATTTTTAACATCTAGTTGATGTATAATCCAGCCACGAGAAACTGAGATAGAGAGGACGAGTCTGACTGTGGATGTGCGAACTATTAGGCTGAATGTATCATTAAAATGAACACCATCACTTATCATGACCCGAGGGATTCCAAATCGACTCAAAATATTTTCTTTCAAAAACTTGATCACTGTTTTATGATCATTGTTACGACTTGGAATTGCCTCTATCCATTTTGAAACATAGTCTACTGCGACTAATATGTACACAAAACCAAATGATGGAGGAAATGGACCCATAAAATCTATACCCCAACAGTCAAAGATTTCAATGACAAGAATAGTATTTAAAGGCATCATGTGACGTCTTGAAATATATCCTAGCTTTTGACAATTTTCACAAGTTTTGCAGAATGCATGCGTGTCTTTGAACATGGTGGGCCAATAAAATCCACATTGTAAGATTTTTGCAGTTGTCTTTCTTGATGAGAAATGACCCCCACATGCCTCAGAATGACAAAATTTAATGACACTACTTACCTCATTGTCGGGAATGCATCTTCGAAATATTTGATCAGGACAATATTTGAACAAGTAAGGGTCATCCCAATAAAAGTTCTTCACTTCGTTCAAGAACTTTCTTTTGTCTTGGGTACTCCAATGAGCTGGCAAATGTCCTGAAACAAGAAAATTAACTATATTAGCAAACCAAGGCATCGTAGAGACAGAAAGTAAAGATTCATCAGGAAAGTAGTCATTGATTGGTGTGATGTCAGAATTTGAATCAGTTGTCAATCTTGACAAATGATCCGCGACAACATTTTCGGTGCCTTTCTTATCCTTGATTGTGATATCGAATTCTTGAAGTAACAAAATCCACCGCACCAATCTAGCCTTAGAATCCTTCTTAGAAAGAAGATATTTCAACGCTGCATGATCGCTAAACACAATAACAGGTGAGCCAACAAGATAAGATCTGAATTTTTCACATGCAAATACTACTGCAAGTAATTCCTTTTTAGTGGTGGTGTAATTCATTTGAGCACTATTTAAAGTTTTACTTGCATAGTAAATGACATAGGGTTTCTTATCTTTTCTTTGTCCTAAAACAGCACCCACGGCATAATCACTAGCATCACACATTATTTCAAAAGGTAATGACCAATCAGGAGGTTGAATGACAGGAGCAGAAGTAAGCAAGTTTTTAAGTTTAACAAAGGCTTCTTCACAATGTTCAGTCCATTCAAAAACATTATCCTTTGTTAGAAGGTTACACAATGGCTTAGATATTACACTAAAATCTTTGATGAACCTTCTATAAAAACCAGCATGTCCTAAGAATGATCTAACGTTTTTAACAGATTTTGGTGTTGGCAAGTTAGCAATTAACTCAATTTTAGATTTGTCAACCTCAATTCCTATTGATGAAACAATGTGACCAAGTACAATGCCGTTTGTTACCATAAAATGACATTTTTCCCAATTTAGCACAAGATTCTTCTCTTCACACCTGTTCAAAACCTTTTCCAAGTTAGTTAAACAATCATCGAATGAATCACCAAAAACAGAAAAATCATCCATAAAAATCTCAAGAAAACGTTCAACCATATCACTGAATATGCTAAGCATGCATCTTTGAAACGTGGCTGGTGCATTACATAATCCAAAAGGCATCCTTCGGTATGCAAATGTACCAAATGGACATGTGAAAGTAGTTTTCTCTTGATCTTCAAATGCAATTTCAATTTGGTTGTAACCCGAATAACCATCTAGAAAACAATAAAATTCATGACCTGCAACTCTTTCTAGAATTTGATCCATGAAAGGTAAAGGAAAATGATCTTTTCTAGTCATTGAATTAAGTTTTCTATAGTCAATGCACATGCGCCAACCAGTAATAGTCCTAGTTGGAATTAACTCATTCTTCTCATTTGTTATCACAGTAACTCCAGACTTTTTAGGTACAACTTGGGTAGGACTTACCCATTTGCTGTCAGAAATAGGATAAATGATTCCATTATCTAGAAGCTTAATGACTTCATTTCTCACTACTTCTTTCATATTAGGATTAAGCCTTCGTTGCATTTCTCTAGAGGGTTTAGCATTTTCCTCTAAATAAATCTTGTGTGTGCAAATCAAAGGACTAATTCCTTTTATGTCAGCTATGGTCCATCCTAATGCATTTTTGTGCATTTTCAGAGTTTGTAATAGCTTACCTTCTTGATGAACATTAAGTTTGGAAGAAATTATTACCGGAAAAGTTTCATTTTCTCCCAAAAATGAGTATTTGAGATTAAATGGTAATGGTTTCAAATCGGGTTTTGGTGGTTGAACACTTGAAGGTATGGACTCAATTGATCGTGGTGGCAATTCCTCAATTTTTGGTCTCCAACTATTTGCCTTTGATTCTTCCTGATAATAAACCATTTGCAAATCATCAGATTCATTAAACTCAGTTTCACTGGAAGTATTTACAAATTGATCACAAATTAATTTTTCAATAAAATCTACTTCCTGTAAATCATTATCATCTCCAGGTTGCTTGCAAATGTTAAAAACATTCATCTCCAATGTCATGTTTCCAAAAGATAACTTCATCACTCCATTCCTACAATTAATCAATGCATTAGAAGTTGCAAGAAATGGACGTCCTAAAATAACAAGAATTGAATTGCATGCTTCAACAGGTTGTGTATCCAAGACAATAAAATCCACAGGAAAGATGAATTTATCAACTTGTACTAACACATCTTCAACAATTCCTCTAGGCACTTTTACAGATCTATCAGCAAGTAAAAGAGTTACAGAAGTAGGTTTTAACTCACCTAGATTGAGACTTTGAAAAACCGAATATGGAAGTAAATTCACACTAGCTCCAAGATCAAGTAAAGCTCTATCAATTTTATGTTCTCCAATAAAGCAAGAAATTGTAGGACAACCAGGGTCTTTATATTTCAAAGCATTATCATTCTGAAGAATGACACTTACTTGTTCGGCTAAAAAGGCTTTCTTTTTCACATTCAGTTTTCTCTTCACAGTGCACAGATCTTTCAAAAATTTAGCATAAGACGGTACTTGTTTAATAGCATCTAACAAAGGTATATTGATCCTTACCTGTTTGAAAGTTTCAAAGATTTCAGAATTGTGATTGACTTTCCTTTATTTGGTCATGGCATGAGGAAATGGAAGTGCTGGTGGGGAATCAGTCTCCTCCTTGCAGTGTTCAGGTTCAACCCTTTCCTTACCCTCAGAGACTAACTCATCTTCTTTCTCACAAGGTTCAAGAACGGGTTTTTCAATAACCTTACCACTGCGGAGAGTTGTGACTGATTTGACTTGATCCATATGTTGGCTTCCGGAACCACTTGCACTTGAATTGTATTGCCCTTTGGGATTTTGCTGGGGTTGAGATGAAAACTTACCTTTCTCCTGAAAACTAAGAGCAGATGTGAACTTTTCAAGAGTATCTTTTAGATCTGCCATGGTTTGAGCATTTTGAGAGTTGATTGTCTCTTGCTTTTCAATGAATGCATGCAGTGTTTCCTCAAGATTTCTTCTAGGAGGGGGAATATAAGGAGGTGCATATCCATGAGAATTTTGAAAATTATGTTGTGCTTGAAATGGTGGCTGTGAAGTTTGTGCATTATTGTTACTACTCTTCCAACTGAAATTTGGGTGATTTCTCCAACCAGGGTTGTACGTTTGCGAGTATGGGTTATGACTTGGCCTTTGGAAACTATTTAAAGCATTGGCTTGTTCATGGAGACATTCCTTAAAAGAAGGCAAAGTTGGACAATCATTGGTTGAGTGTTCATTAGTTTCACAAATTTGACACACAATTTCTTGAACAGATTTTATTTGACCACTCTTTTTTAATTCTAGTGCCTCAACTTTTCTAGCTAAATATGCGAATTTGGCTTGGAGGTCATGATCTTCCCTAAGTTTGTACATGCCTCCATTAGATGTATGAGGTTGAGTTTTACCTGGTGTCTCACACGTACCTGTGGTGTCCCAATTTTGAGCATTTTCAGCTAGCAAGTCTAGGTACTCCATTGCTTCATCAGGGTCTTTATCTTCAAAAGTTCCATTGCACATCAATTCCACCATTTGTCTATCTTTAGGTGTTAACCCTTCATAAAATTGTGAGACCAATCTCCATGTTTCAAAACCATGATGAGGACAGGTATTAAGCAAGTCTTTATATCTATCCCAACACTTGTAAAATGTTTCTCCTGGTTTTTGAGTGAAAGTGGTGATTTGTCTTTTGAAAGAGTTTGTTCTGTGAGATGGAAAAAACTTCTTTAAAAATTGTTGTTGCATTTCATCCCAAGCACGAATGGATCCTGACCTAATATTTTGTAGCCATGTTTTAGCTTTATCTTTTAATGAAAAAGGAAAAAGCTTTAATCTGATGGTGTTCATGCTACAATTTAAGTCATTATAGGTGTTACAAACTTCTTCAAATTCTCTTAAATGCAAATGTGGATTTTCTAATTCTAAGCCATGAAAAGTGGGTAAAAGTTGAATAATACCTGGCTTAAAATTAAAATGAGAAGCATCAGGAGGAAAAACTATACATGATGGTGCACTTGTTCTTGTTGGATTCATGTGATCTCTAAGTGTTCTCACATGATTATTCTCATTATTCTCATTATGAATTGACTGGTTATCTTCTTCGGCCATGTTTTCTAAAGAAAATGAGGATTTCCTAGAAAGTCTACCACTTAATGTACGTGTCCAAACTCTCATGCAAGTGCAAAAGAAAAGAAAAGAAAAAGAAAAAGAACAAAATTAGAAAAACAAATAAAAGTAAAGACAAAAGAAAATAAAAGAAATATAAAATTGATACAATACTTACCTCCCCGGCAACGGCGCCAAAAACTTGACACGACCAAAAGATTGATGTCTTCTCCCAAGTGTAGGAGTGTCGAAGTAATAAATAACCCGGCAAGACCGGGGTCGAACCACAGAGAGGTTAATTGTATAAATTATAAATAACAATGCAACAACAACAACAACAATAACAACAACAATAATAATAATAATAGTAATAATAATAATAATACTCAGTACATGGCGTTGTTATACCTGAGAATGATCTAAAAGATCGGGTCACAGGTTTCCAGCCTATATACTGATTTTATAAAAAGATCAAAGAGATATATTATATAATATAAACAGATTTTTGATGCGAATGAACAAGGCAAGACCAACAATGTCAGGATCCTTGATCAAACACAGAGCATACTTAACGTACATAACATATAACAAGAATGTAAATAATAATAATAATAATAATAGTAATAGTAATAATAGCAATAATATTAATAGTAGTAGTAGTAGTAGTATTAGTAGTAATAATAATAATAAAAAGAAGAAGAGGAAGAAGTAGTAGTAGTATTAGTAGTAATAATAATAATAAAAAGAAGAAGAGGAAGAAATTAATGAGAACTTTGAGATGGAAGATTAATGTAAGGATTAAACAATGATAAAAACAAATGTCAAGGTTAGAGGATTCACTAATGGTATTTCAAATAAATATAATATAAACTCTTTTTATTACTCAACTAGAAACCACACACAAAGGAGGTTCTAATCGGATGATTTATCATTAATGGCTCATTATAAAGTATTAACATGATCATATTAATTATCTTGTCTAAGTAACACCATACTTATAAATATCATCAGGCATTCATGTTGCTAGCTTATGTTAACAACAAATCAAGTTCCCATCATAACAACGATGTCGGCCGAAAACTATGAAGGATCAAGCATTCGATGTACCAAGTGTTATACAACATAAATCTAGATTAACCATTTAACAAGCAAGGTATTAAGAATTAGTAAGTTAAAAAGATAAGACATGCTAATAACAATTTATCTTGGATATAAACATTAAAGTCCATGTTGAGTTTATATTATACCTATTCTAACACCATTAGTAAAACCTTTTCACCTTGACATAATTAACTTAGCTAAACATAATGAAGAAGAAAAACATAAATAAACAAGATAAGAACATGATTATGATATAAGTTAACTAAGTATATGAAAGGAAATGAAAAAGCATAAACAAGAGATTAATATAACATGAAAGAAAACTTGAACATTACAAAGATATAAAGAGAGAAAACAAGAACATGATTTTGATCTGAAAAATAATATGACTAAATACATGGCAAATGCCTCCTTTTATAGGCTAAGATTCAGAACTATTGATTGGTAGGCTACCATTGATTTGGTGGCTGGTTTTTGACATTGTTGGCTGCTGGTTCTTGATATTGTGGGCAGATTTTTGATATTGTTGGCTGCTGGTTCTTAATATTGTGGGCAGATTTTTGATATTGTTGGCTGGCCAAAACGTCATTGTTAACATCATAATTTGAGCCATTTGTTCCATGAAAGATGTGGGCAATTGTCTCAGCTTTCCAACAAAAAAAACCAGAGCTCATTTGGACTTCTAGAACTCAAGATATGAGCTGAAAACCGAACAGTGTTTGAGCTGCAGGACAGGTTCCGACTTCTCCGTTGTTGCTAATATTTGAACTTGAAAACGACAGAATTGAGTCTTGGACCCTTCATGAAAGTTTTAGGTCTATGTCTTATCTTTCCATCCATATAAAGTGGACCTAAATCCGAGTTCTACAACTCCAGTTATGATCAAATAACCGAATAGTATTCCAGTTTGGAATTGAACCAGCATCTCTTCTCTTAGCCTAGTCCTCTTTTTGTCTCTTCACTTTCAATTGTTAATCACAACAATCAATCCTTTGAATTGTGAGATATACCTGCATTCAAAACAAGCATTTACCATAAATTAAAGATATATTATATTATTAGACTTGTTATTATAAAACATGCTTTAGTTAGGGAATTTAACGATACTTTAGTGCAATACGATGGTATAAAGCCTTAATGAGAATGCACTTTTAAGTACTAATCATCTGTATTTTTTTTTATTATAAAAAAATATATCAATCTCGCATTTAGAATGCCCGGTTTTCAACGCAAAGATGACAAATATATATATATATATATATATATATATATATATATATATATATATATATATATAATGTTTTCATGCATACGGCCAATACCCTAACATGTTTTGAACGTTTTTTTTATATATAAAAAATAAATATTTGAAGTTTTGAAAATGTGTTTTCGCATGGATTTCTTAAACACAATAAAAAATTATTTCTCTTGCATTTCTGGATTTTACAACATGTTTGTAAAACTCCAAAGGGTATTGGCCAATATTCCAAAAAATACAAAAATCTTATTTTTTGGGGGGAAGTCATCTATTATTGGGAATAACTTGTTATTATTCGCTGTTAATGTTTGGATAAAGAAACCCCAAGTGATTAATATCCAAAATATTTTTCTAGGAATAATAAGTCACCACACATCCTTGAAAGAAGCCTTGATTATAATCGAGGACATTTCAATTTTTTTACTCCACGGTTTACGAGCCGTGAGAGTATGAAACACTAAGGCAAAAATATGCTTTTAAAGCGTCATGAATTTCCTTAGATTTTTGTCCCTCCTCCTTGCGATTTACGAGTCGCAAACTCTTGAAATACTAAGGGAAAAATAAGCTTTTAAAGCACATGGAATCCCCTTGGATTTCTATCTTAATAAATTTAGTTTAAATCAAACCTAGGAAAACTGATGTGATTAGAAAACACCAACACCATAGCAATTATAAAGCAAACCAAATACCAAGCAGCTTACCTTAGGTAGGGCGTACTAGGGGTGCTAATACCTTCCCTTTACGCAACCAGTCCCTTGCCTTAGAATCTCTGAAAGACCAGTAAGGGTTCCCAGTGACCAAAATACTAGGTGGCGACTCCTTTACACAAACAACAACAAAGACCCCAAAATCAATTGAGGGTTCGCCGCGACGCCGCGCTCTGCTGCGAGCGTGCGACAGGATGGCGACTCTACTAGGGACTTAGGACTAGGCTTGGTAATTTGTTTGTTTATGCTATGTGTTATTGGTTTTTGTTTTCTTACATGAATGATACTTTGTTTAAAAGCTTTAGCATGCATCTTTACATTCTGTCATACATGGTATAATCATGCATAACTTTATTATTATTATCTTTTTAAGGGCACACACATTTAACTTTAAGTTAAGTGGGGAACTAGCAGCTTGCCTTATGACTTGAGTCAAGGTTTAAGTTTGTGTAAACCCCAACTCTTTGCTGAGTGTTTAGACTGATAGTAATTGGTACATGTGCCATCTCACTATCTGCTGAACCCCCATATTGCCTTTACGAGGGCGATCACTAGGACAACAAGAGACCTTTTTTTAGAGACCAAGTAGTAAACCTACCCTATGTCTCACGTAAAGGAACTAGAACCTATCCTTAGGTTGTATGCTCCATAATATCTTTTGCATCAAAACAAGTCTAACCCCAAAGCATCTTGAATTGCAGGACTTGTGAACGAAATGGCCACCATCACTAAATCTTCCATCATAGAGTATGGGAAAAATTCTGAACTGTCACAATTGACTGAAGGAGACTGCCTTAGAAGCGATGCTAAGAAGATGTCACCAATCAAGAACCTGAATTGCATTATGAATGAGGTGAACAAATTAACGACTCATTTTCAGAATGTGGATAAAGATGCATTTTTTAGGAAATATGGATGTTTGGTGGAAATCGCAAGGGTAGAAGTTTTAAGCCCAGCTGTGCGAGCCTTAGTTCATTTTTAGGATCCAGACTACCAGTGTTTTTCTTTTGGAAGCATAGACCTATGTCCCACTATGGAGGAATATGGGATGTTGATTGAGTTTCCAAACAATCTGTATCGGATATATTTGCCTTTGAGATCTGACAAGATCATCCCCGAACTGTCAAAACTGCTCAGAATCTCCAACTTGGAAAAGTTTTTGGAAAAGAATGCTACCAGTCTGAAATGGAGGATGCTAGAAATTGAACTGGAAAAGAAGTCAGGATTAGAAAAAGAGAGATTGATTGCCTTGGGCATATTTGGCCTTATGTTGTTCCAAAGTCAGACGGGTGCAGTGAGTTTGGAGGTCGCTGCTGCTTATGTAAAGTATGAGAATACACAAATCAATCCAGTGGCTGCTATTTTAGCTGAAACCATCTTGACACTTAATCATTGTAGGAGGACCGGAAAAGGAGCAATGAGATGCTACACGTAGTTGTTGTATATCTGGATGGTTAGCCATATCGAAACAAAAAAGCATGTCTTCAATAATTTTTGGTGGTTCACCCAAAGACCCCTGAAGTTAGTAGAAGAAGAAGAATGGGGAGATCTAGACAACCAAGGTTGGGTTGACAAATTAGAAGGTTTGCCTAATAGTGATTTTAAGTGGAGAGCCCCATGGGTAACGACAGTGGAAGTCCTAATGAGTTGTGGACAAAGACGTTGGGTGCCATTGGTAGGGATTACAGGTTATGTGAGTTATGCTCCTGCCCTAGTGGTAAGGCAACTTGGGGGCATGTAAGGCGGCGCGTGTGGGCTACCTCTTGATCCGATGAAGCTGATTTTTGCACCAGTGAGTTCGTATGGATGAAACCTACGCTGTGGAATGATCAAAATGTGTTTGACAACTTTGAAAATTTAGGTATATTCCAAAACTCTTCTGTTTTTTGACGAACGGGGCTCTGATACCAATTGTTGGTGGGAGAAACCACTAGTGGTGGCTTTGAAACACTCATAGGGGATAAAACACACTGTTTTATTTCAACAACAAGAAGCTTACAATAACTAAACAAAAGCTCAATACACGCCCTCTCTTTCTCTCTAGTGTTTCTCTCTAATCTCTCCACACATGATAACATAAACTTAGCTGCCTATTTATACACAAATTGAAAGTAAGAAAAAATTAAACTTAAAGTGTGAAGGCGGCTGGCGGCATACAGCTGGTGGCTGGCGGCTACAAATGGTGGTTGGGCGGTGACAGCTGGTGGCTGTAAATGATGGTTGCCTTCCTTGACCTTCTAGATTGAGTTTACTTCAACAAAGACGACACTCCTCATTTTCTAATTAGGACAGTACACAAGAAAGGTAAACCCAAGAAACCAGAGATTTAACTGCACTCCTCATTAACAGTATCATAAAAGGCAAAAAAGGTCGTGAAAAAAATGAAAATAGTTGAAAACAGTTGGAGTATGCTACAAAGTGCAAACAACACGAGAGAAATGCAACTCATACTCTGAAGTAAGAAGTATCACTGAAACATTTGCCAAGCCAAGCTCATACCAAGGATTCTGAGCTCACTCATAGTGGCTCTACCTTTGAAACTGGGAAGTCCCCACTGTAATCAAAGGCATCCTTGCTATAAATGTATGGACGTTTATATATATAGTACTTCCCTAGCTTGCATCGTCATAGTTGTTTGCTAGACATTTAAATTGACAGAAATAAATTTTTGTCAGTCAAGAGATTAGAGCCAAAGAAAATTCAACAAAATGTTTAGTACTTCCCTTGCAAGCTCATGTTCTCGGCCTTCACTATCTTTTCATGATCATCAACAAGATTGCTCTTTGCCTTTTGCAACCAATCTATCTTAGTCATCTCAGTCTGCAGCTCCGTTGTCCATTGGTGGTCTTGATGAATCTGGCTTGAACATTTTGCCACTATAGCCCACGTGTAGCCAACGCGCCTCGAGGAAGAAGACGACTGGAGTCCACGCGCGCCATATTCGAGCCGAGCCGAGCCGCCTAAGCCGCCTCTAAAGCCGCGCTGAAGAATATTCCCAAGAATATTCCCAGTTCAACCCCAGCGAACCGCCCGACGTCTAGAATCGGTTTCCTGACCGTTTCAGCCCATTTCTGACCCATTTTCAACAAAGTAAGACCGGTTCCCTATTGTTTTTAGCATTCTGGATCCATCTACGATGTCCGTTTTGCCAAATTCAACTCCCAGAAAGTGATATAGTCATTCAAAGAGCAAAATGGCTACAGAAAATGCACAAACACTTATCCCGAAGTTGACCAAAGACAACTATGATAGTTGGTGTATCAGATTGAAGGCATTTCTTGGTTCACAAGAGTGTATAGAGATTGTGCAATATGGTTATGATGAACCAGAGTCCAAAGAAGTAGAAGATACTCTACAAGAGGCAGAAAAGCAAGTCCTCAAAGCCAATAGAAAGAAAGACAATAAAGCAAAGACCATCATCTATCAAGGTCTTGATGAAGCAATATTTGAGATCATTGCTTCCACAGAAATATCAAAAGCAATATGGGAGGCTCTCCAACAAAAATACAAAGGTGCTGACAGAATCAAGAAGATTCGTCTCCAATCTTTGCGAGGTGAATTTGAATTATTGCAAATGAAGGCCTCAGAATCTATTTCTGACTATCACACAAGAATTATGGTGATAGTTAATCAGATGAGAAGAAATGGAGAACCCCTCACAGATGCTCGAATTACTGAGAAAATTTTGAGATCCCTAGATCCAAAATTTGATTTTGTTGTTGTCGCTATTGAAGAGTCCAAATAAGTGGACAAGTTAATGGTGGATGAGCTTATGAGTTCTTTGCAAGCTCATGAGCAAAAGATTGTGAAAAGAAATGGAGATAAGGTAATTGAGCATGCCTTACAAGCAAAGTTATCTCTCAAAGACAGATATGAGCAAGGGGAGACTTCAACAAGTGGATATACCACTCAAGGAAGAAGTCAACAAACACGAGGAGGATTTCAACGATTTCAAGGAAGAGGATCTTGGAATACAGGATTCAAAGGAAGAGGTGGTAGAAACACCACTAGAGGAGGTCGAGGACAACAAGCATTCACTCCTAGAGGAAGAGGAGGCGGTTACAATAACCATGACAAGAGGAATATCCAGTGTTATAATTGCAATCAATTTGGGCACTATAGCACTGAATGTCAAAGGAAAGCTCCATTAGAGGTACGTGAACAAGCCAACTATGCAGAGGAGGATGCCAACAGCAGAGGAGCAGCTGTATTATTTGTCCAATAAGGACTTGGCGAGAATCAAGACAATATTTGGTATCTAGATACTAGAGCCAGCAATCACATGTGTGGCCAACGAGATCTATTTGATGATCTATATGAGACCATACAAGGTCTAGTCACATTTAAAGATACCTCAAAAGTTCCATGCAAAGGTAAAGGCAACATCCCAATCAAGTTGAAGAATGGCGATCATAGCTACATCGCAGATGTTTACTATGTCCCAGCCATAAAGTAGAACTTGGTGAGTATAGGTCAACTTATGGAGAAAGGTTATAGTCTTTACATGAAGAATTGTCATCTGACAATTATAGACTACAATGGGACAATTGCCTATGTGAAGATGTCAAAGAATAGGATGTTTCCTTTAAACATCCAATATGATGCAACAAAGTGTTTGACTGCCATCACCAACAGTGAAGAGTGGCTTTGGCACCTAAGGCTTGGACATCTGAATTTCACAAGTCTGAAGATGCTAGCAAGCAAGAAGATGGTCAAAGGTATGCCCCACATTGATTATCCAAATGAAGTCTATGAAAGTTGTGTCCTCAGCAAACATCACAGATCCAGTTTTGCCAAAGAAGTCAACTGGAAAGCAAACAAGCCACTGGAGTTAGTGCACACAGATGTGTGTGGTCCCATAAAGCCTATGTCGACTGGACAAAATAGGTACTTCCTTACTTTCATTGATGACTTTAGCATAAAGACATAGATATACTTTCTGAAGAGGAAGTCAGAAGTGTTCAATTGTTTTAAAGATTTTAAAGCAATTGTTGAGAAGCAAAGTGGCTATAAGATCAGAACCGTGAGATCTGATCAAGGTGGAAAATATACAGCAAATGACTTTGAAGCCTTTTGTACACAACAAGACATCAGACATCAGACAACACCAACTTATACACCACAGCTGAATGGTATAGCTGAGAGAAAGAATCAAACGATTCTTGACATGGCAAGAAGTCTACTCAAAGCAAAGAAGTTGCCCAAACAATACTGGGCTGAAGCTGTATCATGTGTAGTGTATCTACTGAATCGCTGCCCAACCAGAAGTTTGCAAGCTGTCACTCCAGAAGAAGCATGGAGTGGTCACAAACCAAGTGTTACTCATCTTCGAGTCTTTGGTTGTGTGGCATATGCAAAGATCCTAGATGTAAGAAGGACCAAACTCGATGATAAAAGTGAGAAATGCATCTTTGTCGGATATGGTGATAGAAGGATGGGATACAAGCTGTATAATCCCATCACAAAGAAGGTAATTATGAGTAGAGATGTTATCTTTGAAGAAGATAAATATTGGCAATGGAATGATGATCAAAAAGCAGTCAAATGGATCAACACTGATTTGATCCTTGAAGACGAAGTGGAAGTACCAACAGTACTTGCAGAAGGTCCAATATTACCAGCAGAGCCACAAAGTCCGGTACACAGATTCTCTGTATTCAACAGGAGAAACACACTAGAATCATCATCAACATCACCATCAACATCCTCATCAGAAGTACCAAGAAGGATGAGAAATCTAGAAGAGTTGTACGATGCCACTCAAGTCATGGAAGATACAACTCTATTTTGTTTCTTTGCAGATAATGACCCACTTAGCTTCAACGAAGCTGTGACAGAAGAGAAGTGGATAGAAGCAATGGAGGAAGAAATGCATGCCATTGAGAAGAATGATACCTGGAAGCTGACTAATCTACCAGAAAACAAGAAAGCAATAGGTGAAGTGCAAAGATACAAAGCAAGATTAGTGGCAAAAGGCTACAAACAAAGAGAAGGCAATGACTATGGAGAGGTATTTGCTCCAGTAGCCCGACTAGAGACAATTAGACTGATAATCTCACTAGCTGTACAACATAGATGGAAGATTATCAACTAAGTGTGAAGTCAGCATTTCTGAATGGCTTCATAGAAGAAGAGATCTATGTTGAACAACCACTTGGATACATCAAACCTGAAAATGACGACAAAGTATACAAGTTGAAGAAAGCCCTCTACGGTTTGAAGCAAGCTCCACGTGCTTGGAATACCAGAATTGACAGGTATTTTCAAGAAAATGGATTTGAAAATGTCCATATGAACACGCAATATATGTGAAGAAAGAAGCAGATGGCAACATATTATTTGCGTGCCTATATGTTGATGATTTGCTATTCACCAGAAACAACCCTACCATGTTTGAAGCCTTCAAGAAAAGCATGGTACAGGAGTTTGAGATGACAGACATTGGTCTGATGGCACATTTTCTTGGCTTAGAAGTGGTGCAGAAAGAAGAAGGGATTTTTGTATCCCAAAGCAGTTATGCCAAAGACATTCTTGAAAGGTTCAAGATGGAAAGCTGCAATCCGGTATCAACTCCAGTTGAGAATGGAGTAGAATTGAGGAAGAGTAAAGTTGGAAATGTTGATCCAACTTACTTTAAAAGCTTAGTAGGAAGCTTAAGGTAGTTGACATGTACCAGACCGGATATACCCTACGGAGTTGGTCTTATCAGCAAATACATGGAGACACCAGACCAGTCTCACTTGAATGCAGCTAAGAGAATTCTTCGCTACATCAAATTAACAATAAATGAAGGTATGTTTTATACCTCAAGTACAAACTTCAATCTTATTGGCTACTCGGATAGTGATTGGGGTAGAGATTTGGATGAAAGGAAAAGCACAACGAGATTTGTCTTTTTCATGGGAAATACATCTTTCACATGGTCATCCAAGAAGCAATCGATAGTAACGTTATCAAGCTGTGAAGCTGAGTATGTTGCTGCCAACTCAGTTGTATGCCATTTAATATGGTTAAGAAATATGCTGAAGCATTTGGGATTTCCTCAAGAAAATCCTACAGAGATTTATATTGATAATCGATCAGCGATTGCATTAGCAAAGAACTCGGTGTATCATGAAAGAAATAAACACATTGATACACGTCATCACTTTATCCAAGAACATGTGAAGAACAAAGAAGTTGAACTGATATCATGCAAGACAAATGATCAAATTGCAGATATCTTTACAAAGCCATTGAAGGGAGAAATATTTATCAGATTGAAGTTCATGCTTGGCATGACATCCCTCAATTGAGTTTAAAGGGGGAATTTGTTGAAGTAAAATCAATCTAGAAGGTCAAGGAAGGCAACCACCACTTGCAGCCACCAGCTGTCACCCCTAACCACCACTTGCAGCCGCCAGCCACCAGCTGTATGCCGCCAGCCGCCTTCACACTTAAAATTTGATTTTTTCTTACTTTCAATTTGTGTATAAATAGGCAGCTAAGTTTATGTTATTATGTGTGGTGAGATTAGAGAGAAACACTAGAAAGAAAGAGAGGGCGTGTATTGAGCTTTTGTTTAGTTATTGTAAGTTTGTTGTTGTTGAAATAAAACAGTGTGTTTTATCCCCTCTGAGTGTTTCAAAGCCACCACTAGTGGTTTCTTCCACCAACAGTCTTCCCCAGGGATCAAGATTAGGTCAGACAATGTCAAGCCGAAGAGAATGATTTGTTGTAAGCATTCATGGAGAGGAGGGGACCCATCCATGTGTTTGCAATTAGAAGGAATGATTCGTTTGGAAGAAATTCTGATATCTTCATGAATCATTTGCTTGTTAATATATAACAATGGCAGCAGCAAGTCAAGTAATAAGCAAATCTGATGATTGGTCAAGCAAATCAGCGCGGGACCGAAGCAAGCATTCTTTCCACGAGTGAGTTCGAATATTTTGTTGAATTTTCTTTGGCTCTATTCTCTTGACTGACCAAAATTTATTTCTGTCAATTTAAATGACTAGCAAACAACTATTTCTTTCCCTTCTTTTACGGTTTCTCTTTTCTTAATTAAGAAGAAAATTATTTGAGATTAGTGAACTTTAATTAATACCCGTATGAGAATCAGAGCTCCTGCGCTATCACCTTGCTAAATCGTATAAAAAAATAATCAAAATCTTAAATCAAATACGATAAAAAAAAAAACATTAAATCCAAATTAAACTGGAAATATAAAACAATAACAAAACTAAATCAAAGAGCATTTCTTTCTACTTGTCTAGTTATTAGAGTTAGTAAAATCATCTACACATCTCATTAACAATTGATGATAACTTTTTGTATTGATCGCTTCAAAAATGACTTTAGCAGACAATCATGACCATTTGGTGGGAAATACTATTCACTCTGCAAGTACCACTCTACAGTACTATATGCAAGAAACCATTTGGTGGGTTCTTCTATTGACTGTAAACTTGAAAATGACTAAAGATGGGGTCAATTGTCTTTGTATTTAGTATGTGATTCATACGAACACAATTGTCCCATTCATGTCCTTCCACGATATAAATCTTGAGATAAGTAAACGATGGGGACATGTAAAGATGTTCCCACTATGTTTTATCATTTTAAGAGCTATTAAAGGGTTTTGGAGTTATGCAACATTCATAACAAAGGGCTTTGAAATTTTGTTGAGAAATGTGTCCCCAAGTTCTCACGTTTTTGCTGGTTGCTGGATGGTCCCCTTTCATTATTAATTCAATGAAGGTGTTTGGTGAGAATTCTATTGTATTGTGTATTTTTTTCTTTAAACTCGTGATCATGATATGAGAAATCGAAAAAATTGTGCAACTCAACTTGAAGACAAATCCTCTTGACATGGTATAATAGAGCGTGTGGAGATGATTCAACTTGAGACAATTTTTTTTTTTTTTGTGAGTTTTGACGTGGTATAATTTGGAAAAATAGAAGACCAAGTTTTCAACAGTTTGAATTGAAGACCTTCATGTGTGAGATTTAACTGCTGATACTAAATGGGATTTCAGTTTTTCGACTTTACCAACTGAAAACAAAGAGCTTCCTGTAGGGTTACTTGAGAAATGGGTTCAAGAATTCTTGTGTTCTTGGTTGTTGCTCTAATTCAAGTTTGTACCACCACACCAGCAGTGACTAACAATGATGATTGTAAGTTCTTTACAGTTAGTTTTTTCTTGTTTTTGGTAAATTACTTGGAACATGCATGTTGTTTTAGCACTCTTTTGATCCAAATTAGTATCAACTGTCTAATGACCTCTTGTCTAACATATACTAAGATGAACTGTAGATTTAGGACTCCAGATTCCACTTGCTTTTGCAATTCCAAGAGTCAGGGAATCATTTCTGGCTTATGATTTACTTGGTTTTGATTCTGTAATTCTGGTTGTAAAGTAGAAGCTGGAGCTGGGAGATACTTTGTCAAACTCAGAAGTGTATCCAGCCTTCATTGGATGCCTTTTCCTGTTCTTATATGATGATTGTTGGAACTGGTGATGCTAGCTAGGCCCCAGAATTGTCCATTAGGCTCGTTCAATCTGGGGAATAAGACTAGTTATTGTAAATTTGTTATTAGCTTTCTATATATAGACCCTCAATATATGTATATTCTTTTGATTCCTGATGCAGTTAATGCACTGAAAGCTCTCAAGGATGTCTGGGATAACGTACCACCAACATGGGTGGGGGCTGACCCTTGTGGTAGCAGGTGGGATGGCATTGTGTGCACCAATTCGCGTGTGACTTCCATGTAAGTCATTGGCTTTATTTCATCTTGTACAGCTTATAGAGGCTTGCAGATCATTCCTTCCTCTACTTTTTTAGATTAACCTGACTATTCTCATCTGCAGAACATTGGCAAGCATGGGATTGAAAGGAACACTGTCTGGAGACATCTCACTCTTGTCAGAATTGCAGATTCTGTATGTCTTCACTCTGTGCACTATTACCTTTTTTTCTTTATGCTATGAAAAGGATCGAAGCATCCAATTTACAACTAATGTTCTTGGATTATTGTTCTAAAGGTTGATGCTATGCGTTAAGTACTGATTAGGCTCATGCCTCCCTCGCGTATAGAGCTTCTTTTTGTATTCGAGAAGCGCATCGCTTAGAATAGCTGTTGCCAAGGGATTGATTTCAGATATAGCGATTAAATGACAGAAAAAAGGGATTGATTTCCTTGGAAAGGATTGCTATGATACATTTCTAATCATTGCATCTTTATACAGGGATTTATCCTACAACACAGAATTGACTGGCTCTCTTCCTCTAGCAATTGGGGATTTGAAGAAGCTAACAAACTTGTAAGGGGATACTCTATTGCGCTATAATGTTATCTGATGCTCAATTTCTTTCCTGGTTTCAGTCCTGATTTTCCCTTCCATTCTAGAATACTGGTTCGCTGTCGTTTCTCTGGTCCTATCCCCGATGCAATAGGATCTTTGTCACAGCTAACCGATCTGTAAGTATTTTTCAACTTGTAATACTTTCCATGCTTTACCGCAACATCAGTGAATCAACTACTGTTCATGATTCATAAACAACCATTTTCCAGTCTATGCCTATTGTAATATTCTTTCATCATTTGAAGTTCAGTTTATGCCCGTGGCATCATTTCTAAAGCTCTTCACTGGTATTACCTGCAGATCTCTCAATTCGAATCGCTTCAGTGGATCAATTCCCCCGTCACTTGGCAATCTAGATAAACTTTTTTGGCTGGATCTTGCTGATAACATGCTTACTGGGACCATCCCAGTTTCTACAGGCACTACTCCTGGCCTTGACCTACTAGTTCATACAAAACACTTGTATGTCAATTCTCCTTGTTCTATCCATCTCATTGCTTCTTTCTACCTATAAATTAACGATTCTGTTTTCTATGTGTTAATGTTCCTCTTAAACCTATTTACAGTCATCTTGGATTTAATCAGCTCTCAGGCCAAATCCCGCCTAAACTTTTTAGCTCAGGGATGAATCTCATACATGTGTAAGTTCCATTCAGTTCAAATGCTGGATGATGCTAAATAACTACTTTATAGATTGGATATGAGATCATTATTCGTTTCTCGAATTTTTAAGATTGCTTCACTTTTGTTTGAATCTTTTGGAATTGCATAATTCATAATCACAGATATCTGCCCGTTTAAGCATTTCTTTGATTGATTCTTTTGGTTTCTTTGTCTTTCTTTCGGCAGACTTCTTGAGAGCAACAATCTGACAGGCAGCATTCCTTCCACCCTTGGCCTTGTGAAGTCTTTGGAGGTTGTGTAAGTATCGATATTGGAGACTCAAGTCATTTTGTACTGAGATTCTTGATGCTTAATGTTGTAATTGAACATGCAATGTTGGTTACAGGCGTCTTGATAATAATTCGCTCACTGGACCTGTTCCAACAAACATCAATAATCTTACCAGTGTCAGTGAGATGTAAGTATGGAGGGGAGAGACCTTCCATTACAACTGGTTTTGTTGAAGTCATTACTATCTCTTCTGGGAG
The DNA here is from genome assembly GCF_000002775.5 of Populus trichocarpa. NCBI lineage: Eukaryota > Viridiplantae > Streptophyta > Magnoliopsida > Malpighiales > Salicaceae > Populus > Populus trichocarpa. The sequence goes on along the minus strand of NC_037288.2, from coordinate 23,634,229 downwards.
TTTTTTCTATGTTAAGTGTGTTGCTTGGTGACCAATTTTCAGGTTTTTATCCAACAATGGCTTAACTGGGCCACTTCCCAACCTTACTGGCATGGATCATCTCACCTACTTGTAAGATTTTACATGGTTTAGACGTACATATAATCAATTGTTGAGATGAATTCTAGCTCTACTTTTTTCTGTGTGTATTTTGAGGAAAATGTTGTTTGCAGGGACATGAGCAATAATACTTTCGGCGCTACAGATTTTCCTCCATGGTTTTCAACCTTGCAGTCTTTGACAACACTGTATGGTTCTCTGCCTCCTTTCCTAGTCTAAATCTGCTCTCCCTAAACTATGACATATACATTCCTAAGCTCATTCAAAGCACAAACTCTTTCCATCATCTTGCTTTGAATGAGCTTTTATATTAACTTGACAGATTACAGCCATCTGCGTGTTGAATGCTATCGGCATATCAATCATTTGTTTTCTTTTCTCTTAAACTCAAGAAAGTTTCTCTATAAATTATCACTTCTTATTTTCTAATCACCTATCTCCACATGCACCTTTAAGCAGCATAATGTTAATTCGGGCTGTATATTCGTTCTGCCGTTCTGTAACATGTGGCTTTCTGTACTATCTTCTTACTGAATTTTTATTTATATTTTGGTACAAATTCCAGTTGAACTCATAAAAACTTGGGAGTCTTGTTGCGGATTCCGGCACCCCCATACGCGGACCGGGGGTGTACTGATAGTTGCTCATCGGAGGGTAATGCGCACTGACACAATATTTAACGTGGTTCGGCAAATCGCCTACATCCACGGGAGAGAGTCTATATTATTAGAGATTAGAGAAAGGATACAAAAATACATGTAGAGGAGGAGGATTACATCCACTCAACTCAACTCATCAACTCTCTTGCTGCACTTGCAGCTGCTGCAATGGCAGCAAGGCTGCTGCCATTGCAGCTCTCTTTCTCTTCACTCTCTTACACACACTCACGTTCTCTCTCACTTGCAACCATCTCATTTTGCTCTCAACAAATATGCCTCCTTTATAGGCATTTCATGGTGAGCTCCTCCAGCACACAAATGTCAACATGGAGGGGACAATAAAGCCACAAAATAAGGCACAAATGGTGGCACTAAATATTCCACTTGCTTAGTGGTGGGTGGGGCATTTGCCACAATAATGGCAATTTCCTAACAATCACCCCCTTTGCCATTTATGTGGGCAATTGTCCTTTTTGCTTCTTCAGCACAAGCTTGCAATCTGCAGTTCTTCCAAGTTTCCATTTTGAGAGCGTCTTCAACACAACATTCCCCTTCGAGCGTATCAACCATGCTCGGTCCAGAATGATTTTTCAAGCCTTACACCAAGGCTTCCAACACCCCCTCAAACAAATATTTCCAAGTGCGACTGATGTAACCATATTATTCGATAGTTTCACTCACATTTAACTAGTGTTTTGCCTATTGTTTTATGTATAAAATGCCTTGATATTCTTTGTTTTATGTTTTGAAGGCACCTTTAGATGAAAGATGCAAAAAGGAGTAAATTGGAGATAATTGGCAGATTTGATGTTCAGTCGATGTTTTGTGCAGAGCGTGAGTTCTAAAAATCGAAACGAAGTGATTCCAGTGGCATTAGAAAGATAACATCCATACCTTTCTGGAAATCTAAGTGAAGAAAAATAAAATGACAAAGAGTATGGAAATCACATCCTTCAAAGTCAAAACTCGCATTCTGCCAGTGTTGACCTTTGTCCATTCAAAATTCAATATCTGAAGATGTTGATATCCAATTGATGCAAACTCAATTGTTTTGGATTCCTGACTCAAAGTTGTATAAACGCTCCAAATTTCAGCCAAAAACGATGTCATATGAGGGTGATATGATTTTTCAAAGATGACAGCTAAATTCTGCCAGCAATCAGGTTTCGTGAAGAAACAAATCCAAATTACATCCCGAAGCATCAAAACCGACATCCAAGTTTTAATTTCAGCAATTTAGCTCCTCAAGAACATCAATCCAGAAGGTCAAGGAAGGCAGCCACCAACCTCAAGCCACCAACCTCAAACCACCAACCAGCTGCCAGCCACCAGCCACCAGCCGCCAGCCGCCAGCCGCCTTCACACTACCACCATCTCTTGATGTTCACACTTGAACTTTGATTTTTCTTACTTGCAATTTGTGTATAAATAGGCAGCTAAGTTCATGATATTAAGGGAGCCAAGAGAGAGGGAGAGGGAGTGCAGTAGAATCAAAGAAAGAAGGGTGGCAGCCATAAGAGAAGAAACACAAACTCTCCCCTCTACAAATCAGAAATCATGTATTCTTTCATCTTTAGGAGTAGTTTTTCAATAGATATGCAAGGCTAAGCTCGTTTTCTTGGTTGTAAGGACGCAAACACCTTCAGATTTCAAGAACTGTGAGATTTATTCTTCTATTTATTTTTGGTTTGTATTATGAATGAGTATGTTTGTTTTCCTATGCATATTTCATATGATTGTTTATCTTAATTGCTAAGAGCGGACTCTAAGTTATTATTGTGAACAATCTATTGCTAAGTTTGATATCAAAACCGGAGTTGTGATATATAAACTTGTGAAGCAACTAAGCTTGATAATTGTAGCGGAACTACGTTATTAAACTTAGGGAGAACATTCGATCAAAGCAACACAAGCTGACAACTTGGTTGTTAAGATTAATGAATTTATCTAGATCTTAAGGCTGCCATTGGATTAAATCATTAGTGCGGACACTGTGATTATTTGTTGGTTAGGGTTAGTTATACGGCGGATCCGTTAATTAACCAATGTTAAGAAAAGATAAAAATTCAGAATATAAGCTGAAGTTTCGTTTCAAGGATCGGTTCTGATTTCTGTAGGTGGATGTGTGCTTGCAACCAAGGTTTGTTTTCTTGATATATTTCAGTTTTAATTGATTTTGTTTGTTAGTTTAATTTCTACCATAGTTTAAGATCATTGCAAATCAAACCCCCCCAATTACATAACGTATAGCATAAAAATCTGAACTAAACCTTCCTCGTGGGATCGACCCCTTGCTTGCTCTATACTATCTTGTGTGTTTTAAGCTAGGGTAATTAATTTGTGCGACCGCGACATCGCAACAGCGACAGTCATTGAGTATTTCAATGTGATCACAAGCTCACCACTCTTCCAAGAGTCTACTCATCCAGGAGTTGCGCCTGCCCTCTGTTCCACCCTAGGAACCACGCCTTACTTCTCCGTGAGTCTCTCGCTCTTAGTCGTAAGAGTCCAGGTAGCTCTCTACCTTTAACCATGGGGGCAGCCCATTAAAGGTTGATCCATATCTGTCTTCATACTCTGAGTATTACAATGCCATTACCGAGCTCACCACCTTGACAAGAGTCAACTCGTTCTCGGAACCTGCGCATGCCCTTCTGCTTCTTCATAGCAGCCGCGTCTTAATGCTCCACAAGTCACACACTTATTGTCCAAGGCAAATGTCTTCTAGCTCATTGATCTTTAGCATGGGGGCAATATCCATGAAAGTCAATCCTGCATTTGTCTCCATACTCATCATAACCACTTCATTGGCTATCCATACACCTGTCCACTTGTATCTAGCCATCACATCGGCTTTGGGGCGTTCTGACCTGGGCTCATATCATGGCCCACACACCTTTTCCTCAGGTGTCTCCGCTCGTCGTCATGCGGCGGTCTGAATTGGGGCTCCTCTAATGGCCCTCACACATTCTCTAAGGTATCTTCGCCCGTTGTCATGGGGCGGTCGCATCCTCCTTCAGCTGAGATGCTTTAAAGTGGCTCCAAAATTCTCTACCACCATGTGCACTATGGGAGAGATTACTGCCACTGACTACATAGAAAGAGAAAGTTGCGGTATACTTCTCGCAATCCTCCACCTCAATTTCTATGTTTGGAGCTTCTGTGCCTTTCTGCTTGACAGCTCCACCTACACCAATTCTCTTTGGTGTCTTCGCCTTTCATCATAGGCGGTTGCCTTGTATCACAGGCATTTGCACCCCCTCAATTAGGTGCCTCTGCAACAGCTCTCTTTCCATCCTTGCATGCATTGGAAAGGTCTTCGCCTGTTGTCTTTATCAAGAGCATAAGAGACTTCCTGTTATACAAACTTTAACAGTCTCTGCTCTGAGCTTCATCTGGAAACACTTCTTCTCCTTGCACCTGTTGTCTCATTACAGTACCTCGTTGGATCCTATGTGTACTCCTGCACAATCTCCGTGTGCTCTCGTGCAATTTCTGTTCTCCAGATTTTCCCCTATTCCTTGCTTATGTTTGACAGCAGCTCATCCTGTCATAACACCTGTCCAAGTCAAAATAGGGTGCCAATCTTTATCCCCTTGCTGCATTCCTCTTCCATTATCAGGGTCTTCATCAATTCTCCCATCGAGAAATCACAGTCACCGAATCTAACTTCTTTGGAGAAATCACCACTTCATCAGATCCTTGATCATACGGAACCCAACTGTTCCCTTGTGCCGTCGTCCTGCTAGTCTTCAACCGTTTCATTACAAACTGCTATATATACGAAAATAGTACCGTATGGATAATCCTTCCACTAAGCAAGTTCCCAGGAAAGATTGGAGGGGTCACACTGGTCCCGCTTAAAACTCAATCTCCTAGACAGAACTTCTTAGGCCATATCTATCCATCGTACTGTCTTTCCGTATATACAACCATTTGCTAGCTTTGTTGCGGCTTTCCTTTACAAGTGATCTGGAATATACTGGTTTAATACATCATTTCTCAACATCTGGCGAGACTACCAGTGCTTAGATTCGTCAAGATTGGTCTTCATCAGTTTCCACTCTACACCTCAAATTGTCCACATAATCGGGTGTCCAGAGTGTCCCAATTTTGCCTTCCTTCAAGGCAACTGAAAAATTCTCCCCACTTAGCAGTTCAGCACATGTAATTGGGTAAACATGTGCACCTTCTTCTTCTTCATCTCCGTCGACCACCATGATGACCTTCAGATGCCTCCTGATCGGGCAATCTCTTTTGTTAATTCACCACCGCCATTTTTGGTCTCAAATCTCAATGATCGGACCGTACCATTGCATCCGGAATGATCAAATTAGCTGGAAACAAGTCTGAAATCGTCCAAATCGCATTTCAGACGGCTACGATTTGATCAAAACAATTCTGGCCTGATGAACGGCCCAGATTCAATCTCAGATCCGGTTTCACATAGACTCTGCTGCACAGAATCTTATCCCTCGGCTCGCGGCTCGGCTACAAAACGGCTCGGCTCAACTCGGCTCGGCTCCGCTCGGCTCGAGGATGGTGACGTGGCATGTGGGTCCCACTTTGCTGACGTGTCTGCTGACTGGACGCTGGCATGTCATGCTGACTGTGCATACTGACATCTTCATTACATCATGCTGATGTCATTATGGGCCATGCTGCTGTACATGATGATGTCACAGTTACATCATGCTAATGTCATCCCTGGCATGTCTACTATTCACGCTGACGTCACTTTTACGTCATGCTGATGTCATTCATATCCGGGTCAGTCACATGGGTCGAGTCAACTGGTATTCGGGTCGGGTCAACTCATCCGGGCGAAGAAGACGCGTGGGCGCGTCTGCGCGCGTGGGCAGACGCCTTGCCGGAGAGTGATGGAGAGTGCGGCCATGTCCGACGTCCGATTTTGACGCCGTTTTCACCAGTGGCTTCGTCTCGGCCTCCTCTACACAGTGGTATGGTCAAAACACAATTTTGACAACTTTCATTTCTGAGCAAAAATCAAACACCCCTTTAAACCATCAGCTCTGATACCAATTGTTGCGGATTCCGGCACCCCCATACGCGGACCGGGGGTGTACTGATAGTTGCTCATCGGAGGGTAATGCGCACTGACACAATATTTAACGTGGTTCGGCAAATCGCCTACATCCACGGGAGAGAGTCTATATTATTAGAGATTAGAGAAAGGATACAAAAATACATGTAGAGGAGGAGGATTACATCCACTCAACTCAACTCATCAACTCTCTTGCTGCACTTGCAGCTGCTGCAATGGCAGCAAGGCTGCTGCCATTGCAGCTCTCTTTCTCTTCACTCTCTTACACACACTCACGTTCTCTCTCACTTGCAACCATCTCATTTTGCTCTCAACAAATATGCCTCCTTTATAGGCATTTCATGGTGAGCTCCTCCAGCACACAAATGTCAACATGGAGGGGACAATAAAGCCACAAAATAAGGCACAAATGGTGGCACTAAATATTCCACTTGCTTAGTGGTGGGTGGGGCATTTGCCACAATAATGGCAATTTCCTAACAAGTCTAACCTCCAATCTGAGGAAGTAATATCTGCTTGAGTAATCTATATCTGCTTGAGTAATATCTAACTTGTAGATGAATGAATCAGTACATTAAGCTTATCACAGCTTTATACTCTTTCATAACTCCTCTATTTGTATTTAGCTTTGCCCATCCCAAGCTTTATTATCTCTTTGTAGTTTTCATAAAATGTGCTATTTGATTTGTTTGTGTAAACAATACTATTAGCATCCACTTCATGAAACCTCGTATTTCATATATATGCATTTGTTCGTGAAGGCACAAGACATGATTTTTCTCATGCTTTTGCTGACATAATGCAGCCTTCTTACCTTTCTCATCATCCATTCTCTTCATATTGATGTGTGTGCTGGCCTTTACAATGCTGGAAAATCTTGGCAAGTTTCTCTAGCTTCAGTTATAGGGCTTGCCATATTATATCTCCTTGTTTCTTTGTGCATGCATGCATGCAAATATCACAATGATCAAGTGCATGAGTGCCTAGTTGCTGTTTGAACTTTGAAAACGTAAAAAGAGATTAAGACCCCAGTCTTAGTATGATATCATTACCTTCTCATTGCAGGGTGATGGAGACAACACAACTTCAAGGACAGATTCCTTCTGACTTCTTTAGCCTTTCCAATTTGCAGACTCTGTAAGAGTCAGCTTCAAGCTGTTCAACGAAAATTAGCTTATTCCTTTCTTGGATTCATACAAAATGGGTTTAGATAGATATTTCCATGTTATGACATGGCTAGTTGATAGCTGATTTGACTTCTGGTGACAGGGATGCAAGAAATAACAAGTTCAATGGCACATTGGATATTAGAACAAGCTCTATAAACCAACTGTCATTGATTGATTTGCGAGAAAATCAAATTTCTGCCTTCACAGAAAGACCCGGAGTAGAAAAAGTGGGCGTAATGTAAGCCAGATTCCTTGTTTGTATCCATTACACTGCTAGACAAGACCATTTCAGTACTCTTGAGAAAGTCGAATTGCCAGGATATATGCTTGTTTCTAGCTTTATCTTGTTTACCTGTTAAAATTTTGCAGACTTGTAGACAACCCAGTTTGTCAGGAAACAGGAGTGACAGAAAGTTACTGCAGTGTTTCCCAAAACGAATCTTCCTATTCAACGCCTCTAAATAACTGTGTAGCTTCTTCGTGCTTTGCTTATCAGATTTCCAGTCCGAACTGTAAATGTGCATTTCCATACACAGGACTTCTACAGTTCAGAGCTCCTTCATTCTCAACCTGGGAAACGACACTTATTACACTGTTTTAGAACAGTCTCTGATGGACTCATTCAAGTTTCATCAACTTCCTGTGGATTCAGTAAATCTAAGTCATCCAAGAAAAGATTCATCAACATACCTTGTTATGAATCTGCAAGTGTTTCCATTTGGCCAAGATCGTTTCAATTGGACAGGAATTTCAAGAATTGGTTTTGCGCTGAGCAACCAGATTTTCAAGCCTCCATCGCAATTCGGACCTTTCGTGTTTCATGGTGATACGTATCTAAATTTCGCAGGTAGTCTCATAACTGATACAGAACTACAAGAAAAACTTATCCTGCTGTTTCTCCTTTCTTATTGTAACATCTCTCTCCTCCGTCTTTCTACTCATCCAGAAGAAGTTACAGGATCAAACAAATCATCAAACACTGGTGTTATCATTGGAGCTGTGGCGGGTGGCTCTGTCCTCCTGCTGCTATTGCTCGGCGCTGGGCTCTATGCTCATCGCCAAAAGAAGAGAGCAGAAAAGGCAACTGAACAAAACAATCCTTTTGGTATGAAAAGGTTTTGATTATTTACTTGGTATTTACAGTTATGGAATATCTTGGATATGTTTTGTTTCTTTTTCAGCACAGTGGGAATCAAACAAGAGTATCGGAGGTGTTCCTCAATTAAAAGGAGCCAGAAACTTCTCTTTTGAAGAGCTCAGGAAATACAGCAATAACTTCTCAGAGACCAATGACATTGGTTCTGGGGGTTATGGAAACGTAAGTCTGATTCTCTCTGAAAGCCTAGCCACATCTTATGTATCTGCGCATGGATATTTGCATTTGAACTATTCATGTTCCTGATGCACGTAAAGATTTAAATCAAGAAAACCCTTAATCTCAAGCTCTTCGGAACTGGTGCACAACACTTGATTCTTGTCAATCATGATTCTTATATTACAACTTCACTACGTCTGGTCTGGTTTCCTAAAATCTTTACATGGTAAACTATGCCAATTTTGTCCTAAATCCACCCGACAAAAACCTGTGAAAAAGAGGCCTGTTAGTATTCAATTTTACTGGGCTCATTTCTCACACTAGCATGGAAAATGTTTGCTTAATCATAGTATATTTTCAAATTTACAAGAAGAATCCCTCGCATTGATGTTTTTTTGTTCTTTTTTGGTTTCTGAAAAACATGGAATTTAAATATGATAACATCCTTACAGGTTTATAGAGGAGTTCTTCCTACTGGAGAACTAATTGCCATCAAACGAGCTCAACAAGGATCGATGCAGGGTGGGCTAGAATTCAAGACTGAGATTGAACTTTTATCCAGAGTCCACCACAAAAATGTTGTAAGCCTTATAGGCTTTTGCTTCGACAGAGGTGAACAAATGCTCGTATATGAGTTTGTTCCAAATGGCAGTCTCATGGAAAGCCTATCAGGTACTTTCATCGGCACCTATGAGCTATCAATGCTTCGATTTGATACTTGGAATTTGCTACCATACAATCTTTTTTTCATGAAAATTTAGTGTATGCCATCTAACAAAACTCTATTGCTTTAATTCTTGTGCGTAATGAAGCTAAAATATAAGTGTAGATAAAACTACACTAACCCCTCACACTCTCCTATTTGTTCTTTCCAATCCAAGCAGGGAAGACAGGAATCAGGCTTGATTGGGTGAGGAGACTAAAAGTGGCCCTAGGTGCAGCAAGAGGTTTGGCCTATCTGCATGAACTTGCCAACCCTCCCATTATCCACAGGGACATAAAATTAAGCAACATACTATTAGATGAGCGTTTAAATACAAAAGTTGCCGATTTTGGTCTCTCCAAGCCTATGGGAGACAGCGAAACGGGTCATCTGACTCATGTTACAACTCAAGTGAAGGGGACGATGGTCAGTGCCTCCATACCTCCACTCCATCTGCGTCATACCATTATTTCGTACTGTTCTTATGGTATATGGAATTAAAATGAAAAAAATCATCATCTTGGCTCTGTGTCTACATGCAAACAGGCCGCTTCGTTATATGTTATATTACGAGAATACATAAACTACGATTGATTTTACAAAATGAAATGCAGTTTTGGCACGACCGGACTGGATGATAGAACTGATTGTATTAATTATTGCATTTTTTTCCCAGGGTTATATGGATCCAGAATATTACATGACCCAGCAGCTGACAGAGAAGAGTGATGTTTACAGCTTTGGAGTTGTCATGCTGGAACTATTAACCGGAAGAAGGCCGATAGAAAAGGGGAAGTACGTGGTGAGAGAGGTAAAGACGGCATTGGATAGAGCAAAATATTTGTACAACCTCGGCGAACTTCTTGACTCAAGCATTGGTTTAGACACAACATTGAAAGGTCTAGATAAGTTTGTGGACGTTGCATTGAAATGTGTAGAAGAGAACGAAAGTGACAGGCCAACAATGGGTGAAGTGGTGAAAGAGATTGAGAATATCTTGCATCTTGCTGGTCTGAACCCTAATGCGGATTCTGCATCCACTTCGGCAAGTTACGACGATGCAAGCAAGGGAGGCGCTAAACATCCATACATTTTTAGAACGGAAGTGGCTTGGATTTGATCAATGATCGATTATGATATACGAGACCATTGGCTTGTGCTAGCCGCTATTCAGATCTTTTTTTTCAATGCCATGTATTTTTTAGAAGGAAAAAGAAATTTAAATCATGAATTCAAAATCATATACTTATTTAACGATTATTATTTTTTAAATATTAATATTCTAATCAAAGATTAAAAAAGTTTTGGGTTAAGTTTTAAATTGAAATAGAAAAGGGACTGACCTGTAAAACCCAATGGATCTAATTAAAATTTTAGTAATTTGATTAACCTAGCTAAACTCAGTTTAATTAATATAATTTTTTTTAATAAAATTTTTTTTTTTTAATAAAAATAATTTTATCCAGATTAATCTAATGATTTGATATATAATGGGAAGACTTGAACTCCTCAATCTCAATTGTTATTAATAATAAAGATGGTAGAAGAATTACGAAGACTCTCTCTGTCTCATAACATTGATAATGACATGGGCTATCAAATATTAGAGGATAAAATGAACTACTGTAGTGGTCAATAATGTTCTTGTTGACGGTTAATTTCCACTTTTTTTTTTAATTTTTTATTGACAATGTTCTTCATTCTTTTTTTCTTTTTATGTTATAGTTATCATGGAGTGTAAGTATGTTGATGGAGAGCTCTTCTATCAATTTACATGGATATATATATATATATATATATATATATATATATATATATATATATATATATATAAAAGATAATAAATATAGGAATACAAAACTTTTAAAAGATCAGAGAATTTTAATTCATAATTTTATAATTGAATATTTTTTATAAGTAGTATGTTGTAAGTTTATAATTCTTTAAATAAATTCAAAAACTAACATAAACTTGAAAACCTAAAGAAAAAAAACAATAAAGATCCAATTATTAAATATAAGATTTTATTTTTTAAACTAAATAAGAAATAAAAATAACTAATAAAGCAAATAAATTTTACTAAAAATTTGTAAATATATTAGACTAGTGAGCAAATATATTTAGTTTATCATCACAAATACATCCTAAAAAAAAACATCCAACAAAAACCTAGAAGTTTATACATGTTTAAAACTATAAGCAAGCAAAAACATAACTCATGACAAGCGTGTGTTCAACATAAATATAATAAAACGAATTCTAGTATGCATACTTAGCATATAATCTAACCTGCAATTGATATTAATTTAAAATTCTAGCATGCATACTAAAGGGTACTTATTTATTGAAGTAGTTTAAGGTAATGAAATTTTTGTTATTATTAAAGATGAATCATTTGTCCTTAAGATTTTACTGCTTCTCACCTGTGCAATTAGGATATTTGTAATATATCTTTCAAGACTCTAACAATACCACTTTAGTTTAGATGTACTTTTAAACAATGTTTTTGAAAAAAAAAATATGAAACTCAAATGTGTTTTAATAATTAAGATGAATCTAATCTCTAAATTTGAGAGAAAAATCAAAGATTAAAATGAGAATAAAACACTAAAATATGAGGCAAGTAAGAGTACTGTAAGAATCTGAAAAATTCAAGTTGAAAACTCTTTCTTCGCTTCGTTTTTAATAGTGAGTTTTGGAAGGGAAAAGGAAGAAGAATTAATTCCTACCATTATCAACCTCTGATTAATCATTATAAATCAGGAATTAAATATAGAAAAATAAAAAATTATTTAAGTAAAAAACCAAGAAATTTTTTAGATGAATTTTTCATTCATGTTAATTAAATAAATTTCCAGCTAGCACTTCACTGATTGTTTGCATCACATGAGAAACCGCAGTACTGCCGTCAAGGATCAATACATTTCTCGCATGCTGTGCTAGTTGTTTCTCAGGCCAGGTGCTGCAATTCCAAGAGAGAATGGATTCTTGCAAGGATTGATGGAGGGGAGTGGTCGGAGGGGACCCGTGTGTTTGCAATTAGAGGGACAGATTCGTTTGGAAGAAATTCTGATATCTTTATGGGTCAAGCTGGTGACTGACGGAAGCATTCTTTCCACGAGTGAGTTCAAATATTTTTTGGAGTTTTCTTTGCCTCTTATCTCTTGACTGACCAGAATTTATTTATGTGAATTTAAATGACTAGCAAACGACTTTCAGACTTAACAGTTTTAGTGTGATAGAAATTTCTTTTGGTGTTTACATATGTTACTAACAGAGTCTTAGACATAAACAGTCATTTGGAAAAACTCATGTTGGTAATTTATGGACTGTTGTTAAGTCCGTCAACAATAAATATACCAATGGATTTACAAATTGATACAGCACGCCAAAAACAAATTTATCCGCTTTATTCTGTCAGTATATCCATCGGTAAATATAACATATCACCGACAGAATACCTTCTGTAATTTCATCGGTGCGTTAATAGTAGCAGTGATATATGCAGTAATTCTTTTTCACCTCTCTGGAATATATCGACAATCTAGTTCTGTCAGTAACCCCATCAGTAATAGTGGCATTTGTAGTAATTTTTTTTCAACCCTCTAGAATATACTGACAGAGTTGTGTTGTTGGTAACCCCGTCAGTAATATTTTAAAAATATTTTCTTAAAACAAATATTGAAAAAAAGTAGAAAAATAATTAAAATAAAATCAATTAGTATAAAAATAAAATATTTATTACAAATTTAAACATTTGTACATTCAAATACAATAAATCTAAAATAGAGGCGACGCTGGAGGAGAAGGTTGATGGTCGCAGGAACCGTAGGGCCAATTAGGGGTTGCATATGAACCACTCATATATGATCTCATCTCCATTACCAATAAACAGAGTTCTTTATAATCAGTAGCGAGTCGTTCATATTTATCATTAAGATCGGTTGTTCGATCCTGTACCCGTTGGTCTAATATCACTGTGAAATCAAGAGTCTGAATGCTCAGAATCGATTGCATCCAACTGTCAAAGCACTATGGGTTGTCTGCAAGTTTAGCTATAGTGTTAGAGAGTCCGTACACACAATTTCTATCGGGTCCACGATGATCTTGCCTTCAACCACAAATCCAGATCGATATCTAGATGGGTCAAAGGATCGTCCCCGTATCTCTCCTTCAACTGTTGTTATATGTATCATGGAAAGAAAAAATAAATTCATCAAATTCAAGGAAATAATAACTTACACATGGGTTTCAACAAAAAACTCCATTGGGCTTGGCTCGAGTCTAAGAATCATAGCCTACAATAAAAAATGTTTTCAGTTAAGCATATTTATAAAAAAACAACCAATAAAAAATGGATGTTAAAAAAAAATCCTACCATCCACTTCGCATGTGAAACGAATGGAATTGAGCCACCGGTGTGCGTGACAACAAAACCATGAACATGCCGGTTCTGGTTATCCATATCGGACTATGACCGTCGAGTGAAATGCGCGGACATCATGTGCTGAATGTATACCACCCATACAGCCTCTAAGACATATGGCGATTTGAAATCCTTCCAAACCGCCATATTATTCCAACTTAGAAGCTCTCTTTCTTTTGCATATTTTTTGGATTTCTTTTGCGCCTCGTACAAAAAATCACGCAATCTATATGGTACAAATTACTTATCTGTTAGCAAATGAAAAATAAAATTTTAATATTTGAGAAAAAAATTTATCCTGAATTCGATTTTATCTAATTGTAGCGTGATTCTTTGAAACCCTCCTCGCAAAATTATCATCAACTCTCTCCCATTCAAAATTTCCTCTGAAGTAAAAATTTATAAAAGGAAAATTTCAAGAATTTCAATATATGGTTCAAATTAACATTAAAAAATATTTAAACTAATACTAACTTTGAACCTTGAAAACCATACATCAACCTGCGGTTTCTATTCAGGATGTTTGGAAACTTGTCTTCATTGAAATAATTGAATTTCCATCGACGATTTAAAGGCCAATATTATTGTTCTAGCAACCTCAATATTTGTAAACTTGAAATTGCATTCGTTAAATGATATTATTTTTTAAAAAAATTATTAAACATGTCGTTATGAAAGCAAAACAAATTTATATTGAAAGGTCGTCCTTTCTCTAGCCTCGTACTTGCGGGTAAATGGATCCTGCTATGAAGAGACCCCCCTTGATGTTGTGCATCACACTCGAGGAGCCCTCATCATGAGTCGATGTGTGTGCCTCAAGTGCCTGTTCTTGGTCGGCTCCTAATGACTCATGGTCGTCACCATCACTTCTAGAAGAACTACCAGCGATTGTTCTAGCAACCTCAATATTTGTAAACTTGAAATTGCATTCGTTAAATGATATTATTTTTAAAAAAAATTATTAAACATGTCGTTATGAAAGCAAAACAAATTTATATTGAAAGGTCGTCCTTTCTCTAGCCTCGTACTTGCGGGTAAATGGATCCTGCTATGAAGAGACCCCCCTTGATGTTGTGCATCACACTCGAGGAGCCCTCATCATGAGTCGATGTGTGTGCCTCAAGTGCCTGTTCTTGGTCGGCTCCTAATGACTCATGATCGTCACCATCACTTCTAGAGGAACTACCAGCGATTGTGTCCTCTCAACATGTAATAGACTTTCCCCTAGACATCTACACAAATTAATGGATAAATTTTTTTAAAAGATTCCTATTTTTTAAAATTTTTTGGAAACATCTACCCTATATGGGAGACTACCTAAATTTTTTAAACTTGGAAATACATAATATATATGCTACAAATCAGTTGATTTTATTCAATTTCTTCTAACAATTTAGCATAATTCAATTTCATAGAAAATTTTCATTTTCTACGTGATAATATTTTAAATCATAAATTTACAAAAAATTATTTTAAATTTTAAAAAATTCAAAATAATAATTAAAATTAATCCTACACATTTAATTGAAAATGAAAAACAAAATTGAAAAAACAACAACTAAAATTCAAAAAAATAATGCAAAATATATTACAATAACACCTAAAATTAAACACAATTATTTCTAAGTGATAATATTTTTAATCCTAAATTTATAAAAATTTATTCTAAATGGAATAAATACAAAATAGTATTTAAAATAATTTCTACACATTTAATTGAAATTGAACAACAAATTTAAAAAAATAACTAAATTTCAATAAAATAATGCAAAAATTATTTCAATAACAACTAATAGTCATGTCATTTATTAATTAATAAAATTATTAAGAAAACAAAATTGAACAAAAATAATGCTCTATTTCAGCTCTTAATTAAGAACAACAAATTTGAAAAAACATAATGAAAAGAAGCACCAAAAAGAAAGAAAAAGGAATGAAAAATTATTACCTTAATGACGTGCTTTATGTAAGCTCTTAATTAAAAAAAAACAATAAAAAAATACATTGTTAATAAACCAAAAAAAAAAGAAACAAAAGAAGAAAAATGAAGAAATACAACATACTTAGGATGTGAAGAAAAGAGAATGCTTGATCTAAGGTGAGAAGGAGAGAGAGAAGAGAAAGAGAGAAGAAGATGAAGCCCTAATCTATCATGATTCAGGTCTTTTATTTTAGTTTTTACCGACATGAAATTAAATATTAATATTTTTAGAAAGCCCTAATCGATAATATAAAGTCAAATGGAAATTCTCAACTTGTGCGAAAAGTTTTAGAAAGCCCCTCCATATATTATCGATGACTTTTCATTCCGTCGGTGATTCTATTAGGAAAAAAAGTGAACAGTAAAAACATCATTAATTATTTTCGCATTGAGAAGTGAATTAGTTTCCATGGTCCCTGGAATATATCGACAGACACATTCTGTCAGTATACCCATATGTAATGAATACCGTGAATTGTGTCAGGTTGTAGGGGCACAATTCCCATAGTCTCTGAAATATATCGTTGAACACATTTTTTCAGTATACCTGCATGTAATGAACATCATTAACAATGTCAGGGTGAAGGTGAACAATTCCCATGGTCTCTGGAATATACCATCGAACACATTTCGTCGATATACCTGTATGTAATGAACACCGTGAATAGTGTCATGGTGAAGGGGCATAGTTCTCATGGTCTCTGAAATATACCGACAAACACATTCTGTCGCTAAACCTGTATGTAATAAACACCATGAACAGTGCTAGGGTGAAGGGGAACAATTCCTATGGTTTCTAGAATATATCAACAAATACATTCTGTCGATATACCTATATGAAATGTATAGTATGTCAGTATTTTTATCAGTGTAAAACGGTGTCTGATGCTAAATTGCATATGTATTCCTTATTTATCCATCCTACAAATACTTAAATTCATAGCTGCACATACAACACAATAACACTAGTTCACATCACAATAAGAAAATAAATATTTTCTTGTCTTTCAATAATAAATTAACATCATTGTTATTACATTGAAGTGAATCTCGTCCATAAATATTACATTATAGCTTATGACATTACACATTTGTGTTGCGCAAATTCATCAGAGTTCTCTTCTACTTCATCAATTAACAAGTTCCTACTCGAAGGCACATCCCTACCATTGTCATACTTTGAAATACAATTGATTTTTGTTCTCAATTAAGGCTCGAAATAGTACGAGATAAATGTTGAGATCTCTTCAACAATATAGGCCTCACATATCGAAGCCTCAACATATGCCTTGTTTTTTGCTTTTCTCTTAAGGTTGAACAAGTACCTGCATGAAATTAAATGAATGTTTTGAAATAAGCAAAGGAAGATAATAAATTTTTAATTATGATGCATGTGTTAACCCTAACCTCTCAAATGGATACATCCATCTATATTGTACTGGGCGTCCAACTTTTGCCTCAAACAGTAAATGTATGGGTAGATGCTTTATTAAGTCGAAAAATGTTAGAGGGAATATCATCTTAAGTTTGCATATTATTTGGACGATATTCATTTTAAATCTCTTTATGTTTTGTGTCTGCAACTTGTTGGAGCATATATCTCTAAAGAAGTGACTAATCTCCACGAGTGCATCCCATATCCCTTTCAACAATAAATCCCGGTAAGTTAATGAAATGGGTGTTTGCATAAATACATGACAATTATGGCTCTTCATTCCATACAATCTGCAATCCTTCAAATTCACCAACCTTGATATGTTTGAGGCATGTCCATCAGGAAAACGCAGACTTTTAAGCCATTGATAAAACAAGAAACTATGCATTCTTGTCTAAGGTGAAGCTGACTTTGGGCTTTGCGACCCGTGACCCAACATAAACTAACTCCATATTTTTACGGTGACAAAACAAAGCTATATCCATTATAGCCTTGATGTTGTCCTTTGTCTTTCTCTTCACCTCCATAATCGTGTTAAAAATGTTCTCAAACACGTTCTATTCCATGTGCATGACATTAAGGTTATGGCAGAGGAGATTGGTCTTTCAATAAGGAAGCTCCCAGAAAATACTTCGCTTTACCCAATTGTGGGTCAAACAAAAACCAAGAAACTTCTGCTTACCGGATTGAAAACCAAACACAATGTCACCGTACTCTGATACCACATTATACAATTTTTCACTTGAAAGAAGTGGTTGTGCAACATCCCTTTCAACCATACCAACTAAGAAGTCCTTTATGTTCTTTTTGAACTTGCAATCTGTTGGCAAGAACCGACGGTGATAGTAAAAAAAGCACTTTAAGGCCGTTTATTAGTGTGAATGCCTTGTTATTTTCCATATAGTATGGGCATGCTAGTTTTTCATGCGTGCTCTAACTGGAAACTATTCCATAAACTAGAAAATCATTGATAGTCCACATCAAAGTTGCCTTCAACATAAAATTTTGTTTCCTTCATACATTATAAGTCAAAGCCCCGGATGACCACAACTACTTCAACTCATCAATCAACGGTTGAAGACAAACATCTATATTCCGACCTGGACTATTAGGACCAGGTATGATCGTAGATAAAAACATGAACTCCGGCCTTATACACATCCCTAATGGCAAGTTGTAAACTATGAGTATCACCGGTCAACAAGAATAAGGAGCAGGAAATGACCCGAATGGATTGAATTTGTCTATACATAACCCAAGATGCACGTTCCTTATCTCCACTAAAAAATAAGGATGCATATTGTTAAAGTGTTTCCAGGCTTCACCATCGAAAGGGTGCACCATCACTCCATCCACCGCATCATGTGATTGGTGCCATGTCATGTGCTCAGCAGTCTTTGGTGACATGAATAACCTCTGTAATCTAGGTGTGATTGGAAAATATCTAATTCTTTTATGTGTGACAAGAGTCCTTCCCCTGCCAGTCATGAGTTTACAACGAGAATGCCCACATGTCCTACACTCGGCCACCTCTGCATTTTCAAGGTAGTACAACTTGCAAAAGTTTGAATACATGTCAATTTTCTGGTATCCTAGACCAAGGAGTTTCATCATGGACATAACAACATAGAAATTCTCTTTCAGCCTGTTCCCTTCAAGTAAAATGCTTCTCGGCTATTCAAAAATTCTATCATAACCGGCATCACTCAACCTATGATCTCATTTGATGTTGAACACCTGTGCAACGACCAATAATTTACAGTGATTTATGTAGCCATCCCATAATGGTTCGTCAAAATCTTTTAAAACATAAAAAACCTACTCGTATCTGCATTAAGTTCTTCATTTACGATTAGACATTGACTAGCATGATCGTGATTCATTCCCATTGCATCTATAACCATATTCCTATAAAGATTACTATTGTCATCTACAACTCCATGCACGTTGCTAGAAGTAGAAGTTGACCCAATCATCCTTTCTACCATGGTATCGTGTGGAACATATGGTTCTCCGTATGCATACCAATACAAGTATTTCTCCATGAATCCTTTTTGTTAAAGATGCATTGTTACAACATATGAATCGAGAAAAAAATTATTTTTATACCTTTTCCATGAACATTTAATACCCATTTCACTAATATTTCTCAGATTAGATAGTGTATAATTAATAAAACCCTGAATCTCATTACAATAATCCATCATCTGCAACCCTTAGGGTGAATAATGATGACAACATGCAAAGTAATTATTTAAAATAATGATGACAACATGTATTAATTAACTACGTTAGCTAAAAAAATTCATAAGGAAGAAGGAAAAATTGGAGAGAGGGAGAGGAGGGTCGATTGTCAGGTCATAAATTAAATATTATCAATGTCATTACAGATAGAATTATTTCGTCAGTAATTTTATTGGTAAAAATGTCATGTCATCATATGATTTGTTTTTTTGAATCCCACTGCAATACCCTCAATTATTTTCTTGAAATATGCCAAGAAAATCTTTCTGTCAGCGTCTACCAATGGATATAGGGATGGAAAATTCTGCCGGTAAAAATCATCACAATTTATCTATAGAATTTTTCTATAAGTATTTTTATTTGTATTTGTTAATTTTAAATAACTACGATGATGTAAGCAAGGGAACTGCTAAATATCGAGCATTTATATCAAGGATGCATTTGATTACAGTGGGGGCTTCCGAGTTTCAAAGGTACAGCCACTATGAGTTAGCTCAAAATACTTGGTATGAGCTTAGCTTGGAAAATGTTTCAATGATACTTCTTAGTTGAGAGTACGAGTTGCCATTTATCTTGTGTTGTTTGCACTTTGTAGCATATGATGCATCAGAACTGTAATTCTTTTCTTTGTGAATACTTGTGAATTTACAAATTTGATTCTTTCAAAAGAAAAAAAAATGTTCTCCAAACCTTTAAACTATATAATTCCTTGTTCTAAAAAAAAAATCCTTCAAAAAAGCACATCCCATCCAATTCCAACAGGCTCAAAAGCATCTTTTCAAAAGAAACATAGTGGGAGGAAGATGGAATGTGACTTTCGGATTTTTGAGATGTTGTGTGACAAAATTTGGAAACTTTTTAATAAAAATCAATTGTATATATATACACTAAAATCTAATTATTTCAAGAAGTTCAATGTGTATGTACGGCTCCGATTTAACTGAATCAAAAAACATCTTTTGAGTGTAATTTGAAGGCCTTATTATAGAATTAGGCATATAAATCCTTCTAGTCAAATTTGAGTCCAATTCTACATTTAGATAAAAAATTACAAGCTTTTTTGTTCGACTACTTATTCTATGTAATTATATCTCTTTTTAGGCTTAGCTTTATCCTACATCATTTTTTTTTATATTCCATTCATATGAGCATTTGAATCATTAAATGTGCCAAATGCATTTCTTTTCCTTTTTTTTTTAGATTAACGTAGGTGTCCGTGTTAGTTTGCATGCATCTCGATAAATCTCACGGGCCCTGAAGTTAACGATCATGTAAGTCTTAAGTGGCCCTAAGGTTTGTGGGACTCGAACTGGTGATCTCTGGGGAGCAAACTCAGAGCCTGACACTACTAAAAAATGGAGTAATTAGCAACGGACTATTCCGTTGCAAATAATACTAAAATCCGTTGCTAAAACAATTTAGCAACGGAATCAGCAACGGCAAAAATCGGATGCAGATTTGTCATTGCTGATTTTTTAGTAACGGATTTATCCATTGCTGATTTGGCAGCAACAGATAATCCGTTGCTCATTTTAGCAACGGATAAATCCGTTGCTAGTTTTGTGAATCAGCAACGGATTCTCCGTTGCTGATTCATGCATCAGTTGCAATCACCAACGGAGAATCCGTTGGTGATTGCATTTGTTTTTATTAAATTAATTTTTATTTATTTATTAAAATGACTTTTAATTTATTTATTTAATTATTTATGGATATTTTAAAAGTTGTAGAATATATATAACCACCATAAATTAATTAATATTAAAAATAATTATATCATTAATTAAAAAAAAATATTCATATTAAAAAATTTTAGTTAAATTTGCATTAATACAATTAAGTTCAAATACAATAAAAAAAAACAACAAAAGATACAATCATGGTGCTGGTTGCGAAGACGAACCATGATATTGTGGATCAACACAAGATTGATCAGGATATAAAGGTCGAGGTATAGGTCGAAAAATTGGTTGAGATGCGGGACCCATAGGTGTCATTATCTGAGGAGCCATAGGTGGCGGTATTGATGGAGTCAAAGGTGGTGGCATACCTTGATCAATATTTGATGTCCCACCATGGTATCCAAGATTGTTCACAAGATATTCTTTCATGGAATCCATCTGCCGTTTCATTTCAAGAATAAAATCATCTTTTTTCTTTATCTCCTCTTCTTTATCCTTTATCTCCTTTTGCAATGCTCGATACGATGAACTGGGATATGATGACTCCACCGAGTAGGAATGTGATGAAGAGCTTGTACTAACTTTTGATTTTGGCATATGAGGTGCACCATATACCCTACCCTTTGTAACTCCTCCTGAAGCCACACACCAAGCTGCTCCATCAAATGAAGGATGATTTTCCCGATCAGTTCCATACTTTGAAATCATCTCCATTTTATAATTTTCCTACAAATAAAATACATGCAACAATAAATTAATTTGAATGTTGAATAATACTTAAGTTATATTAAGAAATAATCAAATAAAAATACATACAACCACTTTTTTAGACTTGTTGTCGACGAAGCTACCAGATTGCTTAGTACTTTGATGCAAAGCTGAAAAGACATCATCCCATAGAGGTTCTTTTCCACCAGCTTCCTCTTGCTTTCAAGATTAATAAATATTATAAAAGATAAATATATAAATTTTAATTTATTATCTTAAGCATAAAAAAAAAAATCCTTACCATGTTAGCTCGATATGATGCAAATGACACTGTTCCTCCAGAATGAGTGCTTATTTTGCCATCTGTTTTGGTTAATTGATTCCTCCTAGCAGATTCAGATCTCCTTTGAAATTCAGGGGTGGACCAAACATCTTTGATCATTTGATTCCAGTTATCATTGTTTATCCAGGCAGGACCTTTATCAAGACAATCTATAATATTTGTAGTGTTTTCTTTTGACATGGCTTTCTTGCAAGCTCGTGTCAATTGTTGATTCAAAGCTATCCTAGCCTTATCTTCCCAAATATTACAAACAATCGACTCATCTTCCTCAGGAAAGGAATATTTTTTCTACCAAATAATATATATACCAAGTAAAAAGAGTGCACAAAATTTCAAATTATATAAATAATTAATCATATTGTGTTATCTTGTTCAGAATTTGCAAGATGATGTAATAACTAAAGAAATTAAATGATATTAAAGAGTAAACAAGAAATAAGAACAAATTATAACACAAATCAGTTATAGCTATTCAGTTGATAATTTTCATAATTCTACATTAAAGTGATCAAAATTGAAAAGAATATTATGGCAATTAGTGTTGGTTTTTACCTTAAACTCTTTAAAGAGTTCATCCCTGCACATTGGATCAACTTTTTCCCAAGAGTGCCATGCTCCCTTAAAATTGGACCTCAAAATATCTCTGATTGCACGGCCACACGATGCGTTATTGAACCTGAAAATATATAATAACAAACTTATATTAAACAAATAATTACACAATAATAAGTAATTTTTTTCATACTTTAAAATATAACCTTAATAAGTTAGTTATTAAAAGTTTGAACTTACTCTGTTGTTCCATACAAACAAAGCTCTTTTTTTCTTGTTATTGGATCTATTGGCGTGTCAAAACCTTTCCTTTTAACACTTTGATCATAATTGTATGGAGAAGATGTTGAACCGTGATATGATGGAACACCATCTTGATCCTCATCACATACATCTCTCTCATCACATACACCTCTCTCATTACTACCGTCTCCCTCATCTTCATTTCTAATGTTTACATCATCATCATTACCATCAACTCTCCCATAACTCCCATATAAATTATGTCCTCCATAAACAAGTTGGTTATCTCGAGAGAAACCTCCTTGAGTTTGAAGCAAATCTTGAAAACGAAAGCCCTCACAATATTGATATGCATCAACCCTCCCATAATCATGTTGAGGAGGATGTGTACTCCCCAAAGTAGGTATATAATACTCATTTGCGTTCTGATACACAGGTTGATGAAATGTGGATCCTTTGTTATTATGCCTTGATGTAGTTTGAAATGACTTGGATGAAGTGGACCTGTCACTCCTTGATGTGGACCTGTCACTCCTAGAATCTAATATGGATCCTCGTCGAGGCATGCTAAAAACCAGAAAAAAATAACTAACATTTAATATGAATATATACAACATAACAATAAATTAGCTCATAGTTAAACTATCAGGAATAAAAAATTCACAGATATTTTCCCAAGACTGCCATAACTAGAATGAAAACAAACTGTTAAATCTCATTTTTTCCCCAATTCATTACAAAAAATTTCTAGTTTATGATGTTCAAAATCAGTATGGATTGTCCACTTAATAGTCATCACTCCGAAAAATATTATACTTCAAATAAAATAATTACTGTAACAAAACCAAATATATAAATAACATCAAGACAATTTCATTAAGCATTCCTTGCAATGACAAAACTCAGCCATGAAGTTTAAATTGTCAAAAGCCAATTAACACAAACAATAATAAAAATAAAAATCTAAATAATTAATTAAGCAGAAATCAAAATTTATGAGTATGCTTACCTTAATGTTTGGTCCTATAAATCAAAACATTGAGTTGGAAGAACCCTTTCTTTCACGCTTCAGCATCTATAAGCAAGAAAACGAATCACAAAATAAAATATAACATCAGAATCACAATTTAAAGATTGATACTTGAAAGGTTATAAATGGTTTCAAAGGTGAATGAAAATGATTTATGTAATGTGATGCATAACACACACTTGAATAAAATAATAAAAAAAACATTGAAAGCCTAAATATTGTCAAATAATATGAAATCATTCATACATATAATAAAGATAATTCATTACATATACTACAAAATATAATTAACTTGTGCTACTCATTATTATCATCATTCCTAACCATCACCACCATAACATTCATCCTCATCATCATCATCTTCTTCTTCTTCACCATCACCATCACCATCACCATCTTCTTCTTCTTCATCATCTTCATCATCTTTGTTTCCCCAATTCATGTCAAGTTGAATCAATTCATGTTGCTTGATTTCTTCATAATAAGATGATTCAACAAGTATATTTGGATCATCAAGTGTTTGAGTAGGAAGGACACGACATGGTTGAGAAATCTCATCTGATTGATCAACATCAAATGATCTCACATTGTTGGCATCTTCAATAAATTCACCCATGTCAACATTATAATGACTTCTAGCGGTTGTCTTAATAATCGTCCACCATTCAGATGATTTATTACCAGGTGGATATGTATAGTAGACTTGTTGACATTGTTGTGCTAACACAAAATCTTCATTTCCGTGTAGTCGAGATGTATGCTTGATTTCAACCAAACCATTCGAAGGATGCACTCTAATCCCTCGTTTTGTATCATACCAATTACATTTAAACATAAATAACTTGCACTTACTCCCCAAGTATTTTAGCCGAACAACTTCTTTAAGCATTCCATAATAATCACATTCATTATCATCATAGCAACTTCCTTTCACACAAACTCCACTATTCATTGTCTTTTTAAAACGGCAATAACGTTGAGTATGAAATTTAAAATCATTCACATAATACCCATTATAACATTTCACTGAAGTTGAAGGGCCAATAGCAAGTCCAAAGAGTTGATTTTCAATTCCGTTAGATTGGTATTCCACCTAGCATAATAGTTAACTCCATAAGAAATAATGATTTAAAAGAGATTAATAATATTTTTAAAGTAGCTAATTGACATAAAATATAAATTAATTTTATTAAAATACTTACATTATTTTTTAACCAATTTGGAAAGATCGCTTCGCATAATTTTTCAATTTCACCATCACTCGCATGTGGTTGTTGTGACTTTAGCTCTTGTCGACATTGCCTAAAATTTTAAAATGTTAAAGTTAATAATAAATTATTATAAATTTAGTACAAAATAATATTTCATACTTACTCTAAATAAGGCTTCAGTTCTTGACAATTGAATATCACATAGTTATGCGCAATTTGCATTTCAGCATGTGACAACTGCCTTCTATAAAATCTTTTGGATAATTTTTTCCCTGTATAGGAAAAAATAGAGAGACATCCATCTACACTTCTAAGGCCACCATAATCATTCCGTGGAACTCGATTCCAATTTTTTTGCAAGTCATCACCAAAATAATGAGATGCAAAATTGGTAATTTCATCAATCAAGTATGCTTCACATATGGAACCCTCAACTTTAGCTTTATTGGTCACTTTCTTCTTCAAATAAAACATATACCTATATCATTTCTGTCAATTAGTTTATTTTAAAAAAATAAAAAGTGAATAAAATTAACATAGTATGAAAACATATCGTTCAAATGGATACATCCATCGATATTGAACTGGTCCACCAACTTTTGCCTCGTAAGGTAGATGTATCGTCAAGTGTTCCATGGAGTCAAAGAAGGATGGAGGAAAAATCCTTTCAAGTTTGCAAATTATTTCAATTATATTCATCTGTATTAACTCCATGTGCTGGGCATTTAAATTTGTTGAACAAATATCTCGAAAAAATACAGACAGTTCAGTTAATGCCTCCCACAGTGGCCTAGGTAAGTAAGGTCAGAAAGCGGTTGGAAGAAGTCTTTGAATGAAGACATGACAATCATGGATCTTCATCCCCGAAACCTTACATTGTGCCTCTTTCACACATCGTGAAATGCTTGAAGCATAACCATTAGGAAATGATAATTCCTTCATCCATGACAAAACTTCTTGTTGTTGCTTCTTGTGTAGACAATAAGTGCCTTTAGGTTTGTAAAGCCGACCACTCATATCTTGTTGCAAATGTAAATTTGGCTTCTGACAATACAATTGAATATCCAACCTAGCCTTTAAATTGTCCTTGCTTCTATTCGGACAATCCATTACTGTATAAAAAATATTGTCAAAGATATTTTTCTCAATATGCATGACATCAAGATTATGACGAATCAAATTTGTATACCAATATGGAAGCTCCCAGAAAATGCTCTTCTTCACCCAATTGTGCTTAACACCAAAGCCAGGAATTTTATCATTATATGATGAACCTCCATTATGTCCCTCAGTATACTTGGACACTTCGTTTAACATTTCCAAACCAAATGGATGAGGTAAAGGAGGAAGCCTTTCAATTACTCCTTTCAAAAACTTATCAGATTGAAATCTATATGGGTGGTTCATGGGTAGGAATTGTCGATGACAATCAAAAAATGTAGTTTTCTCCCTATTTTTTAATCTAAAAGCCTTGTTATGCTCCATACAATAAGGACAAGACAAATTTCCATGAGTACTCCACCCCGATAACATGCCATATGCTGGAAAGTCACTAATGGTCCACATCAAAGCTGCCCTTAATTGAAAATTTTCCTTTCTGTATACATCATATGTTTCAACACCAAAAAACCACAAATTCTTTAACTCATCAATCAAAGGTCTTAGAAAAACATCAAGCTTTTTACCCGGATTCTTTGGCCTAGGAATCATCATTGTCAAAAACATGAATGGTCTAGTCATGCACTTCCACGGAGGCAAATTATAAACAGTCACAATTACTGGCCAACAAGAGTATGTATTTGAAGACATGTCAAATGGACAAAACCCATCAGTGCACAACCCTAACCGAATATTTCTCGGATCTGATGCAAAGCTTAAGTGGACACGATTAAACTCCTTCCATGCCTCCCCATCAGATGGGTGCACCATAACCCCATTATCAGACTTATGAAAATGATGCCATGTCATATCTTTAGCATGATATGGAGACATGAATAGTCTCTGAAGCCTTGGTGTTAGAGGAAAGTATCGGAGTTGCTTCTCCGCCTTATTGGAACCTTTACTAGTTGGATTTCTAGGTTTGTATCGTGAACTTCCACAAAAATCACAATTTATTTTCATTGCATCTGCCCCATAGTACAACATACAGTAATTAGGACACACATCATATTTCTCATAACCAAGTCCAAGTGGCCGCATAAATTTCTTGGCATCATAAAAATTTGAAACCAAATTTTCATCATTAGGCATGCAACTTTTTGTAAAGTCAATAAAATTGTTGAAGGCATTCTGAGTCAAATTTAAAGTTGACTTCATATTAAGCAATTGTACACAAGCAGATAATTTGGATTGCTTGGTACACCCATCCCACAACGGCTCCTCCGCAGCTTTCAAAAGCTTAAAAAATTTAGTTGCCTCCGGATTTGGAATTTCCCCTGCTACCATAGGACTAGACACATTATCATTATAGAATGCATCACCAACCCCCATTGCATCCATAACCAGATTCCTATATGGATTCTCTAGACAAACATCATTCACATCATGACTCATTATAATCGATGAAGGTCCAGCCAATATTGGTTCTGCGACATAAGGCTCCCCATGTACAGTCCAATTTTCATAACAAGGTAAAAAACCTTTTGTCAATAGATGTTTACAAACATCATCTTCCTTTAAAAACTTTTGATTTTTGCACCTCACACAAGGACATCTAATTTTTCCCCCAGATATATTTTTATCAATTGAAAATGCAAAATTGATAAATCTTCTAACACCAGTAATGTATTCAGGACGAAGGCGACCATCCATAAAACGACGATACATCCACGATCGATCATCCATGTTAATCTAATTAACATGACAACACCAATAAGCATTTTTTGAAATAAGCATACTTCTTTAACTACTAGTACTTAAACAATCCTTTAAAATAAAATATGTACCACATGAATAAACTTTAATTATTTGTCCAGCTCAAACATATATGAAGCTAAAAAATGGATAACTGTTTTTCTTCTACTTTTTCTTATTGAGTTTTTAATTATATGGGCTGTTTAGTGTGACAATATGAGTGTGTGAGGAATTCCCACACACTCATATTGTCATTTATATTTTCTAACTAGTAACAAAAATATACTTTTTAGATTATGTTCGGTTAGTATTTTATACAGAATGAATGGATAAAGAAAAAAAATATATTTAGTTGAACAAATATTAAATAAATTTATCTTTATAATAGTTTTGGAGTTCATTTTTTTTATTCGTCCTTCTAACTTTTGTTACCACCTGAAATAGTTTTTTTTATTTTATTTGGATCCTTTTATTTTTATTGGATCCATCAAACTTTTTATTTTTATTCGGATCTTTTTTTGCTCAACTAAGAAATGGTAAATGAAATCAGAAACATGCGAGGTAATACAAGATTAAAGAATTTTTTTTATTTTTTTAAAAAGATGAAAATGCAATATAAAAAAAAACATAATTTATTATGGGTTATAATAGTTACTCACATTTGTATCTTTGTCTCTTATCATATACATTGTATCTATCTTTTGTGTCGTAGTAAAATAATAATTAGATAATAATTATAATACTGGTGGATGAAAATATAAATACATTTGTTTTATAAATTCTTTAAGCACAATCCAAATTAGTTAATTTCATGTACTAGTAGATTTGTTGCCTTCTTTCTTCTCTTAATATGTATGGAGCATAATATTATTGTTAATTAATTGACATGAGCAGACCGTAAGAGAAATGTTGTCTTCTCAATCTCAACGTCACAATATGTTTCAAGACTTGACAAATAGCACGACATTTAAATTTGCAATTAATTGATATATTATTCAGCCACCTCTAGGTTTCATTTTGGTCTCATAATTTCCATCCAAAATAAACTCAATATCATATTTAATAAAAGAAAATCATTCAATTAGTTTTCTTATACAAACTATCAATATTGTTCCAATAAAAGGCAGAGTTCCAACTACTTGAAAAGATTACAATAGGCATGCCCAATAAAAAAAATTATGCACGATATAATTAAGCAACCATGTAAAAATGGAGCAAAATAGACTTACCTAAGCCCAAATAATCAATGGCACAAGGTGGAGGTTTTCTTATTACAACCCAATCAGATTCAGCCAACTCTATTGGATTATATTATGATCCAATAAGCCATTCATATTGCTGGAAAAATAAAAAACATAAACAATATGTTACACCCATCAAGTTATAACAATTGCTAGTCTTTAAAACAAATCCAAGTTAAATTGATTCCAAGGATGCGCCTGAGAGGGTGGAAAGACATGAAGGGAAATAAAATGCACAGAGGGATCGGATGCTTGCTTTGTGTAAAAAGCTTGAAATGATCCAGAAGACAAGGTCTTTCAGATATGTGCTAGCTAATTGGAATCTGTTGGAATTTAGCATGAGAAAAAAGCAGACATCTCCTTTTCAAATGGGAAATCATTACTTGCAATAAAACTTCACTAGTTAGTAACTCCTGAATGGGGAACTTTTTTTTTTTTCCTTTTTCTTCAGTTTACCCTTTTGATTTTATGTGGAGTACTCAAGTTCAGTTTTACTTTTTATTTGAAGCAGTCCTATACTAGGTCTGATGTGGATGTCTGATATCCATTTGACCAATTAATTTCGCACAGGAGTGTTCATTGATGATTC
Source organism: Populus trichocarpa (assembly GCF_000002775.5). Taxonomy (NCBI): domain Eukaryota; kingdom Viridiplantae; phylum Streptophyta; class Magnoliopsida; order Malpighiales; family Salicaceae; genus Populus; species Populus trichocarpa. The sequence continues at coordinate 23,604,681 of NC_037288.2, read as the reverse complement.
TACCATTTGGGGTTGCTAATTATAGAGTCTGACCCTGTTATCAATCTGGTTGTTGTTCACATTTTTGTTAGCTAATTTTGTTCTTTTATATTTCTATATTGTTAGACTTGAGTGGTTACAGGTCTGATGCCCAAACAACTTCTGTATGCTTTAGTCTGTCAACAGAAGAAATGGCCGAGACATTCTTTTGGTTACAGGTCTGACGAGACAGATTTTTAACATAGAAAAGAATGTGTACATCAGACTAGGAGTGACACTGAAATGTCTGGCAAAGGGGGGCTTAGTTTTGGTCATCCAATGGATAAAATTGGGAAACTCCCAGTTAAATTTCTTTCCTTTTCCACCAGCAAACAAGATGAAGGTGAGAATATCATATATGAGAAATGAGAATTACTCAATCTTGAGGAAATTATGATGGTGAATATAATTGAAACACTGAATATTCACCCACAGCTAGTGTCATTTGATGGCTCAACAAATAAAGCAAAAGATATTGGTGCTATTAATTGTTGCATGTGCATCAATAAATCAAGAATCTTGTTTGGTCTTATTTCTTCCATCACAAGCATTCAAACTCCTACTTTTTCTTTCAGAAGCAAGAATAATATGTAACCTAGATGCTTGGCAAACTGCTTCACCTCAGGAAAAAGCGTTGTTTTAGGTCTCTTTTATCTTGGAATTATTCAATCCAATTCTTATTTATTACTACATGAAATGGAAGGAAAAACAATTGACGTTTGTGCTTTAATTTACAGCAATACTTTCATTTATGATGATGTCATATGAGGCCCGTGTAACATAAGAGATTTACTTTCCAGTTGATATACAACTTAATTTGAAAATAAATATCTTTACAGTGGAGAATAAATAAATAAATCAATGTAGCATTATGACAGTCCAAAACATCTCCTCATTCCTCCACCATCCATTCACAGCGCAACAGCTTGCTGTCAACCAATAATTTTATTTTCTTTCCCCGTAATTATAAATCCAATTTTACCTCAAAGCTACAAAACACCCCGACTTTACAGACAAATTAAGGAATCCTTAAACAGTCACCACACCCTCCACTAGCAAAAATAAAGTTTCCCCATAAGATTCCGCCCTTAAATATGTCCTTATCACCTCTTACCGCATTCTTTTTACTCTTGTAATGTTCCCCCCCCACAGCTTATTGTAAAAGCATTAATTATTCTTCTTAAGAGAAAAAACACCAAAAACATGAACTTCAGGAAGCAATATGTAAAAGCAGAAATAAAAAAGACAGTACTATGCCCAGAAAAGTTAATTGAATATAATCCCAGCATCATGTTCACATAAACCTCCAAAACTAGGATCTACAAGGACAATAAATTTAAATATGAATAATCTTATCCCAATGAAAAGCAGAGTTCCAATTAATTGAAAAGATTACAATAGGCATGCCCAGCAGACAAATTAAGCATAATCTAATTAAGCAACCATCAAAAAATGGAGCAAAATTGACTTACCAAAGCCCCAATAATCAATGCCCCAAGGTGGAGATTTCCTTGTTGCAACCCAATCAGACTTAGCCAACTCTATTGATTTATATTGTGATCCAATAAGCCATTCATATTGCTGGAAAAATAAAAAACATAAACAGTATGTTAAACCCATCCAGCTTTATCAATTGCTAGTCTTTAAAACAAATCTAAGTTAATCTATGAAAAACAGAAAGAATATCCAAGTTAAAGTACTGTTTAGTTTTCATATTTTCATGGCAATTGTCTTCTCATAACAATTTTTTTCTGAATTGAATAAGGAAAGAAAAAAAAACAGTCCCATGCCTTCACAGGCATAAACGTGACATTCCAGCAGATCGACTAGCTAGCTCCTTGGGATATGATGTGTTCAGCATGCTAATAAGGGGAACTGACTACTCCCATGCCTTCTGTTTGCATATATGTGATGGGTCATCGCAATTTCATGTTTACTCCAAGAAAGGCTGGGTGTCTTTCTGCCCAGATAAAGATGCGTTGATTGTCACAGTTGGAGATCAAACACAGGTATTACAAAAATTGCTTAAAAAAAGCAGAATAATCACCCTAGGCTTTTTGTTCAGTACTACATCAATTTGTTTAACCTAAAAAGATTCATAATATATGATATCAAAAGCATCTATGCCCTCTTTACAATTGTGATAGTAATGATAAGGTATGTGTGGAAATTAAACTCAACATCATGAACATAAACATAAACAACCTCTAATCAAAAATTAATTCTTGTACCTTAACTTATCATTATGTTCCCTTTATATCCAGTGACAGCTATTTTGATGTGGTAAGTGCGTATAAGTTGTGCAACTAAAACTAATAATATCTACACGAATCAGCAACCACCACATCCTAGTAAGTTGGATTGGCTGTGACTAAAAGGCAGCACTAAAACTCTGCAAGCATGCTCAATCAAATCACAGCAAGAAAAAAAGAAAAAAAGAAACACTTGGACTGCTACAGAAGAAGAAAATGCATCACAGGTTAACCAGTTGCTAGACTCTCTAGATTTTAACAGCATCCATACGCTGCTGTAACACTTCAAAATTATAGAAGTAGAGCATTACAATGTAAAAAGTTGAAGCAACAGGGTAACAAGTTACAACAGGGTATAATATTCAGAGCCAATTTCAGTGGGGCAAAGAAGGAGTTATTTAGCCAAAAAGCCTTGCTTTGTTTAAAGACAATTACATGCCTGAGGAGATGAGAAAATGTGGAGATATAACATTGGATCTTACAAAACAGTAGTTTGAAGAGAAAAATGCATCCCACTTACACGATGATATGAAGGTATCTCATGGGGGAAAACAATTATCTACTGGCAAAAAGAAACCAAAGGGAAGCAAAAATGATTATAGCTCAACTGTTGGGACATCAAAAAATTTATGAACCGTAACCCTAAAAATTAAATTGGGGGTTTTGATAAATTTTCAATTACACATGCATAATTAGGTTATAGATCATGGTAAAAACATTTCATAAACCCCTATATTATCGAATTAATAGCCTAAAACCATTATTCAAAGTATTGAAAAAAAAAAGTTACCTGTGTTCTTGAGTTACAGGTGACCGAGATCGTTCTACAGGAAAGAAAGAAACCTGGATTGGGAAAGTTAGGTGAAAAATTTTTAGTGCAGGTTTAATTGCAACAAACAAAAACAAAAACCCTTAATTATTTACCTGAACTATTGAAGAAAACCGTGAAACACCCAACCCGTTTACAAGGAGATACCTTAAATCAACATGTTCGATGGTGATAATGATGGGTCTAGTTCGATTTTGTTCAGATGAAGGAGAAGAAGATGAAGAAAAGAAATTAGGGATGCTGAAGAAGCGAAGAAGATGAAATGTTTGGGATAAAGAAAAATCAAATCGATGAAGAGAGGGTGATTTTTCTACAGTTCTGGTTCGATTTTGTTAGGGACGAAGGAGACTGGAAGAGTGGAAGATCATTAATTTTGATCTGTTGGTTTTGTTCATTTCGTCTCGATCTGTTTGCATTTCGGTGTGGGGGGAGAGCACTGGTGTAGATTTACCAAAGCCAGCGAAAAATAAACGGTTGAGATTTAATCCTTGTAAATGTAATCAACGGTGTTCGTAATTTTGGTTTTATATTAAAATTTAAATAATTATTTTTTTAATTAGCAACAGAAAATCCGTTGCTAAATTCAACGTAAATTTTGCAACGGATTATCCGTTGCTAAAGTCCGTTGCTGATATTAAAAAAATAATATATGTGTAATCCGTTGCAAATCCGTTACTGAATTTAGCAACGGAATTATCCGTTGCTAAATTCAGATGCTAATACCCTATTTTTTTAGTAGTGTGACCAGTTGAGCTACACCCCTCAAGGTTTGCCAAATGCATTTCTTTCTACTAGTCTAATTAGTAGACTTAGTAAAATCATCCACACATCTCATTAACAATTGATAACTCCTTGTATTGATTGCTTAAAAAATGACTTTAGCAGACAATCATGACCACTTGCTGTATGTACTGTAGGAAATGTGGAAATGCTCTCTGTATTCTGAAGTGTATGTGGATGCAATCAGAGTGGATGCTTATTATTAGAATCAACATTTACTACATGCAAGAAACCACTTGGTGGGTTCTTTCTATCACTCTCACAACTCATTCTTATCACGTACAGTATCTCGTAAATTGTTTCTCTACTTGTATTTTTAGGAGTCTTAGAGTTTCATGACTGTAAACTTGAAAATGACTAGAGATGGGAGGTCAATTGTCTTTGTATGTAGTACGTGATTCATACGAACAAAAGTGTCCCATTCATGTCCTTTCACGATATAAATCTTGAGATAAGTAAACGATGGGGATATGTAAAGATCGTCCTTCCATGTTTTATCATATTAAGAGTTGTACTTCTAGATATCAATTCTGCTAACAAAGAGCTTTGCAATTTTGTTGAGAAATGTGTCCCAAAGTTCTCACGTTTTTGCTGGTTGCTTCCTTTCAGATTTATACAGAGACCTATGGTGATGATTGTAAGTTCAATAAATTAATATTCCCCATTTACTGCAAAGAGTTTTCGAGCCATGTCTCATGTAGGATGTAGCTTTTTATGCTAATCAGAATCAAGTGCTTAAGGGTCTTCTTAACTTTATAGATGAACTGCAGAATGAATATTCTGAATTGCCTGCCCTTGGGCCAAAAATCACGCATTAAAGTTCGAGGCTAGATTAGATTTAGTAGAGATCTTTGCTAGCTTTAATGGATCCTCCATACTCCATGTAACTAGACAACTCTGATGGTGATTGAATCATGGAATTTTTTTTATTGTTCTGCCCCATTCCTGATGCAGTTACAGTAATGAGTATTCTCAAGGATGCCTGGCAAAACACACCACGTAATTGGGTGGGTGCAGATCCCTGTGGAGGCAAATGGGAAGGCATTTCATGTTACAATTCACGTGTGACTTCGATGTAAGTTATAGGCAGTTGTTCAGCTTCAAATGTTAATTAAGCCTCGCACCTTCTTCCCTCTCCAAGTTTCGAGATTAGCTGACTATTTTCAACTGCAGAACGTTGGCAGCTGTGGGATTGACGGGTGAGCTGTCTGGAGACATCTCCTCCTTATCAGAATTGGAGGTTCTGTAAGTCTTGAGTTTTCACTTCACATAATAAATGATCCCAACTTACAAGTATTTATAGCCTCAAATTAAGATTTAGTGCTACGATACTCTTTTGCTTTCCAGATGTCTAGACTGGGCTGCTCTAGCGTCCGGATCTCAAGGCATGAGGCACATATTGAGAAAAGGCCTCATTCCCAGAGCTCCTTTCATCCTTTTTCTTGATATATGAACATAGTGATTGTTTTCCATTCCAAGGATTCCTTGCTCATTAACAGTGTCTGGTTATAGGGATCTATCGTACAACACGGGTTTGAGCGGTACACTTCCGGCATCAATTGTGAATTTGAAGAAGCTAAAAAACTTGTAAGGGAATAATATGATGTTAGTATTAACTGACACCAGTCCTCTAATTAACTGACAGAATTTTCTTTTCTTCCATTCTAGAAAGTTGGTTGGTTGTAGTTTCTATGGCCCTATCCCTGAGTTGATAGGGTCTCTTCAGCTGCTGGAGTCTCTGTAAGTGTTTTACTGTTTTCTTGTGGACTAAACCTTTCCTGTGCGAGCCTACATATTTCCACTCTGAAACTGCTATTTCCCGCAGAGACCTGAATTCTAATAGATTCACTGGACCAATTCCACATTCAATTGGAAACCTTTCGAAACTCTTTCTGCTGGATCTATCTAATAATATGCTCGATGGAGCCATCCCTGTCTCCAGTGGAACTACATCTGGTCTTGATATGCTAGTTAATGCAAACCACTTGTATGTCAAATCTCTTTGTGCTGATTAGTGTGCTCTCTTGCTTCGGCGTTATTGACATCTGTTTATGCTGGTCTGAAAATTATTCAGTCATCTAGGAGGGAATCAGCTCTCAGGCACAATCCCGAAAGAGCTTTTCAGATCAAACATGACTCTCATTCATGTGTAAGTTTGTATATGCTTTGGATGTTGAAGTCAAACTACTTCACCAATGGAATAGGGGAGAAAATAGGAAGTGGGATTTTAATTTAATTTAAAAGAAAACAATATTCCTTTTAATTTAATATGCTTCTTTAAAAGGTTTACAATTCTATATACATCATATACATTACTTTTGTGCAGGCTTTTGCATGACAATAATCTCACGGGAAGCATTCCTTCTACCCTTGGACTTGTGCAGACTTTGGAGGCTGTGTAAGCATCTACATGGCAAACTGAAGTGATTAATCTACACTGATCTAGTTTGTATTGAATGCCTTATCTTTGTTGCAGACGTTTTGAAGGGAATTCATTAACTGGACCTGTCCCTCCAAACCTCAACAATCTTACCACTGTGAAGACGTTGTAAGTATACAGAAAACGACATTGCCAGTAAAGATATCACAATGGTTTGGCTAGTTTGTTAAGTCTTTTGTGCGAATTCTCACTCTGTTAAGAGTGTTTTTGCTGATAAATTTCAGGATTTTGTCCAACAATAAATTTACTGGGCCTGTTCCTAATCTCACTGGCATGGCTTATCTCAGCTACTTGTAAGATTTCCAGTCTATTAACGTTAGGTCTCTCAGTATGAAATACAATTCAACTTTTCTCCAAATGCCTACTTTGACCAAAATCTTTTCTGCAGGGACCTGAGCAATAATATTTTTGACGCTTCAGATTTTCCGTCGTCATTCTCAAACTTACGGGCTTTGACAACACTGTATGTCTCCCTTCCTCCCTCCTTTTCTCTCTGTCATCACACACACTCGACCAACTCAATGAAGCCTTAAATCACAAACCCTTTCCACCATCCCACTTTGTAATTAGTCCTTAATATTTTGCTCAGGCATCATGACTTTACATGCTAGATTATAATTGTCTCCATGTTTAGTAAGTGTTATATGAAGCAGTCATTGGTTTTTTGACAGGGACATTTTTGTCCACGGAACCTCTTATTGACTATGCATTCCTGTGTATAAAAGTTTACAATTTATGATTTTTCACGCTGTCAACATAGTGAAGCCTTCTTCCCTTCCTGTGAATAACAGAATGATGGAAAACACTGGACTTGAAGGTCCGATTCCTCCTACCCTCTTCGATCTTCCTAGTTTACAGACTTTGTGAGTATCCTTCCACTTGTTTCTTTAGTACCATAGCAATCAACTTCATGGATATTGATAGATTCTTTCATCTCATGGAAACTGATGGATATCTAAATTCACAAATGGTTACAGGATTCTAAGGAACAACCAGCTCAATGGCACATTGGATATTGCAAGAAGCTCTAGCAGCCAGCGGGAAGCCATTGATATGCGAAACAATCTCATTTCATCCTATTCAGAAACACCAGAACAGAGGAATAACGTGGATGTAATGTAAGAGGCATTCTTCTTCTTCTTATTGTGGGATGAATTATAACAGTCCCTCTCAGATATTGTAAAATTACACAGATCATTCAAAAGTCTGAAGATCTGACTGAAACCTTGTCATGTTAGTAGTGTGAAAAGTTAAATCCTGAGGAGATGTGCTATGCTACTTGCCTGCGTAAGAGTGTTTTATGTGTTAAATTTTGCAGACTTGTGGGTAACCCAGTTTGTGAGCGTACAGAAGCAACAGAACATTACTGCACAGTTCATCAAGCCATTTCTTCGTTTCTCCTCCCCTGCACTTCAGATCAGATTTCCAGTCCCAACAGCAAATTCTCTTATCCGTACACAGGAGTACTCTTCTTCAGACCTCCATTTTTAGAGTCAAGAAACGCAACTTATTATCAACGTCCGGTAGAAGAGTCTCTGATGCGTTCCTTTAAGAACTCTAGCCTTCCTGTGGATTCAGTTTATGTAAATTGTCCAACAAATGATTCGTTGGGGAATCTTGAATCGAACGTATCTGTGTTTCCTTCGGGCCAAAATCACTTTAACACAACTACGATTTCTAAAATTGGATTTGTGCTAAACCGTCAGACTATTGAAAATCCAGATATCTTTGGACCTTCACAATTTAAGGGTGCTGCATACCCATACTTCGATGGTAATTTCACATTTCATGCACAAGTGAGAGAAATTTGTCTACATTGATCTTTCTTTCTTCTGATGACCCATCCCTCTCCCTCCCTCCCGCTTTTTCAAGCAGGAAACCCCACGGAATCAAACAAGTTATCAATCATTGGAAGTATCATTGGGGCTGCGGCTGGAGGAGCCTCTTTCCTGCTAATATTGCTTCTTGCAGGGGTATATGCTTATCGTCAGAAAAAAAGCAGAGAAAGAGCAAGTAAACATAAGAATCATTTTGGTACTTTAAGGTTCTAGTTTTAGACCGATATTTTCCCGTTCATCATCGAAAATTGCGGGTTTATTTCTTTTTCTTTATTTTGCCAAATTGCAGCATACTTGGATTTAAAGAACAGTGACAGAGTTCCTCAGTTGAAGGGAGCCAGATGCTTCTCTTTCGATGAGATTACGAAGAGCACCAATAATTTCTCGGAAGCCAATCATATTGGATCAGGGGGTTACGGAATGGCAAGTCTCTCCCTCTTTTCCTGTCCTGCCATGGTGGTTTCATTTGCATAAACAATGATTGTGGGTGTTGCTGGCTGCAATTTGCCTTCAAACTATCTAACTTCTGAGCTGCCATGGTGTTTTTTCAGCAACACAATACTTGAGTCTTTCAACATTTTTGTGTACAGGTTTATAGAGGGATGCTTCGTACTGGACAACTGATTGCCATCAAACGATGTCGACAAGGATCGGTGCAAGGTGGGCTTGAATTCAACGCAGAGATAGAAGTTTTATCGAGAGTTCATCATAAAAATGTTGTAAACCTTGTTGGGTTTTGCTTTGAGAGAGGTGAACAGATGCTAATTTATGAGTTTGTTCGCAATGGTAGTCTCAGGGACAGCCTATCAGGTATTACACTGGCACCTATAAATGATTCAACAAGATGCTTCATGAATCGCATGGAACCTTTCAATCTTACAAGCATTGAGTTTTCCATGACAACTCTCGCATCCAATGGAGACAACCCTTTGGTGCCTTTGTTCCGAAAATGAGCACACGCATTCTATAGTTGCATTAAATCTACACAATCATATATCCTCTTCTCATGTAAGCAGGTTTGAGCGGGATCTGGCTGGATTGGAGGAGGAGACTTAAAGTGGCTCTTGATGCAGCAAGAGGTCTTGCCTACTTGCACGAGCTTGTCAACCCTCGTATTATCCACAGGGACGTAAAATCAGCTAACATATTACTGGATGAATGCTTAAATGCTAAAGTTGGTGATTTTGGTCTTTCCAAGCCTATGGACAATAGTGAGCTTATTCTTGCTAGCACTCAAGTTAAAGGGACAATGGTCAGTACCTCCAAAACTTCAAGAATTTAAGACTTTCTAGTTTCATTAAATGCAGGGCGGCTGCTGGTGTATGATTAAAGCCAATTAATATATATCAAAGGTTACAATTGACAAGATTACTATATTTTCTGCTTAGGGTTATATAGATCCAGAATATCAGGAGACCCTGCTCTTGACTGAGAAGAGTGATGTCTATGGCTTTGGAGTTGTGTTGCTGGAACTAGTAAGTGGAAGAAAGCCTTTAGAGCGAGGGAAATACCTTGTAGCGGAGGTAAGTAGGTCATTGGATAGAAAAAAAGATCTATATAGCCTTCATGAACTTCTTGACCCAAGCATTGGTTTAGACACGAAGCCGAAAGGTCTAGATAAGATAGTGGATCTGGCAATGAAATGTGTACAAGAGAAAGGAAGTGACAGGCCAACAATGGGTGAAGTGGTGAAAGAGATTGAGAATATCTTGCATCTTGCTGGTTTAAACCCCAATGCTGAAGCAGAATCCACTTCAGCTAGTTTTGAGGAAGCAAGCCAGGACGAGTTTCCACCATCCTTGAAGGAAGAAGAGCTTTCATTATCTTGAGTCTAGAACCATGATGAGCATTGTTTAGCTGGGAAAGCTGAGAAGTTGCTTCAGTACTGGGTGTTACAATATTTTCTTGCAATGTTTGCCGCGTGTGGTGCATCAGATTTTTAAGAGTCAACTACTTGTGAATATATATTTAGCAAAACCTTTGTGTTTTGGGTGAAAGAAATCCTGTGTGCTCTTACATTAATTATGTTAGAAATTAAACTTATGCCAGTTGAACTTATTGATCTATTTCTCTTGATTCGACCTCTCACTTGAATCAAAGGAGAGTAAAATGATGAGCATTTTCTGTGTCCTGTATCCAATCTTTTAAGTTGTGAATATTATAATTATTATTATCATGACGCTGAATAACAGAGTTTATTACAAAGTCGAAACCCTTAAAAACCATGAATATCATAGCTATGGGGAAACATCTAAAATATTTCATTTAGACAACCTTATTTATACTAATAATAGGTATAAACTGAATAAAAAAAATAAAATTTGTAAACTAAATACTTCCTAAACTGCATGCATGTGCATTGCATTGATTTGATGGTGTTAAAAATTGTTGCTCAGGTCATTGGTTTCTCCAACAGGGCAGAGAAATACCACTCGTTTTTGTCAATCCCTCGATCAAGCTTCATGCCAGCGTTCCACCTTAGGTTCCTGAATCCAACACGATCCAACATTGGAACGTATGTTTGATTCAGCTGTGATCCCAGGCAGAAGAAGCGATCAAGCCAGAAGAGTCCCCCTGGCCTCAACACTCTGTACATATCATAGAGTGTGAATTCCAACATCGCATCTGGAATCCAGTTGCTCAGAACATGCATCGAATGAACTATGTCTAGAGTGTTGTCAAAGAATGGAAGCCTCTGAGAAACACTGACGTCGAATGAGATCACTAAGCTTTGGACCATTCTTTGTCGTCATCTAAAAGACCTAATGCCTTGCAAACAAGCTGAAATGTTGGATAAACAATGCCGCCAACGTTTTTAAAATAATCAAGCCCTGTAGGCCCTTTCACATGGTTTAGAAGTATTCTTAAGAAATAAAGTTCCCCAGCAGCAGGATGCACATATGTTATACGTCCAAGGCTAAACCTCCTTGATATGACAACCCACTCTTTCAGCCTGCCATCCCATACATATTTGCTTGGAAATTGTGATTAGTCAAGCTCTCGTGCATGAGCATATTTTTCGTTGCAGTCAAACCATTAAGTAAGCATTGTTTTATTGATACCTGACCTTCTAAGAACAGAACAAAGAGAGTTGTTGCTTGAGAAGATAACATTTTGCTGAGAAGGCAAATATATGACCTTGAAGCCTTTCAATTGTAGGGGTTCTTGAATAAATTGGAAATTGGAAAAGACATCAAACATCTTCATAGGAGCAGATAAATCGACAATTACGATATGCATGTATTTCATCATTAGTTTCATTCTGAAGCACCATTCTACATCTATCAAGCTCCTTGCGCATATTTGAATAGATATTTGATCAACAGTGATTGACAGCATATCTCAACATTTATATGTGCATTGTACTGCATTAAAAGTTTTCTATTATACAGAACAACATAGTCATTGAAAAGCCCAATTCCATCTTTAAATACAAAATTATCATGGTATTCATGTTTTCTGCAATAAACAAAGTTGTTCTCGCAAAAAATAGTCGAGTTTTTTAATTTATTTTGAAATGATTTTGCATATTTACCATCTGACATGCATTATGCATTTGGTTTTGCAGTACCGCATGGACCATGTATCATAAACTTAGAAACAATATCATGACACAAAGGATCAACATTTTTATCAGGTATTTCAGCTGAAATAATTGAGTCAACACTATCAACAGATCGACATTTAAATTCGGAGGCAAGCCAAACCAAAATGTAAGTATGTGGAAGGCCTCTTTTTTTAAATTCAATTGCGCATACATCTGTTGAGATGTACAAAAACAAAAACAAATAAAAATAGTAAAAGAAAGACACGATAAGAATGAAATAAAAATGGACAGAATCATTTCACTAGCTATTTTCTTGCCAAAAGGGATGCTGAACTTGATGAATTTCAACATATCAAGCAGCTTTGTTCTTAAAACACGTGTGATTATATTAGGGTTGTCTTCATGCTTATAAACTCTCACTTTTCTAAGCTCTCTTTGGATTTCAAGCCAGTTTGTGTTGCATGTAAATGTAATGAATAGATCTAGATTTTCATATGTTCTACAAATAGCCATGACATCTTGGTAGTTGTTTATCATGTATCGTGGGCTGCCAGTTAAAGAAGAGGGGACAATAATTTTTCCGGTTGTCGACCCTTGAACATCCCCTCTAAGAACAGCTTCATTAATGCCTTGATAGAGCTCAGTTCGAAGATCATTCTGGTTTGCTCTAATGTAATCAAGCCTGTCTTCTTTAACATTTGCAAACGCATCGACTAAAAACTGTTGGTAAAGACAACCGTCTTTTGTAATAGTGTCTTTGCCGTATTTTCTTTCATGAATAAGATAAGCATAGAAGCTCTCATCAGAACTTCTTGACTTTTTGGTGTTTAAGAAACTTGGTCATCTTGGTTGGCATAACTAATGTTAGTCCGATAACCATCTTGACCAAAGGAAAAATTAAAGAAGAGGATATTGCAATGACATAAATTTTTGATTTAATCTTGAGTTCCTCTGCAAAGTCCCTGCTAAGATTCATCTCATTTTGTTCTTGTTATTTAGCTTTGTTCTTATAAATTAACTATTGTACTCTATCCATCTATTGGGTTGAGATGGTTCTTTAATATAGTATCAGAGCCTTAATGACCAAACGGTCACGAGTTCGAATCTCACCATCCCCATTTATTTGATAAAAATTAAGCACAAGGTAAAGTGGGCCTGTGCAAGTTTCAAGCCCAAAGGGCTTTCACTTGAGGGGGTGTGTTAGAGAATAATATAAATCATATCTTGGGACCTCATCTAACAGCTTAAGCTATTGGGTTGAGATGGTTCTTTGACACTCGGTTTGTTGGTTAATATTTTTTTTTATCGAATTCAAAAGTACTTTCTGAATTCTTAATAAAGCTACATAAAAAGTTGATATATATATATATATATATATATATATATATATATATAAACAAAAGGTATTTAATATTTTTCTTTATGCTGACATATTTGTCGCACCCAGATATCGCATTATTATCTTGATAGAAAAAGAGCAGATATCTGGCATCTTGTTCTTTTATGAAAAAATATCTTATTTAAGGAGTCGTCACCTAGTACTATGATCACTAGGAACCCTAACTGGTCAACAGAGATTTTATGGTACGGGACTGATTGTGACTAGGGAAGGTATTAGCACCCCTAGCGCACTCTACCTCAGGTAAGCTACATTGCTAGTTTTGTCTTAAATTGCTAAAAATTTTGTTGATTTGTGTTATGACGGTTCACCACTAATATTCCTGACTCTAGCGTCAGTGAATATTTAATTACAGATATTTTCAAATCTGGCGTTGGTAAATATTCCACTATGAAATAATTCAAAGTTTGGCGTTGGTAAAAATTCTAATACGAATAATCTCAGCTCTGGCGTTGGTAAATATTCCACTACGAATAATCTCAACTTTGACGTTGGTAAGTATTCGTAGGTAAAAAAAATAATAAAAAAATAAAAATCATTTTCTTTATTCTGGCATTAGTGAATAAAATAAATAAAAACACATTTTATTTTCTTATTTATAATGCATGCACAATTTCTATTTTTATTTATTTTTATTTTTTATTTATATTTATATTTATATTTTTTTTATTTTTTTTTAGATTGGGTCCAACTCAGCCCATGTGAGCTGAACTTGACCCAGCTGACTCGGTCGAGACCAGTGACCCGGCTGGATGGCATGCGTACGTTACGCATGCCTGCCCAATGAATTATAATTCGCTGCTACTGTAGCAGTGAATTAAAATGCAAAAGAAGCGGGGCTTACCTCAACGCAGGAACGGAGATGATAACTGAAGCGTGGTGGTCGGCTGTTCTCCTCTCCTCTGCTTTACTATGTCTCTGATTCTCGTTTTCCTTTACTTTTTGCTGTTTTTTTTTTTGTGTTCCTCTGTCTTTAACTCCTTCCATTTACTGGCTTCCTCTGTCCATGCCCGTCTCTCTCTAGCTCTCGCCTGTTCTGTCCGTTCGGTCCTCTTCCTTCCCCCTCTGTTCTCCCTCTTCTGTTGCTCTGTCCAGTCTTCTCCGTTCAGGATGAAGACGGTTGTGGTAAAAGCACGAGGTGCTGCTGGTTGAATGGACCAAAACTTTGCCCTGGTTCTGTTTCTCCTCCCCTTTCGTTTCTGTTCTGCCTCCTCTCTCTCAGTCTTCCCCCCTCTCGCGAGGTTGCCTTTACCCGGCTTTTTATAGAGTCAGAGATCGATCGGCGCTGGTAACGGCCGGCAGTAATGGCCGTGGGGTGCTGCATTCAATGGAGAAACGTCTCTGCCTTTAATGCCGGAGCCGTTACCGAGGAAGAAGACGACGAGCAGTCGCTTGCCAAAACGACTCCGTTTTCCAATTCCAAAGGCTGCTTTAAATGTGGTCCTTGGAATTCTTGTAATTGTGCAATCAAGCCCCTGGTTAAAATGTAATTGGATACTTGCATTTCGGTGCCTTTTACAAGCTAGTCCTTGGACTTCAATATGTTGCAATTGTAACCCCAATTAACCCCAAACTTTGATATTTCTTCAATTAAGCCCTTGATTTCATTAATTAAATTAATCTTAAGCTTCATTAAGCCTCAAAACTTATCAATTCTCCAATTAAGCCCTTGATTTGATTAATTAAATTAGTCAAGAGTTTAATCAATCTCTAAACTTCCAATCATGTTGCCTTAACCCACATTTTAATTCATTCTTCATTTATTTAACTTTTTATTTGTTTTTCATCAACAATTTTTTAATTTTTTTTTAGGAAATATTGTAAAAATCAATAAATAAATAAATAACACAAAAAAATTAAATAAAAGGGTTAAAAATTAAGTTATAACAAGGTTCTTGGATCCTTTAACTAATGCATAATTTTACTACCAGAAAATCTACAAACACAAACAAAATCACATATATATTTTTTCTATCCGTATTTTGAGGTGATATGTATTTATATCTAACCTTATCTCTTTGGTCTCTAAACATATTTGCAACCAGCTACCCCCATCATTCTAGGATATATTCCTCTGACTAAAATCAGGTAAAAATTCTGATTGGTCAAGCAAATCAGCGCGGGACTGATGCAAGCATTCTTTCCACGAGTGAGTTCAAATATTTTGTTGAATTTTCTTCGGCTCTAATCTCTTGACTGACAAAAATTTATTTCTGTCAATTTAAATGACTAGCAAACAACTATGACGATGCAAGCAAGGGATGCCTTTGATTACAGAGGGGACTTCCCAGTTTCAAAGGTAGAGCCACTATATATGATCGAGTGAGCTCAGAATCCTTGGTATGAGCTTGGCTTGGCAAATGTTTCAGTGATACTTCTTACCTGAGAGTACGAGTTGCCATTTTTCTTGTGTTGTTTGCACTTTGTAGCATACTGTTTTCCTTTTATGATACTGTTAATGAGGAGTGCAGTTAAATCTCTGGTTTCTTGGGTTTACCTTTCTTGTGTACTGTCCTAATTACAAAATGAGGAGTGCCGTCTTCCCCACGGATCAAGATTAGGCCAGGCGCTGTCAAGTCTAAGAGAATGATTTGTTGTAAGCATTCATGGAGAGGAGGGGACCCATGTGTTTGCAATTACAAGGAATGATTCGTTTGGAAGAAATTCTGATATCTTCATGAATCATTTTCAACTGTTGTCAGATAGACGAGTTTTTGTCTCTGTAGCAACCAGCTGCTTGTTAATAACAATGGCAGCAGCAAGTCATAAAGTAATAATCAAATTGGCATTTTTAATACTTCTTTCCCAATATTATTGTTGCATTAGGGTTGAGGTTGACAAATCATATTGCACAGATAAAGATTAAGATTTTCAAACCCCAAGGTTGCAGACTTTAAATTGTAGAGAAATAGATAAAAGCTCTAATATTTTGCTCTAATTTAAAATAAACCTCATTCATCTTTGATACATTTATGATTCTTTAGAACTTCTTTTCCAGCCCGAGCTTATCTGTCTAGTCCATAAACATATTAATTTGCAACACGTTCTCCGTCGATCTGGGATATATTCCTCTAACAAATCAGGTTACAGTGCTGATTGGTCAAGCAAATCAGCACGGGACTGATGCAAGCATTCTTTCCACGAGTGAATTCGAATATTTTGTGGAGTTTTTTTTGTCTCGTATCTCTTGACTGACCAAAATTAGAATCTTAAATCAAATAGGAAAAAAAAAAAAACAATATAAAATCTAAATTAAACTGGAAATATGAAAAAATAACAAAACCGAATCAAAGAATATATTTTGAGCCTAATTTGAACGACTACTTATATAACTAGGCCCGCAAATCCTTCTCGGTACGTAAATTCGAGTCGAATCCAACATTTAAATAAAAAATTATGAGCTTTTCTGTCCTACTAGTTGTTCAGTGTGATTGTATCTTGTATCTCTTCTTGGATTTAACTCTGTCCTCTTAATCCATAAATAGTTTTAAAGTTTAGCAATTGAATCATTAAAAGAGCCAAACTCCAACTGTCAAATGCATTTCTTTCTACTTGTCTAATTAGTAGACTTAGAAAAATCATCTACACATCTCATTAACAATTGATAAGTTTTTGTATTGATCGCTTCAATAATGACTTTAGCAGACAATCATGACCATTTGGTGGGTTCTTCTATCACTCTCACAACTCATTCTTATCACCTACGGTATCTAGTAGAATGAAACTCATAAATTGTAATGTTTTGTATTAAAAGATAGGAAATGGCAACAAGGCCCTTGAATGCTTAGATGTAGGAATAAATTAAATGAGGGGTATAATAGTAATTGTATAAAGAGATGATATATATAAATAGGAAGTAAAAAAAAAAAAAAAGGAAAGAGGGATCTGAATTTTGAGAGAGAACCGGCAGGAGAGAAAGGGAGAAAGAAGAAGAAGAAGAGAAAAGAGGGAAATTATAAGGGAAATAGAAAGGAATTGAAGAGAATAAGTTTAAAGGTAAGATTTAGGTTGTTAAGTGTATAAATGTGTATTATTGAACTTTAATTTCAGTTTTGATGAATGTTAGGGTTTTGAAAATTTGTGTTTTGGGTTTAATTGATGAATTAAATTGAATGTTATAAGGTTGATTGTTATGGGTAATTGATTAATGAGTTGATTATGGAAGATTGTGATGATTTTGAGTTATGAATTGTGTAAATGGTGAATGTTGAGTTAGAAATTTGGCAAGAACAGTAGGTTTCTGTTAAAAATTCTGGGTTGGAGGTTGAAGATGACAAAATTTCGGTTTGGTCCCTCAATTTTGGAAAATTACAGTTTAGTCCCCAAACTTTGGAAAATTTGCAGATTGGTCCCTGGAGCATATTCCGAGATTCTGAACAGAATAACATATGAATTATGGACAGAATTACTGTATAGATAAGAGAATTTAACACTTTCAATTTAGTCCTCCAATTTGGCAAAAATTACAATTTGACCCTAAAAATTTGGTAAAATTCCCGAATGGTCTTTGGAGTATAATGAGATGATCTGGACAGAAATGAGGACTAATTATGGTCAGAATTTCAGTATATTCATGGATTTATGATAAATTTCAGTTTGGTCCTCCAATTAGACAAAAGTTGCAATTTGACCCTTAAAAATAGGATAAATTACAGATTAGTCCCTAGCTGTAATACTAGCTTTTGCAGATTGGTTTGATGAATAATTAAGGGTTATTTAGTAAATTATTATCAATTTTATTAGTTGTTTTTATTATGGATTAGATTTCGGGAAAACCGTTAAATGTTGGGTTTTTAGGAAAAATAACTAGTTAGTTCAAAAACATATAGGGTTATGGAATATACCCTTAGATAAGTGTATTAAATAGGTTATATATTCCTTTGAGTTATTCTTGAATATGCCTTCTTTGTATTCAGATAATCCTGATATTCTACCGGCAGGACGTCAGTAGGATTTTCTTCAGTATTTGCTCTTGGCTTCTGTTTGCTTTTGAGTCAGGTGAGTGGATAATTTTCCATATGCATGAGAAATATTATAAATATTTGATTTGTTAATATGAATTGGATCATGCTTCTTGATAATATATATGCTGATTATTATCCTTATTTTGATAAAGCATGATCAATTATTGAATCTGAATTCTTGATATGAACCAGTATATATTTTGAATTGAATTCTGAATTGATAGCTCCTCATTTGATTGATGTCATGAGTTGAGCCTTGAGATATGAATACGTCTGTTTGATTATGATTATGAACCTATGGTATGTCAGTCAGAATACCCATGCTAACAGGGTAGTGTTAGTCTTTGTGCACATCGTATCTGAACCCTAGTTGGTCGGGGGAGTCACCAACCTGTGTGGACTGATCATCCCACAGTACGGAGCCTCATGCTCATTGCATTTTGATTTTCTGACGAGTTTTACCATATGACATTCTTGTTATGGCCAATTTGAGAACACTTCCATAAGAACCTAAAGCCATACTTGTATATATATTTCTCATTGTTGTATTACCTCGTGTGTGTATATTGAACGTTATCTACTCACTGAGTTGTTGAACTCACCATCTCATTATTTATCCTTTTCAGGCTTATAGCTTGATAGCAGGTCACTTTTGTTGGACTTTCCGAACCTGCTCTTTTGGTTGTAATTTGTACATTTTCCTTTATGTCTAGTTAGTGCTCCAAAACTCCGAATTTATATTAACTCTTGTATTAAGACAATTCAATTATATTATGAAGTTGATTTTGTTATTAATGCTGCGTTGAACTCTGATTGAGTTAGGATAAGTTTGTGTGTAAGTTTGGGTTCGCATAGGTATGGAACCTTGGAGGGGAACCTTGCCTATGTGCCGGTCATGGATCCGGGATTCGGGTCGTGAAAAACTTGGTATCAGAGCTTTAGGTTAAAGAAACAATAATATAATTAAGTTTCGTAATAAGTGGAGCATTAGGATCCGTGTTGTCTTGTTTGTTGTCTTTGAAATTCCGAATTCTCATTAAGCATGTCTTCTTCCCTGTGATAGATATGCTTTCCTATAATTCTGTGGTAATTATCATGCTATTGTTCTAGCATGACTTGAGTGCTCTCATTTTTATTTTAGGAAATGCCGAGGAATAGACGAATAGCTGATACTGTTAGAGTAGAGGATGATCAGGATAATGTCCCTATTGGGCGGTTGAGAACTGCAAGGCAGAGAAGGAGGCGCGGTGCACCCGTGCCTCAACATGTTGAGGAGGTACCTCCACCAGTGGAGGAAGAGCCTCAGGAGATAGAAGAGGAAGATATTGTTGATGAAACAGGTGTGGGGGTAGCTGACCCTGAACCTGTTACAGAGTTTCAGCAACTTAGCCAGGTTGTGCGGACCTGGATAGAGTTTTCTATGGAGAGAGATAGAAGGAGGGATAGAGATGTACCCTCGACATCCCACACTGTTCAGGGAGTTAATGTGCCGTTGAATGACTTCATGAAGTTGGCACCTCCTATTTTTACTGGGATGGATAGTTCAGAGGATCCTCAGAGGTTCCTAGATGATATTTGGCGACGGTGTGAAGCTTTGGGATGTACAGACCACCGAGCTGTGAGTTTGGCATCGTTCAAGTTGGAAGGAGATGTGGCAATCTCTTGGTTTGAGTCTAGGAAAAGAGCAAGACCAGTAGAGGCTCAGTGGACATGGAAGGAGTTTAGCTCCATGTTCTTAGACAGGTTTCTCCCTCAGAGCGTCAGGGATGCTCGACTTTATGAGTTTGAGAGGCTATCTCAGGGGAGCATGACAGTGGATGAGTATGATCTGAAGTTTACTCAGCTGTCTAGGTATGCAGAACATCTTCTACCCACTGAGGAGTGGAGGGTAAAGAGGTTTATTAGAGGACTCAAATCCTCTATGTATAAGGTGATGGTGTCACGGGTGTTTCCATCATACTCTTTAGCTGTTGATAGCGCCAGATTGATAGAGGCGCGAGAATTGGAGGATATGACTGCAGGCCAGTCTAAGAGGCCTAGAGAAGAGGGTCAGTCTTTTAGGCAACAGGGATTAAGTGCAGGTCCGTCTGGGGGACGAAGTGGCCGTCAGGGCTCATGGGTTCAGAGGAGGTTTAGACAGAGACCGTCAGTTAGTGGCTCAGGCGGTCAGAGTGGCAGTAGTGGTACTCAGAGTTTAGTTCAGACTGCACCTCGTAGTTCATTTATTACACCTAGTGATAGTTCTTCATGTCAGCACTGTGGAGGAAGTCATACTAGTGCAGAGTGCAACAGAAGGACCGGGGCTTGTTTTAGTTGTGGCCAGATAGGTCATAAGATCAGAGAGTGCCCGAGGAGACAGTTGTCAGCTTCGGGGTTATCTGCTTCAGTCCAGCATCCTATTCAGGCACCATCGACGAGCCAGTCTGTGGCTCATGGGGGTAGAGGTTTTGGTGGCCGTGGTCAGAGAGGCCGGAGTGCAGGTGATAGAGGTCAGATACAGCAGGGTCATGGGCATGCTAGAGTTTTTGCCTTGACTCAGCAGGATGCTCAGGCATCCAACACAGTTGTTTCAGGTATTCTTCCTGTTTGCTCTTTTGAAGCAAAAGTGTTGTTTGATACGGGTGCAACCCATTCATTTGTTTCCCCATATTTTGCCATGAGGTTAGACAAACAACCAACTTTGTTAAAATCTCCAATTTCAGTCTCCACTCCCTTAGATGAATTAATATTAGTGAAGTATGTGTATCTGGATTGTGAAATAGAGATTGGAGATAAGATCTTTATGGGAGACTTAAATGTCTTAGATATGGTTGATTTTGATGTGATTTTGGGAATGGATTGGTTGGCAAAGCATAGGGCTTCGGTAAATTGTTGGGGTAAGAAAATAATATTTGATCTAGATGAAGAAGTTGGGTTGGTATTTCAAGGAGATAAGATTGGGTCTCCATCAATTATGTTGTCGGCTATCTCGAGGAAAATGGCCAGAAAAGAGGTACAGTGCTACCTAGCATATATAGTGGATGTAGAGAAAGAAGTTTCCCAGTTAGACCAAGTCCCTATAGTTAGGGAGTTTATCGATGTCTTTCCCGATGACTTACCTGGATTGCCTCCATATAGGGAGATTGAGTTTTGTATTGATTTGGTTCCGGGTACCGAACCAATATCAATGGCACTATATAGAATGGCGCCAGCAGAATTGAGGGAGCTAAAGGAGCAACTGTAGGATTTGTTGGATAAAAAGTTCATCCGACCAAGTGTGTCTCCTTGGGGAGCCCAAGTGTTGTTTGTGAAGAAGAAAGATGGGTCATTGAGGTTGTGTATAGATTATAGGCAACTGAATCGAGTGACTGTTCGAAATAGATACCCAGTCCCTCGCATTGATGATTTGTTTGACCAGTTGCAGGGAGCTCAATTCTTTTCTAAGATCGATCTTCGATCTGGGTATCATCAGTTGAGGATTAGGGAGACAGACATTTTGAAGACAGCTTTTAGAACTCGGTATGGTCATTATGAGTTCTTAGTGATGTCTTTTGGGTTGACGAATGCACCAGCAGCTTTTATGGATTTGATGAATAGAGTGTTTGGCCAGTTTATTGATCGATTTGTAATAGTTTTTATTGATGATATTTTGGTGTATTCGAGGTCTAGAGAGGAGCATGAGCAGCACTTGAGAATGGTGCTTCAAACTCTGCGAGAACATCAGTTGTATGGCAAGTTCTCAAAGAGTGAGTTTTGGTTGGAGAGTGTAGCATTTCTTGGGCATGTAGTGTCAAGGAAAGGGATTGAGGTTGATCCTCAAAAGATTGAAGCAGTTAAGCAGTGGCTTAGACCTACTTCGGCGATAGAGATTAGAAGTTTCTTAGGTTTGGCCGGCTATTATCGGAGGTTTGTGGAGAACTTTTCTCGGATTTCTGCACCATTGACTAAGTTAACGCAGAAAAATGTTAAGTTTCAGTGGTCTGAAGCTTGTGAGAAAAGTTTCTTAGAGTTGAAAGAGAGATTGACTACAGCGCCTGTTCTAGCAGTACCATCAGGTTCTGGTGGTTACACAGTGTATTGTGATGCTTCGAGAGTGGGGTTAAGATGTGTTATAATGCAGCATGGCAAGGTTATTGCCTATGCTTCACGGCAGCTGAAGAAGCATGAACAGAACTATCCTACACATGATTTAGAGATGGCGGCTGTAATTTTTGCCTTGAAGATTTGGAGGCACTACTTGTATGGTGAAACTTGTGAGATCTTCACAGATCACAAGAGTTTGAAATACATCTTTCAGCAGAGGGATCTAAACCTGAGGCAGAGGAGATGGATGGAACTGCTGAAGGATTATGATTGTACCATACATTACCACCCGGGTAAGGCAAATGTAGTTGCCGATGCTTTGAGTAGAAAATCATCAGGGAGCTTAGCTCATATTCAGGAGGTACGAAGACCTCTGATTAGGGAGCTGCATGAGTTGGTGGATGAAGGAGTCAGATTTGATCTTAGTGAAGCTCGAACAATGATTGCTTATTTTCAGGTTAAGTCAGATTTGTTTGATAAGATAAAAGCAGCTCAGAAGAAAGATGATTCACTACTCAGGATTAGAAATGAGGTTGAGCAGGGTAAGGCTGCAGGTTTTGTGATAGGTGATGATGATGTGCTGAGATATAGGGATAGGCTTTGTGTACCTGATGTAGATGATCTGAGGAGAGAATTGATGGTAGAGGCACATCAGACAGTTTACACAATGCATCCAGGTTCCACCAAGATGTATAAAGACCTTAAGGTGTGTTATTGGTGGAATAGGATGAAGGCTGATGTAGCAGACTTTGTTTCTAGGTGTTTGACCTGTCAGAGGGTAAAGGGTGAACACCAGAAACCTCCTGGATTGTTGCAACCATTGTTGATTCCAGAATGGAAGTGGGAAAGGATCACAATGGACTTTGTGACAGGATTGCCTAGGAGTCAGGAGGGTTATGATTCAATATGGGTGATTGTTGACAGGTTGACAAAATCAGCCCATTTTCTGCCAGTTAGGATTACTTATGGATATGCAAAGTTGGCAGAATTATTTATTAGTGAGATTGTATGGTTGCATGGAGTGCCAATCTCGATAGTGTCTAATAGAGGTCCACAGTTTACATCGCGGTTTTGGGTGAAATTCCAAGAAGCTATGGGTACTAAAGTGCAGTTGAGTACAGCTTTTCACCCTCAGACAGATGGTCAATCTGAGAGGACTATTCAGATCTTGGAGGATATGCTAAGGGCTTGTGTTATGGATTTTGGAGTTGGTTGGAGTAAGTTCCTACCATTAGTGGAATTTGCTTACAACAACAGTTATCAGGCTAGCATAGAAATGGCACCTTATGAGGCTTTGTATGGTCGGAAGTGTAGATCACCGGTTTGTTGGTTTGAGGTTGGTGAGAAGAGGCTAATGGGACCAGAGTTGATTCAGATTACCTCAGAGAAGATAGAGGTAATTAGAAATAAGCTTCAAACAGCTCAGAGCAGACAAAAGAGTTACGCAGATAAAAGAAGGCGTGACTTAGAGTTTTCAGTGGGTGATTGTGTGTTCTTAAAAGTATCACCGACAAAAGGAGTATTCAGGTTTGGGAAGAAAGGCAAGTTGAGTCCTCTATTCATTGGACCGTATGAGATTCTGGAGAGAGTTGGGGCAGTTGCTTATAGGTTAGCATTACCACCAAACTTGTCCGCTATTCATCCGGTATTTCATGTTTCCATGCTAAGGAAGTATATGTCAGATCCATCGCATGTATTAGAGGTTTATCCCATTGAATTGAGGGATGATATGGTTTATAAGGTGCAACCAGAAGCTATAGTTGACCGACAAGTGAGGAAGCTTAGGTCAAAGGATATAGCTTCAGTAAAAGTGAAATGGAAAGGTCATTCACGTGAGGAAGCGACATGGGAGCTCGAGGATAAGATGCGTGAGGAGTATCCTCATCTTTTCGATAATCTCGGTAAGTATTCAATCTTTTCTATTAAGTTTCGAGGATGAAACTTTTATAAGGTGGGGAGATTGTAATGTTTTGTATTAAAAGATAGGAAATGGCAACAAGGCCCTTGAATGCTTAGATGTAGGAATAAATTAAATGAGGGGTATAATAGTAATTGTATAAAGAGATGATATATATAAATAGGAAGTAAAAAAAAAAAAAGGAAAGAGGGATCTGAATTTTGAGAGAGAACCGGCAGGAGAGAAAGGGAGAAAGAAGAAGAAGAAGAGAAAAGAGGGAAATTATAAGGGAAATAGAAAGGAATTGAAGAGAATAAGTTTAAAGGTAAGATTTAGGTTGTTAAGTGTATAAATGTGTATTATTGAACTTTAATTTCAGTTTTGATGAATGTTAGGGTTTTGAAAATTTGTGTTTTGGGTTTAATTGATGAATTAAATTGAATGTTATAAGGTTGATTGTTATGGGTAATTGATTAATGAGTTGATTATGGAAGATTGTGATGATTTTGAGTTATGAATTGTGTAAATGGTGAATGTTGAGTTAGAAATTTGGCAAGAACAGTAGGTTTCTGTTAAAAATTCTGGGTTGGAGGTTGAAGATGACAAAATTTCGGTTTGGTCCCTCAATTTTGGAAAATTACAGTTTAGTCCCCAAACTTTGGAAAATTTGCAGATTGGTCCCTGGAGCATATTCCGAGATTCTGAACAGAATAACATATGAATTATGGACAGAATTACTGTATAGATAAGAGAATTTAACACTTTCAATTTAGTCCTCCAATTTGGCAAAAATTACAATTTGACCCTAAAAATTTGGTAAAATTCCCGAATGGTCTTTGGAGTATAATGAGATGATCTGGACAGAAATGAGGACTAATTATGGTCAGAATTTCAGTATATTCATGGATTTATGATAAATTTCAGTTTGGTCCTCCAATTAGACAAAAGTTGCAATTTGACCCTTAAAAATAGGATAAATTACAGATTAGTCCCTAGCTGTAATACTAGCTTTTGCAGATTGGTTTGATGAATAATTAAGGGTTATTTAGTAAATTATTATCAATTTTATTAGTTGTTTTTATTATGGATTAGATTTCGGGAAAACCGTTAAATGTTGGGTTTTTAGGAAAAATAACTAGTTAGTTCAAAAACATATAGGGTTATGGAATATACCCTTAGATAAGTGTATTAAATAGGTTATATATTCCTTTGAGTTATTCTTGAATATGCCTTCTTTGTATTCAGATAATCCTGATATTCTACCGGCAGGACGTCAGTAGGATTTTCTTCAGTATTTGCTCTTGGCTTCTGTTTGCTTTTGAGTCAGGTGAGTGGATAATTTTCCATATGCATGAGAAATATTATAAATATTTGATTTGTTAATATGAATTGGATCATGCTTCTTGATAATATATATGCTGATTATTATCCTTATTTTGATAAAGCATGATCAATTATTGAATCTGAATTCTTGATATGAACCAGTATATATTTTGAATTGAATTCTGAATTGATAGCTCCTCATTTGATTGATGTCATGAGTTGAGCCTTGAGATATGAATACGTCTGTTTGATTATGATTATGAACCTATGGTATGTCAGTCAGAATACCCATGCTAACAGGGTAGTGTTAGTCTTTGTGCACATCGTATCTGAACCCTAGTTGGTCGGGGGAGTCACCAACCTGTGTGGACTGATCATCCCACAGTACGGAGCCTCATGCTCATTGCATTTTGATTTTCTGACGAGTTTTACCATATGACATTCTTGTTATGGCCAATTTGAGAACACTTCCATAAGAACCTAAAGCCATACTTGTATATATATTTCTCATTGTTGTATTACCTCGTGTGTGTATATTGAACGTTATCTACTCACTGAGTTGTTGAACTCACCATCTCATTATTTATCCTTTTCAGGCTTATAGCTTGATAGCAGGTCACTTTTGTTGGACTTTCCGAACCTGCTCTTTTGGTTGTAATTTGTACATTTTCCTTTATGTCTAGTTAGTGCTCCAAAACTCCGAATTTATATTAACTCTTGTATTAAGACAATTCAATTATATTATGAAGTTGATTTTGTTATTAATGCTGCGTTGAACTCTGATTGAGTTAGGATAAGTTTGTGTGTAAGTTTGGGTTCGCATAGGTATGGAACCTTGGAGGGGAACCTTGCCTATGTGCCGGTCATGGATCCGGGATTCGGGTCGTGAAAAACTTTTTTCTCTACTTGTATTTTTAGGAGTCTTAGAGTTTCATATTGACTGTAAACTTGAAAATGACTAGAGATGAGAGGTCAATTGTCTTTGTATTTAGTATGTGATTCATACGAACAAAAATGTCCCATTCATGTCCTTTCACGATATAAATCTTGAGATAAGTAAACGATGGGGATATGTAAAGATCTTTCTTCCACGTTTTATCATATTAAGAGTTGTTCTTCTAGATATCATTTCTGATATTAAAGGGTTTTGGAGTTATGCAACACTCATAACAAAGAGCTTCGCAATTCTTTTGAGAAATGTGTCCCAAAGTTCTCACGTTTTTGCTGGTTGCTTCCTTTCAGATTTATACAGAGACCTATGGTGATGATTGTAAGTTCAATAAATTAATATTTACTGCAAAGAGTTTTTGAGCCATGTCTCATGTAGGATGTAGCTTTTTATGCTAATCAGAATCAAGTGCTTAAGGGTCTTCTTAACTTTATAGATGAACTGCAGAATGAATATTCTGAATTGCCTGCACTTGGGCCAAAAATCACTCATTAAAGTTCGAGGCTAGATTAGATTTAGTAGAGATCTTTGCTAGCTTTAATGGATCCTCCATACTCCATGTAACTAGACAACTCTGATGGTGATTGAATCATGGAATTTTTTTATTGTTCTGCCCCATTCCTGATGCAGTTACAGTAATGAGTATTCTCAAGGATGCCTGGCAAAACACACCACGTAATTGGGTGGGTGCAGATCCCTGTGGAGGCAAATGGGAAGGCATTTCATGTTACAATTCACGTGTGACTTCGATGTAAGTTATAGGCAGTTGTTCAGCTTCAAATGTTAATTAAGCCTCGCACCTTCTTCCTTCTCCAAGTTTCGAGATTAGCTGACTATTTTCAACTGCAGAACGTTGGCAGCTGTGGGATTGACGGGTGAGCTGTCTGGAGACATCTCCTCCTTATCAGAATTGGAGGTTCTGTAAGTCTTGAGTTTTCACTTCACATATTAAATGATCCCAACTTACAAGTAGTCATAGCCTCAAATTAAGATGTAGTGCTACGATACTCTTTGGCTTTCTAGATGTCTAGACTGGGCTGCTCTAGCATCCGGATCTCAAGGCATGAGGCACCTATTGAGAAAAGGCCTCATTCCCAGAGCTCCTTTCATCCTTTTTCTTGATATATGAACATAGTGATTGTTTTCCATTCCAAGGATTCCTTGCTCATTAACAGTGTCTGGTTATAGGGATCTATCGTACAACACGGGTTTGAGCGGTACACTTCCGGCATCAATTGTGAATTTGAAGAAGCTAAAAAACTTGTAAGGGAATAATATGATGTTAGTATTAACTGACACCAGTCCTCTAATTAACTGACAGAATTTTCTTTTCTTCCATTCTAGAAAGTTGGTTGGTTGTAGTTTCAATGGCCCTATCCCTGAGTTGATAGGGTCTCTTCAGCTGCTGGAGTCTCTGTAAGTGTTTTATTGTTTTCTTGTGGACTAAACATGTGCTCTATTGGCAACATTTCTGAGACTCTCTATTGCTATTTCCCGCAGAGACCTGAATTCTAATAGATTCACTGGACAAATTCCACATTCAATTGGAAACCTTTCGAAACTCTTTTTGCTGGATCTATCTTATAATCAGCTCGATGGAGCCATCCCTGTCTCCAGTGGAACTACATCGGGTCTTAATATGCTAGTTAATACAAAACACTTGTATGTCAAATTTCCTTGTATTTGTCCAGCTGATTTGTGCTCTCTTGCTTCGGCTTTATTGACATCTGTTTATGCTGGTCTGAAAATTATTCAGTCATCTAGGAAGGAATCGGCTCTCAGGCACAATCCCGAAAGAACTTTTCAGATCAGACATGACTCTCATTCATGTGTAAGTTTGTAAATGCTTTGGATGTTGAAGTCAAACTACTTCACCAATGGAATAGGGGAGAAAATAGGAAGTGGAATTTTAATTTAATTTAAAAGAAAACAATATTTCTTTAAAAGGTTTACAATTTTAATAAATCCATATCTGATCAATTAGAACCACCTATATACATCATATACATTACTTCTGTGCAGGCTTTTGCATGACAATAATCTCACGGAAAGCATTCCTTCTACCCTTGGACTTGTGCAGACTTTGGAGGCTGTGTAAGCATCTACATGGCAAACTGAAGTGATTAATCTACACTGATCTAGTTTGTATTGAATGCCTTGTCTTTGTTGCAGACGTTTTGAAGGGAATTCATTAACTGGACCTGTCCCTCCAAACCTCAACAATCTTACCACTGTGAAGACGTTGTAAGTATACAGAAAACGACATTGCCAGTAAAGATATCACAATGGTTTGGCTTGTTTGTTAAGTCTTTTGTGCGAATTCTCACTCTGTTAAGAATGTTTTTGCTGATAAATTTCAGGATTTTGTCCAACAATAAATTTACTGGGCCTGTTCCTAATCTCACTGGCATGGCTTATCTCAGCTACTTGTAAGATTTCCATTCTGTTAGGTATCTCAGTATGAAATACAATTCGACTTTTCTCCAAATGCCTACTTTGACCAAAATCTTTTCTGCAGGGACCTGAGCAATAATATTTTTGACGCTTCAGATTTTCCGTCGTCATTCTCAAACTTACGGGCTTTGACAACACTGTATGTCTCCCTTCCTCCCTCCTTTTCTCTCTGTCATCACACACACTCGACCAACTCAATGAAGCCTTAACTAGACTGTTTTCTTTCAAGAATCACAAACCCTTTGCAATTAGCCCTTAAAATTTTGCTCAGGCATCATCTTTACATGCTAGATTATAATTGTCTCCATGTTTAGTAAGTGTTATATGAAGCAGTCATTGGTTTTTTGACAGAGACATTTTTGTCCAGGGAACCTCTTATTGACTATGCATTCCTGTGTATAAAAGTTTACAATTTATGATTTTTCACGCTGTCAACATAGTGAAGCCTTCTTCCCTTCCTGTGAATAACAGAATGATGGAAAACACTGGACTTGAAGGTCCGATTCCTCCTACCCTCTTCGATCTTCCTAGTTTACAGACTTTGTGAGTATCCTTCCACTTGTTTCTTTAGTACCATAGCAATCAACTTCATGGATATTGATAGATTCTTTCATCTCATGGAAACTGATGGATATCTAAATTCACAAATGGTTACAGGATTCTAAGGAACAACCAGCTCAATGGCACATTGGATATTGCAAGAAGCTCTAGCAGCCAGCGGGAAGCCATTGATATGCGAAACAATCTCATTTCATCCTATTCAGAAACACCAGAACTGTCACAACCCGAATCCCGGATCCATGACCGGCACATAGGCAAGGTTCCCCTCCAAGGTTCCATACCTATGCGAACCCAAACTTACACACAAACTTATCCTAACTCAATCAGAGTTCAACGCAGCATTAATAACAAAATCAACTTCATAATATAATTGAATTGTCTTAATACAAGAGTTAATATAAATTCGGAGTTTTGGAGCACTAACTAGACATAAAGGAAAATGTACAAATTACAACCAAAAGAGCAGGTTCGGAAAGTCCAACAAAAGTGACCTGCTATCAAGCTATAAGCCTGAAAAGGATAAATAATGAGATGGTGAGTTCAACAACTCAGTGAGTAGATAACGTTCAATATACACACACGAGGTAATACAGCAATGAGAAATATATATACAAGTATGGCTCTAGGTTCTTATAGAAAGGTTTCTCAAATAGGCCATAACAAGAATATCATATGGTAAAACTAGTCAGAAAATCAAAATGCAATGAGCATGAGGCTCCGTACTGTGGGATGATCAGTCCACACAGGTTGGTGACTCCCCCGACCAACTAGGGTTCAGATACGATGTGCACAAAGACTAACACTACCCTGTTAGCATGGGTATTCTGACTGACATACCATAGGTTCATAATCATAATCAAACAGACATATTAATATCTCAAGGCTCAACTCATGACATCAATCAAATGAGGAGCTATCAATTCAGAATTCAATTCAAAATATATACTGGTTCATATCAAGAATTCAGATTCAACAATTGATCATGCTTTATCAAAACAAGGATAATAATCAACATATATATTATCAAGAAGCATGACTCAATTCATATTAACAAATCAAATATTTATACTATTTCTCATGCATATGAAAAATTATCCACTCACCTGACTCAAAAGCAACAAAACTCAAAGCTGATATCGAAGAAAATCCTACTGACGTCCCGCCGGTAGAATATCAGGATTATCTGAATATAAAGGAGACATATTCAAGAACGACTTGAAAGAATATTTAACTTATTTAATACACTTAACTAAGGGTGTATTCCATAACCCTATATGTTTTTGAACTAACTAGTTATCTTTCCTAAAAACCCAACATTTAACGGTTTTCCCGAAATCTAATCCATAATAAAACAACTAATAAAATTGGCAATAATTCACTAAATAACCCTTAATTATTCATCAAACCAATCTGCAAAAGCTAGTATTACAGCTAGGGACTAATCTGTAATTTATCCTATTTTTAAGGGTCAAATTGCAATTTTTGTCTAATTGGAGGACCAAACTGAAATTTATCATAAATCCATGAATATACTGAAATTCTGACCATAATTAGTCCTCATTTCTGTCCAGATCATCTCATTATACTCCAAGGACCATTCTGGAATTTTACCAAATTTTTAGGGTTAAATTGTAATTTTGTCAAATTGAAGGACTAAATTGAAAGTGTTAAATTCTCTTATCTATACAGTAATTCTGTCCATAATTCATATGTTATTCTGTTCAGAATCTCGGAATATGCTCCAGGGACCAATCTGCAAATTTTCCAAAGTTTGGGGACTAAACTGTAATTTTCCAAAATTGAGGGACCAAATTGAATTTTCGTCATCTTCAACCTCCAACCCAGAATTTTTAACAGAAACCTACTGTTCTTGCCAAATTTCTAACTCAACATTCACCATTTACACAATTCATAACTCAAAATCATCACAATCTTCCATAATCAACTCATTAATCAATTACCCATAACAATCAACCTTATAACATTCAATTTAATTCATCAATTAAACCCAAAACACAAATTTTCAAAACCCTAACATTTATCAAAACCAAAATTAAAAGCTCAATAATACAAATTTACACATTTAACAACCTAAATCTTACCTTTTTACTTATTTCCTCCAACTCCTTTCTATTTCCTTTCTAATTTCCCTCTTTTCTCTTCTTCTTCTTCTTTCTCCCTTTCTCTCCTGCCGGTTCTCTCTCAAAATTCAGATCTCTCTTTTGTTTTTTTTTTTTTTTCTCTCTATTTATATATATCAACTATTGTTCAATTACCACACTACCCCTCATTTAATTTATTCCTACATCTAAGCATTCAAGGGCCTTGTTGCCATTTCCTATCTTTTAATACAAAACATTACAATCTCCCCACCTTATAAAAGTTTCGTCCTCGAAACTTAATAGAAAAGATTGAATACTTACCGAGATTATCGAAAAGATGAGGATACTCCTCACGCATCTTATCCTCGAGCTCCCATGTCGCTTCCTCACGTGAATGACCTTTCCATTTCACTTTTACTGAAGCTATATCCTTTGACCTAAGCTTCCTCACTTGTCGGTCGACTATAGCTTCTGGTTGCACCTCATAAACCATATCATCTCTCAATTCAATGGGATAGACCTCTAATACATGCGATGGATCTGACATATACTTCCTTAGCATGGAAACATGAAATACCGGATGAATAGCGGACAAGTTTGGTGGTAATGCTAACCTATAAGCAACTGCCCCAACTCTCTCCAGAATCTCATACGGTCCAATGAATCGAGGACTCAACTTGCCTTTCTTCCCAAACCTGAATACTCCTTTGGTCGGTGATACTTTTAAGAACACACAATCACCCACTGAAAACTCTAAGTCACGCCTTCTTTTATCTGCGTAACTCTTTTGTCTGCTCTGAGCTGTTTGAAGCTTATTTCTAATTACCTCTATCTTCTCTGAGGTAATCTGAATCAACTCTGGTCCCATTAGCCTCTTCTCACCAACCTCAAACCAACAAACCGGTGATCTACACTTCCGACCATACAAAGCCTCATAAGGTGCCATCTCTATGCTAGCCTGATAACTGTTGTTGTAAGCAAATTCCACTAATGGTAGAAACTTACTCCAACCAACTCCAAAATCCATGACACAAGCCCTTAGCATATCCTCCAAGATCTGAATAGTCCTCTCAGATTGACCATCTGTCTGAGGGTGAAAAGCTGTACTCAACTGCACTTTAGTACCCATAGCTTCTTGGAATTTCACCCAAAACCGCGATGTAAACTGTGGACCTCTATCAGACACTATCGAGATTGGCACTCCATGCAACCGTACAATCTCACTAATAAATAATTCTGCCAACTTTGCATATCCATAAGTAATCCTAACTGGCAGAAAATGGGCTGATTTTGTCAACCTGTCAACAATCACCCATATTGAATCATAACCCTCCTGACTCCTAGGCAATCCTGTCACAAAGTCCATTGTGATCCTTTCCCACTTCCATTCTGGAATCAACAATGGTTGCAACAATCCAGGAGGTTTCTGGTGTTCACCCTTTACCCTCTGACAGGTCAAACACCTAGAAACAAAGTCTGCTACATCAGCCTTCATCCTATTCCACCAATAACACACCTTAAGGTCTTTATACATCTTGGTGGAACCTGGATGCACTGTGTAAACTGTCTGATGTGCCTCTACCATCAATTCTCTCCTCAGATCATCTACATCAGGTACACAAAGCCTATCCCTATATCTCAGCACATCATCATCACCTATCACAAAACCTGCAGCCTTACCCTGCTCAACCTCATTTCTAATCCTGAGTAGTGAATCATCTTCCTTCTGAGCTGCTTTTATTTTATCAAACAAATCTGACTTAACCTGAAAATGAGCAATCATTGCTCCAGCTTCACTAAGATCAAATCTGACTCCTTCATCCACCAACTCATGCAGCTCCCTAATCAGAGGTCTTCGTACCTCCTGAATATGAGCTAAGCTCCCTGATGATTTTCTACTCAAAGCATCGGCAACTACATTTGCCTTACCCGGGTGGTAATGTATGGTACAATCATAATCCTTCAGCAGTTCCATCCATCTCCTCTGCCTCAGGTTTAGATCCCTTTGCTGAAAGATGTATTTCAAACTCTTGTGATCTGTGAAGATCTCACAAGTTTCACCATACAAGTAGTGCCTCCAAATCTTCAAGGCAAAAATTACAGCCGCCATCTCTAAATCATGTGTAGGATAGTTCTGTTCATGCTTCTTCAGCTGCCGTGAAGCATAGGCAATAACCTTGCCATGCTGCATTAGAACACATCCTAACCCCACTCTCGAAGCATCACAATACACTGTGTAACCACCAGAACCTGATGGTACTGCTAGAACAGGCGCTGTAGTCAATCTCTCTTTCAACTCTAAGAAACTTTTCTCACAAGCTTCAGACCACTGAAACTTAACATTTTTCTGCGTTAACTTAGTCAATGGTGCAGAAATCCGAGAAAAGTTCTCCACAAACCTCCGATAATAGCCGGCCAAACCTAAGAAACTTCTAATCTCTGTCGCCGAAATAGGTCTAAGCCACTGCTTAACTGCTTCAATCTTTTGAGGATCAACCTCAATCCCATTCCTTGACACTACATGCCCAAGAAATGCTACACTCTCCAACCAAAACTCACTCTTTGAGAACTTGCCATACAACTGATGTTCTCGCAGAGTTTGAAGCACCATTCTCAAGTGCTGCTCATGCTCCTCTTTAGACCTCGAATACACCAAAATATCATCAATAAAAACTATCACAAATTGATCAATAAACTGGCCAAACACTCTATTCATCAAATCCATAAAAGCTGCTGGTGCATTCGTCAACCCAAAAGACATCACTAAGAACTCATAATGACCATACCGAGTTCTAAAAGCTGTCTTCAAAATGTCTGACTCCCTAATCCTCAACTGATGATACCCAGATCGAAGATCGATCTTAGAAAAGAATTGAGCTCCCTGCAACTGGTCAAACAAATCATCAATGCGAGGGAGTGGGTATCTATTTCGAACAGTCACCCGATTCAGTTGCCTATAATCTATACACAACCTCAATGACCCATCTTTCTTCTTCACAAACAACATTGGGGCTCCCCAAGGGGACACACTTGGTCGGATGAACTTTTTATCTAACAAATCCTGCAGTTGCTCCTTTAGCTCCCTCAATTCTGCTGGCGCCATTCTATATGGTGCCATTGATATTGGTTCGGTACCCGGAACCAAATCAATGCAAAACTCAATCTCCCTATATGGAGGCAATCCAGGTAAGTCATCGGGAAAGACATCGATAAACTCCCTAACTATAGGGACTTGGTCTAACTGGGAAACTTCTTTCTCTACATCCACTATATATGCTAGGTAGCACTGTACCCCTTTTCTGGCCATTTTCCTCGAGATAGCCGACAACATAATTGATGGAGACCCAATCTTATCTCCTTGAAATACCAACCCAACTTCTTCATCTAGATCAAATATTATTTTCTTACCCCAACAATTTACCGAAGCCCTATGTTTTGCCAACCAATCCATTCCCAAAATCACATCAAAATCAACCATATCTAAGACATTTAAGTCTCCTATAAAAATCTTATCTCCAATCTCTATTTCACAATCCAGGTACACATACTTCACTAATATTAATTCATCTAAGGGAGTGGAGACTGAAATTGGGGATTTTAACAAGGTTGGCTGTTTATCTAACCTCATGGCAAAATATGGGGACATAAATGAATGGGTTGCACCCGTATCAAACAACACTTTTGCTTCAAAAGAGCAAACAGGAAGAATACCTGAAACAACTGTGTTGGATGCCTGAGCATCCTGCTGAGTCAAGGCAAAAACTCTAGCATGCCCCTGACCCTGCTGTATTTGACCTCTATCACCTGCACCCCGGCCTCTCTGACCACGACCACCAAAACCTCTACCCCCATGAGCCACAGACTGGCTCGTCGATGGTGCCTGAATAGGATGCTGGACTGAAGCAGATAACCCCGAAGCTGACAACTGTCTCCTCGGGCACTCTCTGATCTTATGACCTATCTGGCCACAACTAAAACAAGCCCCAGTCCTTCTGTAGCACTCTGCACTAGTATGACTTCCTCCACAATGCTGACATGAAGAAC
Organism: Populus trichocarpa; assembly: GCF_000002775.5. Classification (NCBI taxonomy): domain Eukaryota; kingdom Viridiplantae; phylum Streptophyta; class Magnoliopsida; order Malpighiales; family Salicaceae; genus Populus; species Populus trichocarpa. Next base: position 23,569,222 of record NC_037288.2, on the reverse strand, counting down.
TATCACTAGGTGAAACAAATGAACTACGAGGTGCAGTCTGAACTAAACTCTGAGTACCACTACTGCCACTCTGACCGCCTGAGCCACTAACTGACGGTCTCTGTCTAAACCTCCTCTGAACCCATGAGCCCTGACGGCCACTTCGTCCCCTAGACGGACCTGCACTTAATCCCTGTTGCCTAAAAGACTGACCCTCTTCTCTAGGCCTCTTAGACTGGCCTGCAGTCATATCCTCCAATTCTCGCGCCTCTATCAATCTGGCGCTATCAACAGCTAAAGAGTATGATGGAAACACCTGTGACACCATCACCTTATACATAGAGGATTTGAGTCCTCTAATAAACCTCTTCACCCTCCACTCCTCAGTGGGTAGAAGATGTTCTGCATACCTAGACAGCTGAGTGAACTTCAGATCATACTCATCCACTGTCATGCTCCCCTGAGATAGCCTCTCAAACTCATAAAGTCGAGCATCCCTGACGCTCTGAGGGAGAAACCTGTCTAAGAACATGGAGCTAAACTCCTTCCATGTCCACTGAGCCTCTACTGGTCTTGCTCTTTTCCTAGACTCAAACCAAGAGATTGCCACATCTCCTTCCAACCTGAACGATGCCAAACTCACAGCTCGGTGGTCTGTACATCCCAAAGCTTCACACCGTCGCCAAATATCATCTAGGAACCTCTGAGGATCCTCTGAACTATCCATCCCAGTAAAAATAGGAGGTGCCAACTTCATGAAGTCATTCAACGGCACATTAACTCCCTGAACAGTGTGGGATGTCGAGGGTACATCTCTATCCCTCCTTCTATCTCTCTCCATAGAAAACTCTATCCAGGTCCGCACAACCTGGCTAAGTTGCTGAAACTCTGTAACAGGTTCAGGGTCAGCTACCCCCACACCTGTTTCATCAACAATATCTTCCTCTTCTATCTCCTGAGGCTCTTCCTCCACTGGTGGAGGTACCTCCTCAACATGTTGAGGCACGGGTGCACCGCGCCTCCTTCTCTGCCTTGCAGTTCTCAACCGCCCAATAGGGACATTATCCTGATCATCCTCTACTCTAACAGTATCAGCTATTCGTCTATTCCTCGGCATTTCCTAAAATAAAAATGAGAGCACTCAAGTCATGCTAGAACAATAGCATGATAATTACCACAGAATTATAGGAAAGCATATCTATCACAAGGAAGAAGACATGCTTAATGAGAATTCAGAATTTCAAAGACAACAAACAAGACAACACGGATCCTAATGCTCCACTTATTACGAATTTAATTATATTATTGTTTCTTTAACCTAAAGCTCTGATACCAAGTTTGTCACAACCCGAATCCCGGATCCATGACCGGCACATAGGCAAGGTTCCCCTCCAAGGTTCCATACCTATGCGAACCCAAACTTACACACAAACTTATCCTAACTCAATCAGAGTTCAACGCAGCATTAATAACAAAATCAACTTCATAATATAATTGAATTGTCTTAATACAAGAGTTAATATAAATTCGGAGTTTTGGAGCACTAACTAGACATAAAGGAAAATGTACAAATTACAACCAAAAGAGCAGGTTCGGAAAGTCCAACAAAAGTGACCTGCTATCAAGCTATAAGCCTGAAAAGGATAAATAATGAGATGGTGAGTTCAACAACTCAGTGAGTAGATAACGTTCAATATACACACACGAGGTAATACAGCAATGAGAAATATATATACAAGTATGGCTCTAGGTTCTTATAGAAAGGTTTCTCAAATAGGCCATAACAAGAATATCATATGGTAAAACTAGTCAGAAAATCAAAATGCAATGAGCATGAGGCTCCGTACTGTGGGATGATCAGTCCACACAGGTTGGTGACTCCCCCGACCAACTAGGGTTCAGATACGATGTGCACAAAGACTAACACTACCCTGTTAGCATGGGTATTCTGACTGACATACCATAGGTTCATAATCATAATCAAACAGACATATTAATATCTCAAGGCTCAACTCATGACATCAATCAAATGAGGAGCTATCAATTCAGAATTCAATTCAAAATATATACTGGTTCATATCAAGAATTCAGATTCAACAATTGATCATGCTTTATCAAAACAAGGATAATAATCAACATATATATTATCAAGAAGCATGACTCAATTCATATTAACAAATCAAATATTTATACTATTTCTCATGCATATGAAAAATTATCCACTCACCTGACTCAAAAGCAACAAAACTCAAAGCTGATATCGAAGAAAATCCTACTGACGTCCCGCCGGTAGAATATCAGGATTATCTGAATATAAAGGAGACATATTCAAGAACGACTTGAAAGAATATTTAACTTATTTAATACACTTAACTAAGGGTGTATTCCATAACCCTATATGTTTTTGAACTAACTAGTTATCTTTCCTAAAAACCCAACATTTAACGGTTTTCCCGAAATCTAATCCATAATAAAACAACTAATAAAATTGGCAATAATTCACTAAATAACCCTTAATTATTCATCAAACCAATCTGCAAAAGCTAGTATTACAGCTAGGGACTAATCTGTAATTTATCCTATTTTTAAGGGTCAAATTGCAATTTTTGTCTAATTGGAGGACCAAACTGAAATTTATCATAAATCCATGAATATACTGAAATTCTGACCATAATTAGTCCTCATTTCTGTCCAGATCATCTCATTATACTCCAAGGACCATTCTGGAATTTTACCAAATTTTTAGGGTTAAATTGTAATTTTGTCAAATTGAAGGACTAAATTGAAAGTGTTAAATTCTCTTATCTATACAGTAATTCTGTCCATAATTCATATGTTATTCTGTTCAGAATCTCGGAATATGCTCCAGGGACCAATCTGCAAATTTTCCAAAGTTTGGGGACTAAACTGTAATTTTCCAAAATTGAGGGACCAAATTGAATTTTCGTCATCTTCAACCTCCAACCCAGAATTTTTAACAGAAACCTACTGTTCTTGCCAAATTTCTAACTCAACATTCACCATTTACACAATTCATAACTCAAAATCATCACAATCTTCCATAATCAACTCATTAATCAATTACCCATAACAATCAACCTTATAACATTCAATTTAATTCATCAATTAAACCCAAAACACAAATTTTCAAAACCCTAACATTTATCAAAACCAAAATTAAAAGCTCAATAATACAAATTTACACATTTAACAACCTAAATCTTACCTTTTTACTTATTTCCTCCAACTCCTTTCTATTTCCTTTCTAATTTCCCTCTTTTCTCTTCTTCTTCTTCTTTCTCCCTTTCTCTCCTGCCGGTTCTCTCTCAAAATTCAGATCTCTCTTTTGTTTTTTTTTTTTTTTTCTCTCTATTTATATATATCAACTATTGTTCAATTACCACACTACCCCTCATTTAATTTATTCCTACATCTAAGCATTCAAGGGCCTTGTTGCCATTTCCTATCTTTTAATACAAAACATTACAAGAACAGAGGAATAACGTGGATGTAATGTAAGAGGCATTCTTCTTCTTCTTATTGTGGGATGAATTATAACAGTCCCTCTCAGATATTGTAAAATTACACAGATCATTCAAAAGTCTTAAGATCTGACTGAAACCTTGTCATGTTAGTAGTGTGACAAGTTAAATCCTGAGGAGATGTGCTATGCTACTTGCCTGCGTAAGAGTGTTTTATGTGTTAAATTTTGCAGACTTGTGGGTAACCCAGTTTGTGAGCGTACAGAAGCAACAGAACATTACTGCACAGTTCATCAAGCCAATTCTTCGTTTCTCCTCCCCTGCATTTCAGATCAGATTTCCAGTCCCAACAGCAAATTCTCTTATCCGTACACAGGAGTACTATTCTTCAGACCTCCATTTTTAGAGTCAAGAAACGCGACTTCTTATCTATGTCTGGTAGAAGTGTCTCTGATGCATTCCTTTAAGAACTCTAGGCTTCCTGTGGATTCAGTTTATGTAAATTGTCCAACAAATGATTCGTTGAGGTATCTTGAATGGAACGTATCTGTGTTTCCTTCGGGCCAAAATCACTTTAACACAACTACGATTTCTGAAATTGGATCTGTGCTAAACCTTCAGACTATTGAAAATCCAGATATCTTTGGACCTTCACATTTTAAGGGTGCTGCATACCCATACTTCGATGGTAATTTCACATTTCATGCACAAGTGAGAGATTTTTGTTTACATTGATCTTTCTTTCTTCTGATGACCCATCCCTCTCCCTCCCTCCCTCTTTTTCATGCAGGAAAACCCACGGTATCAAACAAGTTATGGAGCACTGGAAGTATCATTGGGGCTGCGGCTGGAGGAGCCTCTTTCCTGCTACTATTGCTTCTTGCAGGGGTATACGCTTATCGTCTGAAAAAAAGAAGAGAAAGAGCAAGTGAACAGAAGAATCCTTTTGGTACTTTAAAGTTCTAGTTTTTAGACCTGATATTTTCCCGTTCATCATCGAAAATTGCGGGTTTATTTCTTTTTCTCGGAAGCCAATCATATTGGATCAGGGGGTTACGGAATGGCAAGTCTCTCCCTCTTTTCCTGTCCTGCCATGGTGGTTTCATTTGCATAAACAATGATTGTGGGTGTTGCTGGCTGCAATTTGCCTTCAAACTATCTAACTTCTGAGCTGCCATGGTGTTTTTTCAGCAACACAATACTTGAGTCTTTCAACATTGTTGTGTACAGGTTTATAGAGGGATGCTTCGTACTGGACAACTGATTGCCATCAAACGATGTCGACAAGGATCGGTGCAAGGTGGGCTTGAATTCAACGCAGAGATAGAAGTTTTATCGAGAGTTCATCATAAAAATATTGTAAACCTTGTTGGGTTTTGCTTTGAGAGAGGTGAACAGATGCTAATTTATGAGTTTGTTCGCAATGGTAGTCTCAGGGACAGCCTATCAGGTATTACACTGGCACCTATAAATGATTCAACAAGATGCTTCATGAATCGCATGGAACCTTTCAATCTTACAAGCATTGAGTTTTTCATGACAACTCTCGCATCCAATGGAGACAACCCTTTGGTGCCTTTGTTCCGAAAATAAGCACACGCATTCTATAGTTGTAGTAAGTCTACACAATCATATATCCTCTTCTCATGTAAGCAGGTTTGAGCGGGATCTGGCTGGATTGGAGGAGGAGACTTAATGTGGCTCTTGGTGCAGCAAGAGGTCTTGCCTACTTGCACGAGCTTGTCAACCCTCGTATTATCCACAGGGACGTAAAATCAGCTAACATATTACTGGATGAAAGCTTAAATGCTAAAGTTGCTGATTTTGGTCTTTCCAAGCCCATGGACAATAGTGAGCTTATTCTTGCTACCACTCAAGTTAAAGGGACAAGGGTCAGTACCTCCAAAACATCATTAATTTAAGACTATCTAGTTTCATTAAATGCAGGTCGCCGGCTGGTCTATGATTAAAGCCATTATATATCAAGGGTTACAATTGACAAGATTACTATATTTTCTGCTTAGGGTTATATAGATCCAGAATATCAGAAGACCCTGCTCTTGACTGAGAAGAGTGATGTCTATGGCTTTGGAGTTGTGTTGCTGGAACTAGTAAGTGGAAGAAAGCCTTTAGAGCGAGGGAAATACCTTGTAGCGGAGGTAAGTAGCTCATTGGATAGAAAAAAAGATCTATATAGCCTTCATGAACTTCTTGACCCAAGCATTGGTTTAGACACGAAGCCGAAAGGTCTAGATAAGATAGTGGATCTGGCAATGAAATGTGTACAAGAGAAAGGAAGTGACAGGCCAACAATGGGTGAAGTGGTGAAAGAGATTGAGAATATCTTGCATCTTGCTGGTTTAAACCCCAATGCTGAAGCAGAATCCACTTCAGCTAGTTTTGAGGAAGCAAGCCAGGACGAGTTTCCACCATCCTTGAAGGAAGAAGAGCTTTCATTATCTTGAGTCTAGAACCATGATGAGCATTGTTTAGCTGGGAAAGATGAGAAGTTGTTTCAGTACTGGGTGTTGGAATATTTTCTTGCGATGTTTGCCGCGTGTGGTGCATCAGATTTGTAAGAGTCAACTATTTGTGAATATATAGTTAGCAAAACCTTTGTATGTTGGGTGAAAGAAATCCTGGGTGAATATATAGTTACATTAATTATGTTAGAAATTAAACTTATGCCAGTTGAACTTATTGATCTATTTCTCTTCATTCGACATCTCACTTGAATCAAAGGAGAGTAAAATGATGAGCATTTTCTGTGTCCTGTATCCAATCTTTTAAGTTGTGAATATTATAATTATTATTATCATGACGCTTAATAACGGAGTTTATTACATGATTATCATAGCTATGGGGAAACATCTAAAATATTTCATTTAGACAACCTTATTTATACTAATCATAGGTATAAACTGAATAAAAAAATAAAATTTGTAAACTAAATACTTCCTAAACTGCATGCATGTGCATTGCATTGCATTGATTTGATGGTGTTAAAAATTGTTGCTCAGGTCATTGGTTTCTCCAACAGGGCAGAGAAATACCACTCGTTTTTGTCAATCCCTCGATCAAGCTTCATGCCAGCGTTCCACCTTAGGTTCCTGAATCCAACACGATCCAACATTGGAACGTATGTTTGATTCAGCTGTGATCCCAGGCAGAAGAAGCGATCAAGCCAGAAGAGTCCCCCTGGCCTCAACACTCTGTATATATCATAGAGTGTGAATTCCAACATCGCATCTGGAATCCAGTTGCTCAGAACATGCATCGAATGAACTATGTCTAGAGTGTTGTCAAAGAATGGAAGCCTCTGAGAAACACTGACGTCGAATGAGATCACTAAGCTTTGGACCATTCTTTGTCGTCATCTAAAAGACCCAATGCCTTGCAAACAAGCTGAAATGTTGGACAAACAATGTGATGTTTTGAATAAATGAGTAGGAAAATACAATAAAGTCCTTGGAGGCTTAAAAGTTGGAGTATAAATAAATAAGGGTATTGTAGTAATTAGATAAACATAAGAAATATAAATAGAAAGAAAAAGAAGAAGAAGAGATCTGAATATTTTGAGTGAAAAACCGTGAGAGAGAAGGGAGAAGAGAGAAAGAAGAAGAAGAGAAAAGAGGGAAATTAGAAAGGAAATAGAAAGGAGTTGGAGGAAATAAGTAAAAAGGTAAGATTTAGGTTGTTAAATGTATAAATTTGTATTATTGAGCTTTTAATTTTGGTTTTGATAGATGTTAGGGTTTTGAAAATTTGTGTTTTGGGTTTAATTGATGAATTAAATTGAATGTTATAAGGTTGATTGTTATGGGTAATTGATTAATGAGTTGATTATGGAAGATTGTGATGATTTTGAGTTATGATTTGTGTAAATGGTGAATGTTGAGTTAGAAATTTGGCAAGAACAGTAGGTTTCTGTTAAAAATTCTGGGTTGGAGGTTGAAGATGACAAAATTTCGGTTTGGTCCCTTAATTTTGGAAAATTACAGTTTAGTCCCCAAAGTTTGGAAAATTTACAGATTGGTCCCTGGAGCCTATTCCGAGAATCTGAACAGAATAACATATGAATTATGGACAGAATTATTGTATAGATAAGAGAATTTAACACTTTCAATTTAGTCCTCCAATTAGACAAAAATTACAATTTGGCCCTAAAAATATGATAAATTACAGATTAGTCCCTAGCTGTAATATTAGCTTTTTCAGATTGGTTTGATGAATAATTGAGGGTTATTTAGTGAATTATTATCAAGTTTTATTATTTGCTTTATTATGGATTAGATTTCGGGAAAACCGTTAGATTTTGGGTTTTTAGAAAAATAACTAGTTTAGTCTAAAAACATTTAGGGTTATAAAATATACCCTTAGATAAATGTATTAAATAGGTTATATATTCCTTTGAGTTATTCTTGAATATGTCTCCTTTATATTCAGATAAACCTGATATTCTACCGGTGGGACGTCAGTAGGATTTCCTTCGATATCAGCTTTGAGTTTTGTTGCTTTCGAGTCAGGTGAGTGGATAATTTTTCATATGCATGAGAAATAGTATAAATATTTGATTTGTTAATATGAATTGGATCATGCTTCTTGATAATATATATGTTGATTATTATCCTTGTTATGATAAGCATGATTAATTGTTGAATCCGAATTATTGATATGAACCAGTATATATATTCTGAATTGACTTCTGAACTGATAGCTCCTCATTTGATTGATGTCATGAGTTGAGCCTTGAGATATGAATATGTCTGTTTGATTATGATTATGAACCTATGGTATGTCAGTCAGAATACCCATGCTAACAGGGTAGTGTTAGTCTTTGTGCACATCGTATCTGAACCCTAGTTGGTCGGGGGAGTCACCAACCTGTGTGGACTGATCATCCCACAGTACGGAGCCTCATGCTCATTGCATTTTGATTTTCTGACGAGTTTTACCATATGATCTTCTTGTTATGGCCAATTTGAGAACACTTCCATAAGAACCTAAAGCCATACTTGTATATATATTTCTCATTGTTATATTACCTCGTGTGTGTATATTGAACGTTATCTACTCACTGAGTTGTTGAACTCACCATCTCATTATTTATCCTTTTCAGGCTTATAGCTTGATAGCAGGTCATTTTGTTGGACCTTCAGAACCTGCTCTTTTGGTAGTAATTTGTACCTTCCTTTATGTCTAGTTAGTACTCCAAAACTATGAATTATATCAACTCTTGTATTAAGACAATTCAATTATATTATGAAGTTGATTTTGTTATTAATGCTGCGTTGAACTCTGATTGAGTTAGGATAAGTTTGTGTGTAAGTTTGGGTTCGCATAGGTATGGAACCTTGGAGAGGAACCTTGCCTATGTGCCGGTCATGGATCCGGGATTCGGGTCGTGACAAACTTGGTATCAGAGCTTTAGGTTAAAGAAACAATAATATAATTAAGTTTCGTAATAAGTGGAGCATTAGGATCCGTGTTGTCTTGTTTGTTGTCTTTGAAATTCTGAATTCTCATTAAGCATGTCTTCTTCCTTGTGATAGATATGCTTTCCTATAATTCTGTGGTAATTATCATGCTATTGTTCTAGCATGACTTGAGTGCTCTCATTTTTATTTTAGGAAATGCCGAGGAATAGACGAATAGTTGATACTGTTAGAGTAGAGGATGATCAGGATAATGTCCCTATTGGGCGGTTGAGAACTGCAAGGCAGAGAAGGAGGCGCGGTGCACCCGTGCCTCAACATGTTGAGGAGGTACCTCCACCAGTGGAGGAAGAGCCTCAGGAGATAGAAGAGGAAGATATTGTTGATGAAACAGGTGTGGGGGTAGCTGACCCTGAACCTGTTACAGAGTTTCAGCAACTTAGCCAGGTTGTGCGAACCTGGATAGAGTTTTCTATGGAGAGAGATAGAAGGAGGGATAGAGATGTACCTTCGACATCCCACACTGTTCAGGGAGTTAATGTGCCGTTGAATGACTTTATGAAGTTGGCACCTCCTATTTTTACTGGGATGGACAGTTCAGAGGATCCTCAGAGGTTCCTAGATGATATTTGGCGACGGTGTGAAGCTTTGGGATGTACAGACCACCGAGCTGTGAGTTTGGCATCGTTCAAGTTGGAAGGAGATGTGGCAATCTCTTGGTTTGAGTCTAGGAAAAGAGCAAGACCAGTAGAGGCTCAGTGGACATGGAAGGAGTTTAGCTCCATGTTCTTAGACAGGTTTCTCCCTCAGAGCGTCAGAGATGCTCGACTTTATGAGTTTGAGAGGCTATCTTAGGGGAGCATGACAGTGGATGAGTATGATTTAAAGTTCACTCAGCTGTCTAGGTATGCAGAACATCTTCTACCCACTGAGGAGTTGAGGGTGAAGAGGTTTATTAGAGGACTCAAATCCTCTATGTATAAGGTGATGGTGTCACAGGTGTTTCCATCATACTCTTTAGCTGTTGATAGCGCCAGATTGATAGAGGCGCGAGAATTGGAGGATATGACTGCAGGCCAGTCTAAGAGGCCTAGAGAAGAGGGTCAGTCTTTTAGGCAACAGGGATTAAGTGCAGGTCCGTCTAGGGGACGAAGTGGCCGTCAGGGCTCATGGGTTCAGAGGAGGTTTAGACAGAGACCGTCAGTTAGTGGCTCAGGCGGTCAGAGTGGCAGTAGTGATACTCAGAGTTTAGTTCAGACTGCACCTCGTAGTTCATTTATTACACCTAGTGATAGTTCTTCATGTCAGCACTGTGGAGGAAGTCATACTAGTGCAGAGTGCTACAGAAGGACCGGGGCTTGTTTTAGTTGTGGCCAGATAGGTCATAAGATCAGAGAGTGCCCGAGGAGACAGTTGTCAGCTTCGGGGTTATCTGCTTCAGTCCAGCATCCTATTCAGGCACCATCGACGAGCCAGTCTGTGGCTCATGGGGGTAGAGGTTTTGGTGGCCGTGGTTAGAGAGGCCGGGGTGCAGGTGATAGAGGTCAAATACAGCAGGGTCAGGGGCATGCTAGAGTTTTTGCCTTGACTCAGCAGGATGCTCAGGCATCCAACACAGTTGTTTCAAGTATTCTTCCTGTTTGCTCTTTTGAAGCAAAAGTGTTGTTTGATACGGGTGCAACCCATTCATTTATGTCCCCATATTTTGCCATGAGGTTAGATAAACAACCAACCTTGTTAAAATCCCCAATTTCAGTCTCCACTCCCTTAGATGAATTAATATTAGTGAAGTATATGTATCTGGATTGTGAAATAGAGATTGGAGATAAGATCTTTATGGGAGACTTAAATGTCTTAGATATGGTTGATTTTGATGTGATTTTGGGAATGGATTGGTTGGCAAAGCATAGGGCTTCGGTAAATTGTTGGGGTAAGAAAATAATATTTGATCTAGATGAAGAAGTTGGGTTGGTATTTCAAGGAGATAAGATTGGGTCTCCATCAATTATGTTGTCGGATATCTCGAGGAAAATGGCCAGAAAAGGGGTACAGTGCTACCTTGCATATATAGTGGATATAGAGAAAGAAGTTCCTCAATTAGACCAAGTCCCTATAGTTAGGGAGTTTATTGATGTCTTTCCCGATGACTTACCTGGATTGCCTCCATATAGGGATATTGAGTTTTGTATTGATTTGGTTCCGGGTACTGAACCAATATCAATGGCACCATATAGAATGGCGCCAACAGAATTGAGGGAGCTAAAGGAGCAACTGCAGGATTTGTTAGATAAAAAGTTCATCCGACCGAGTGTGTCCCCTTGGGAAGCCCCAGTGTTGTTTGTGAATAAGAAAGATGGGTCATTGAGGTTATGTATAGATTATAGGCAACTGAATCGGGTGACTGTTCGAAATAGATACCCACTCCCTCGCATTGATGATTTGTTTAACCAGTTGCAGGGAGCTCAATTCTTTTCTAAGATCGATCTTCGATCTGGGTATCATCAGTTGAGGATTAGGGAGGCAGACATTTTAAAGACAGGTTTTAGAACTCGGTATGGTCATTATGAGTTCTTAGTGATGTCTTTTGGGTTGACGAATGCACCAGCAGCTTTTATGGATTTAATGAATAGAGTGTTTGGCCAGTTTATTGATCGATTTGTGATAGTTTTTATTGATGATATTTTGGTGTATTCGAGGTCTAGAGAGGAGCATGAGCAGCACTTGAGAATGGTGCTTCAAACTTTGCGAGATCATCAGTTGTATGGCAAGTTCTCAAAGAGTGAGTTTTGGTTGGAGAGTGTAGCATTTCTTGGGCATGTAGTGTCAAGAAATGGGATTGAGGTTGATCCTCAAAAGATTGAAGTAGTTAAGCAGTGGCTTGGGCCTACTTCAGCGACAGAGATTAGAAGTTTCTTAGGTTTGGCCAGCTATTATCGGAGGTTTGTGGAGAACTTTTCTCGGATTTCTGCACCATTGACTAAGTTAACGCAGAAAAATATTAAGTTTCAGTGGTCTGAAGCTTGTGAGAAAAGTTTCTTAGAGTTGAAAGAGAGATTGACTACAGCGCCTATTCTGGCAGTACCATCAGGTTCTGGTGGTTACACAGTGTATTGTGATGCTTCGAGAGTGGGGTTAGGATGTGTTCTAATGCAGCATGGCAAGGTTATTGCCTATGCTTCACGGCAGCTGAAGAAGCATGAACAGAACTATCCTACACATGATTTAGAGATGGCGGCTGTAATTTTTGCCTTGAAGATTTGGAGGCACTACTTATATGGTGAAACTTGTGAGATCTTCATAGATCACAAGAGTTTGAAATATATCTTTCAGCAGAGAGATCTAAACATGAGGCAGAGGAGATGGATGGAACTGTTGAAGGATTATGATTGTACCATACAGTACCACCCGGGTAAGGCAAATGTAGTTGCCGATGCTTTGAGTAGAAAATCATTAGGGAGCTTAGCTCATATTCAGGAGGTACGAAGACCTCTGATTAGGGAGCTGCATGAGTTGGTGGATGAAGGAGTCAGATTTGATCTTAGTGAAGCTGGAGCAATGATTGCTCATTTTCAGGTTAAGTCAGATTTGTTTGATAAGATAAAAACAGCTCAGAAGGAAGATGATTCACTACTCAGGATTAGAAATGAGGTTGAGCAGGGTAAGGCTGCAGGTTTTGTGATAGGTGATGATGATGTGCTGAGATATAGGGATAGGCTTTGTGTACCTGATGTAGATGATCTGAGGAGAGAATTGATGGTAGAGGCACATCAGACAGTTTACACAATGCATCCAGGTTCCACCAAGATGTATAAAGACCTTAAGGTGTGTTATTGGTGGAATAGGATGAAGGCTGATGTAGCAGATTTTGTTTCTAAGTGTTTGACCTGTCAGAGGGTAAAGGGTGAACACCAGAAACCTCCTAGATTGTTGCAACCATTGTTGATTCCAGAATGGAAGTGGGAAAGGATCACAATGGACTTTGTGACAGGATTGCCTAGGAGTCAGGAGGGTTATGATTCAATATGGGTGATTGTTGACAGGTTGACAAAATCAGCCCATTTTCTGCCAGTTAGGATTACTTATGGATATGCAAAGTTGGCAGAATTATTTATTAGTGAGATTGTACGGTTGCATGGAGTGCCAATCTCGATAGTGTCTGATAGAGGTCCACAGTTTACATCGCGGTTTTGGGTGAAATTCCAAGAAGCTATGGGTACTAAAGTGCAGTTGAGTACAACTTTTCACCCTCAGACAGATGGTCAATCTGAGAGGACTATTCAGATCTTGGAGGATATGCTAAGGGCTTGTGTCATGGATTTTGGAGTTGGTTGGAGTAAGTTCCTACCATTAGTGGAATTTGCTTACAACAACAGTTATCAGGCTAACATAGAGATGGCACCTTATAAGGCTTTGTATGGTCGGAAGTGTAGATCACCGGTTTGTTGGTTTGAGGTTGGTGAGAAGAGGCTAATGGGACCAGAGTTGATTCAGATTACCTCAGAGAAGATAGAGGTAATTAGAAATAAGCTTCAAACAGCTCAGAGCAGACAAAAGAGTTACGCAGATAAAAGAAGGCGTGACTTAGAGTTTTCAGTGGGTGACTATGTGTTCTTAAAAGTATCACCGACAAAAGGAGTATTCAGGTTTGGGAAGAAAGGCAAGTTGAGTCCTCGGTTCATTGGACCGTATGAGATTCTGGAGAGAGTTGGGGCAGTTGCTTATAGGTTAGCATTACCACCAAACTTGTATGCTATTCATCCGGTATTTCATGTTTCAATGCTAAGGAAGTATATGTCAGATCCATCGCATGTATTAGAGGTTTATCCCATTGAATTGAGGGATGATATAGTTTATGAGGTGCAACCAGAAGCTATAGTCGACCTACAAGTGAGGAAGCTTAGGTCAAAGGATATAGCTTCAGTAAAAGTGAAATGGAAAGGTCATTCACGTGAGGAAGCGACATGGGAGCTCGAGGATAAGATGCGTGAGGAGTATCCTCATCTTTTTGATAATCTCGGTAAGTATTCAATCTTTTCTCTTAAGTTTCGAGGACGAAACTTTTATAAGGTGGAGAGACTGTGATGTTTTGAATAAATGAGTAGAAAAATACAATAAAGTCCTTGGAGGCTTAAAAGTTGGAATATAAATAAATAAGGGTATTGTAGTAATTAGATAAACATAAGAAATATAAATAGAAAGAAAAAGAAGAAGAAGAGATCTGAATATTTTGAGTGAAAAACCGTGAGAGAGAAGGGAGAAGGGAGAAAGAAGAAGAAGAAGAGAAAAGAGGGAAATTAGAAAGGAAATAGAAAGGAGTTGGAGGAAATAAGTAAAAAGGTAAGATTTAGGTTGTTAAATGTATAAATTTGTATTATTGAGCTTTTAATTTTGGTTTTGATAGATGTTAGGGTTTTGAAAATTTGTGTTTTGGGTTTAATTGATGAATTAAATTGAATGTTATAAGGTTGATTGTTATGGGTAATTGATTAATGAGTTGATTATGGAAGATTGTGATGATTTTGAGTTATGATTTGTGTAAATGGTGAATGTTGAGTTAGAAATTTGGCAAGAACAGTAGGTTTCTGTTAAAAATTCTGGGTTGGAGGTTGAAGATGACAAAATTTCGGTTTGGTCCCTTAATTTTGGAAAATTACAGTTTAGTCCCCAAAGTTTGGAAAATTTACAGATTGGTCCCTGGAGCCTATTCCGAGAATCTGAACAGAATAACATATGAATTATGGACAGAATTATTGTATAGATAAGAGAATTTAACACTTTCAATTTAGTCCTCCAATTAGACAAAAATTACAATTTGGCCCTAAAAATATGATAAATTACAGATTAGTCCCTAGCTGTAATATTAGATTTTTCAGATTGGTTTGATGAATAATTGAGGGTTATTTAGTGAATTATTAACAAGTTTTATTATTTGCTTTATTATGGATTAGATTTCGGGAAAACCGTTAGATTTTGGGTTTTTAGAAAAATAACTAGTTTAGTCTAAAAACATTTAGGGTTATGAAATATACCCTTAGATAAGTGTATTAAATAGGTTATATATTCCTTTGAGTTATTCTTGAATATGTCTCCTTTATATTCAGATAATCCTGATATTCTACCGGCGGGACGTTAATAGGATTTCCTTCGATATCAGCTTTGAGTTTTGTTGCTTTCGAGTCAGGTGAGTGGATAATTTTTCATATGCATGAGAAATAGTATAAATATTTGATTTGTTAATATGAATTGGATCATGCTTCTTGATAATATATATGTTGATTATTATCTTTGTTATGATAAGCATGATCAATTGTTGAATCCGAATTATTGATGTGAACCAGTATATATATTCTGAATTGACTTCTGAACTGATAGCTCCTCATTTGATTGATGTCATGAGTTGAGCCTTGAGATATGAATATGTTTGTTTGATTATGATTATGAACCTATGATATGTCAGTCAGAATACCCATGCTAACAGGGTAGTGTTAGTCTTTGTGCACATCGTATCTAAACCCTAGTTGGTCGGGGGAGTCACCAACCTGTGTGGACTGATCATCCCACAGTACGGAGCCTCATGCTCATTGCATTTTGATTTTCTGACGAGTTTTACCATATGATCTTCTTGTTATGGCCAATTTGAGAACACTTCCATAAGAACCTAAAGCCATACTTGTATATATATTTCTCATTGTTATATTACCTCGTGTGTGTATATTGAACGTTATCTACTCACTGAGTTGTTGAACTCACCATCTCATTATTTATCCTTTTCAGGCTTATAGCTTGATAGCAGGTCATTTTGTTGGACCTTCAGAACCTGCTCTTTTGGTAGTAATTTGTACCTTCCTTTATGTCTAGTTAGTGCTCCAAAACTATGAATTATATCAACTCTTGTATTAAGACAATTCAATTATATTATGAAGTTGATTTTGTTATTAATGCTGCGTTGAACTCTGATTGAGTTAGGATAAGTTTGTGTGTAAGTTTGGGTTCGCATAGGTATGGAACCTTGGAGGGGAACCTTGCCTATGTGCCGGTCATGGATCCGGGATTCGGGTCGTGACAAACAATGCCGCCAACTTTTTTAAAATCATCAAGCCCTGTAGGCCCTTTCACATGGTTTAGAAGTATTCTTAAAAAATAAAGTTCCCCAGCAGCAGGATGCACATATGTTATACGTCCAAGGCTAAACCTCCTTGATATGACAACCCACTCTTTCAGCCCGCCATCCCATACATGTTTGCTTGGAAATTGTGATTAGTAAAGCTCTCGTGCATGAGCATAATTTTTGTTGCAGTCAAACCATTAAGTAAGCATTGTTTTATTGATACTTGACCTTCTAAGAACAGAACAAAGAGAGTTGGTGCTTGAGAAGATAACATTTTGCTGAGAAGGCAAATATATGACTTTGAAGCCTTTCAATTGTAGGGGTTCTTGAATAAATTGGAAATTGGAAAAGACATCAAACATATTCATAGGAGCAGATAAATCGACAATTACGATATGCATGTATTTCATCATTAGTTTCATTCTGTCAAGCTCCTTGCTGGCATATTTGAATAGATATTTGATCAACAGTGATTGACAGCATATCTCAACATTTATATGTGCATTGTACTGCATTAAAAGTTTTCTATTATACAGAACAACATAGTCATTGAAAAGCCCAATTCCATCTTTAAATACAAAATTATCATGATATTCATGTTTTCTGTAATAAACAAAGTTGTTCTCGCAAAAAATAGTCGAATTTTTTTAATTTATTTTGAAATGATTTTGCATATTTACCATCTGACATGCATTATGCATTTGGTTTTGCATTATGCATTATGATTTTGCATATATATATATATATATATATATATATATATATATATATATAAAAACATAAGGTATTTAATATTTTTCTTTATGCTCACATATTTGTTGCACCCGGATATCGCGGCGACCTTAAAATTTTATTATCTTGATAGAAAAAAAATAGATATCTGTATCTTGTTTTTTTATGAAAAAATATCTTGTTTAAGGAGTCGCCACCTAGTACTATGGGTCACTAGAAACCCTAACTGGTCAACAGAGATTCTATGGTACTAGACTGATTGTGTAACGTTTTGAATTAATGAATTGGAAAATACAATAAAGCCTTTGAAGGCTTAAAGTGTGGGTATAAATGAAGGCTTAAAGTGTGGGTATAAATGAATGAGGGGTAGTGTGGTAATTAGATAAACATAATAAATATAAATAGAAGAAAAAAAAACAAAAGAGGGATCTGAAAATTTGAGAGAGAATCGGCAGGAGAGAGAAGGGAGAAAGAAGAAGAAGAAGAGAAAAGAGGGAAATTAGAAGGGAAATAGAAAGGAGTTGAAGAAATAAGTTTAAAGGTAAGATTATGTATAAATATGTGTTAATTAAGCTTTTATTTCAGTTTTGATGAATGTTAGGGTTTTGAAAATTTGTGTTTTGGGTTAATTGATGAATTAAATTGAATGTTATGGGGTTAATTGTTGTGGGTATTTGATTATTTGGTTGATTTTGAGAGATTGAATTGAAAGATGATGATTTTGAGTTATGATTTTTGTTTGAATGGTGAATTTGTGTTAGAAATTTGGAGAGAACAGTGGGTTTTCTGTTGAAATTCTGGGTTGGAGGTTGAAGATGAAGAAAATTCAATTTGGTCCCTCAATTTGTGGAAATTACAGTTTAGTCCCCAAATTTTGAAAAATTTACAGATTAGTCCCTAGAGCCTATTCCGAGATTCTGAACAGAATAATATATGAATTAAGGGCAGAATTCCAGTATAGTTATGAAATTTTAACACTTTCAATTTAGTCCTCCAATTTGACAAAATTACAATTTGACCCTAAAAATTTGGTAAAATTCCAGAATGGTCCTTGGAGTATAATGAGATGATCTGGAAGAAATGAGGACTAATTATGATCAGAAATTCAGTATAGTGATGGATTTATGACAATTTCAGTTTGGTCCTTCAAGTTGACAAAAGTTGCAATTTGACGCTTAAAAATATGATAAATTACAAATTAGTCTCTAGCTGTAATATTAGCTTTTTCAGATTGGTTTGATGAATAATTAAGGGTTATTTAGTGAATTATTATCAATTTTATTAGTTGTTTTATTATGGATTAGATTTCGGGAAAACCGTTAAATTTTGGGTTTTTGAGAAAATTGACTAGTTAGTTCAAAAACATATAGGGTTATGGAATACACCCTTAGATAAGTGTATTAAATAGGTTATATGTTCTTTTGAGTCATTCTTGAATATGTCTCGTTTGTATTCAGATAATCCTGATATTCTACCGGCGGGACGTCAGTAGGATTTCCTTCGATATCAGCTTTGAGTTTTGTTGCTTTCGAGTCAAGTGAGTGGATAATTTTCCATATGCATGAGAAATATTATAAATATTTGATTTGTTAATATGAATTGGATCATGTTTCTTGATAATATATATGTTGATTATTATCCTTGTTATGATAAAACATGATCAATTGTTGAATCTGAATTCTTGATATGAACCAGTATATATTTTGAATTGACTTCTGAATTGATAGCTCCTCATTTGATTGATGTCATGAGTTGAGCCTTAAGATATGAATATGTCTGTTTGATTATGATTATGATTATGAACTTATGGTATGTCAGTCAGAATACTTATGCTAACAAGGTAGTGTTAGTCTTTGTGCACATCGTATCTGAACCCTAGTTGGTCGGGGGAGTCACCAACCTGTGTGGACTGATCATCCCACAGTACGGAGCCTCATGCTCATTGCATGTTGATTTTCTGACGAGTTTTACCATATGACATTCTTGTTATGGCCAATTTGAGAAACATTTCCATAAGAACCTAAAGTCATACTTCATGCTCATTGCATTTTGATTTTCTGACGAGTTTTACCATATGACATTCTTGTTATGGCCAATTTGAGAAACATTTCCATAAGAACCTAAAGTCATACTTGTATATATATTTCTCATTGTTTTATTACCTCGTGTGTGTATATTGAACGTTATCTACTCACTGAGTTGTTGAACTCACCCTCTCATTATTATTCTTTTCAGGCTTATAGCTTGATAGCATGTTACTTTTGTTGAACCTTCCGAACCTGCTTTTTGGTTGTAATTTGTACCTTCCTTTTATGTCAAGTTAGTGCTCCAAAACTATGAATTATATTAACTCTTGTATTAAGACAATTCAATTATATTATGAAGTTGATTTTGTTATTAATGCTGTGTTGAACTCTGATTAAGTTAGGATAAGTTTGTGTGTAAGTTTGGGTTCGCATAGGTATGGAACTTTGGAGGGGAACCTTGCCTATGTGTCGGTCATGGATCCGGGATTCGGGTCGTGACAGATTGTGACTAGAGAAGGTATTAGCACCCCTAGCGCACTCTACCTAAGGTAAGCTGCATTGCTAGTCTTGTTTTAAATTGCTAAATTTTTTGTTGATTTGTGTTATGACGGTTCACCAGTAATATTCATGATTCTAGCATTAGTGAATATTTAATTACAGATATTTTCAATTCAGGTGTTGGTAAATATTTCATTATGAAATAATTCAAAGTTTGGCTTTGGTAAAAATTCTAATACGAATAATTTCAACTCTAGCGTTGGTAAATATTCTACTATGAATAATCTCAACTTTTGTGTTGTTAAGTATAATTCGTAGCTAAAAAAAATAATAATTTTTTTTTTTTATTCTGGCATTAGTGAATAAAAACACATTTTATTTTCTTATTTCTAATGTATGCACAATTTCTATTTCTATTTTTTTTTTATTTTTTATTTTTATTTATCTTTTTTATTTATATTTTTATATTTTTTGGGCTGGTTCAGCTCAGCCCATGTGAGCTGAACTTGACCCAGCTGACTCGACCGGGTCACTTGTGAGCTGAACTTGATCCAGCTGACTCGGCCGGGTCACTGGACTTGCTACAGTAGCAAGTGAATTATAATTCGCTGCTACTGTAGCAGTGAATTGTAATTCCTACTGTAGCAGTGAATTAAAATGCAAAAGAAGCGGGGCTTACCTCAACGCAGGAACGGAGATGATAACTGAAGCGTGGTGGTCGGCCGTTCTCCTCTCCTCTGCTTTACTATGTCTCTGATTCTCGTTTTCCTTTACTTTTTGCTGTTTTTTTTTTGTGTTCCTCTGTCTTTAATTCCTTCCCTTTACTGGCTTCCTCTGTCCATGTCCGTCTCTCTCTAGCTCTCGCCTGTTCTGTCCGTTCGGTCCTCTTCCTTCCCCCTCTGTTCTCCCTCTTCTTTTGCTCTGTCCAGTCTTCTCCGTTCAGGAAGAAGACGGTTGTGGTAAAAGCACGAGGTGCTGCTGGTTGAATGGACCAAAACTTTGCCCTGGTTCTGTTTCTCCTCCCCTTTCGTTTCTGTTCTGCCTCCTCTCTCTCAGTCTTCCCCCCTCTCGCGAGGTTGCCTTTACCCGGCTTTTTATAGAGTCAGAGATCGATCGGCGCTGGTAACGGCCGGCAGTAATGGCCGTGGGGTGCTGCATTCAATGGAGAAACGTCTCTGCCTTTAATGCCGGAGCCGTTACCGAGGAAGAAGACGACGAACAGTCGCTTGCCAAAACGACTTCGTTTTCCAATTCCAAAGGCTGCTTTAAATGTGGTCCTTGGAATTCTTGTAATGTTGCAATCAAGCCCCTGGTTAAAATGTAATTGGATACTTGCATTTCGGTGCCTTTTACAAGCTAGTCCTTGGACTTTAATATGTTGCACTTTTGACCCCAATTAACCCCAAACTTTGATATTTCTTCAATTAAGCCTTTGATTTCATTAATTAAATTAATCCTAAGCTCCATTAAGCCTCAAAACTTATCAATTCTCCAATTAAGCCCTTGATTTGATTAATTTAATTAATTCTCAACTTAATTAAGTCTCTCAATTCTTCAATTAAGCCCTTGATTTATTAATTAAAGTAGTCAAGAGTTTAATTAATCTCTCTAAACTTCCAATCATGTTGCCTTAACCTACATTTTAATTCACTCTTCATTTATTTAACTTTTTATTTGTTTTTCATCAATAATTTTTTTATATTTTTAGGAAATATTGTAAAAATCAATAAATAAATAAATAACACAAAAAAAATTAAATAAAAAAGTAAAAAATTGGATTATGACAAGGTTCATGGATCCTTTAACTAATGCATAATTTTACTACCAGAAAATCTACGAAAACAAACAAAATCACATATATATTTTTTCTATCCGTATTGTGAGGTGATATGTATTTATATCTAACCTTATCTATTTGTTCTATAAACATATTTGCAACCAGTTACTCCCATCATTCTAGGATATATATATTCCTCTGACTAACAAATCAGGTAAAAATTCTGATTGGTCAAGCAAATCAGCGCGGGACTGATGCAAGCATTCTTTCCACGAGTGAGTTCAAATATTTTGTTGAAATATTTTCTTTGGCTCTAATCTCTTGACTGACAAAAATTTATTTCTGTCAATTTCAATGACTAGCAAACAACTATGACGATGCAAGCAAGGGAAGTACTAAACGTCCATACATTTATACCAAGGATGCCATTGATTACAGTGGGGACTTCCCAGTTTCAAAGGTAGAGCCACTATGAGTGAGCTCAGAGTCCTTGGTATGAGCTTGGCTTGGCAAATGTTTCAGTGATACTTCTTACTTGAGAGTACGAGTTGCATTTCTCTTGTATTGTTTTCACTTTTGTAGCACACTCCAACTGTGCCGAACTCGAAAAATCAAAATCATTAAACGAGCCAAACTCCAACTGTCAAATGCATTTCTTTCCACTTGTCTAATTCTTAGACTTATTAAAATCATCTACACATCTCGTTAACAATCGATAACTCCTTGTATTGATTGCTTCAAAAATGACTTTAGCAGACAACCATGACCCCTGTTACTTCTAGGAAATGTCGAAATACTCTCTGTATTCTGTAAGTGTATGCAGATGCAATCAGAGTGGATGCTTATTATTAGAATCAACGTTTACTATATGCAAGAAACTGTTAGTTAGTGGAGACAAACAATGTCCCACCATATGCAAGTGGGAATACCTAATCTCCCACTTGGCACATGGTGGAGGACACAAACGGTGGGCATAAATCATGGCATGATTTATGCCCTTCACTCCTAGCTTAATATATATGTATGCTCAGTGAAGAGCTGGAGTGTTGGTGTGTGAAGAACGCAGAGAAGAGTGAAAACACAGAGAGAAAAACGTGAGAGAGAGAGCTTGAGTTGAGTAGAGAAGATTTTCTCCTCCTCCTTGTTTTGTTGTTTGTATTGTTTCTAAGATTGATTAATACAAACCAGTAGCTCCGTGGAGTAGGCAAGTTGCCGAACCACGTAAATTTGTGTGTGTTTGAGTTCTGGAATTACCCAACAACTGGTATCAGAGCTTGTTCTTGAAAAAGAGGGTGTTTGATCCAAACTCAAAACTCAAAGTTCTCCAAACGTGTTTTTGAACATACCATCGTGTAGAGGAAGAAGATACAAATTCACTGCTGAAAACCCGGCGAAGAACCGACGTCCTGCATGCCCGCACGCGCCAACACGCGCCTACGACAGCACTGCCCACGCTCGACCACTCGCGCCACGCTCTCCACGCGTCGTCTTCACCCGATTGTCTGCAACTGAACCGGGTTGACCCGCCACGCCAGCAGCCAGTCATCAGCCACGCCAACAATTCTGCACAGTCATCCGCCACGTCATCAGACCAGCCAGCATACACGTCATCACCTGCCACGTCAGCAAAAGAGTGCGTGCATTTGCCACGTCATCTAAGGTGGGCCCCGGATTGATTACGTGGATGACACGTCATCACATTGGGTTTTGATTCAGTGTTTCTCAGACACTATTTTGGCCTGACACGTGGCTTCATCAGCACCGTCCGTTGACCTGAAACTTTGACTGTTAAGATCTGAGCCATCTGAAGTCCGATTGGGGTGATCTTAGTGTCGTTTCCAATAGTTTTGGCCGTTCCGGACACATCTGTAAGGTCAGATTTGACAGATTCAAATCCGAGACATATTAAAATGGCAGATGAAATAAAAGCTGCGGGAATTGAAAAATTTGATGGAACAGATTTTGGATATTGGAAAATGCAAATTGAAGACTATTTATATGGAAAGAAACTTCATCTTCCTCTGTTGGGGAGCAAACCAGAAAATATGCCAGAAGAAGATTGGCAAATTCTTGATAGACAGGTTTTGGGCATTATCCGGCTATCCTTGTCGAGAAGAGTTGCTCACAATGTTACAAAAGAAAGATCCACTGCAAGACTAATGGAAGCTTTGTCTGGGATGTATGAGAAGCCCTCAGCAAATAACAAAGTGCACCTGATGAAGAAGTTGTTCAACTTGAAGATGACAGAAAGCACCTCTGTGACACAACATCTCAACAACTTCAATACCATCACAAATCAATTGTCATCTGTTGAGATTAAGTTTGATGATGAGATCCGTGCACTCATTTTGCTAGCTTCACTTCCAAGCAGTTGGGAAGGTATGAGGACAGTCGTGAGCAATTCAGCTGGAAAATCCAAACTGAAATATGATGACATCCGAGACTTGATTTTAGCTGAAGAAGTGCGAAGGAAAGACTCAGGTGAAAGTTCAAGTTCAGGATCAGCTCTCAACATTAACACTCGAGGGAGGAGACAGGATAGAGGCTTATCCAGAGGCAGATCCAAATCAAGATACAGAAGTAAAAGCAAGTTCGGACCCAGAAAACAGGTTGAATGTTGGAATTGTGGCAAACCTGGTCATTTCATGAGGAGTTGCACAAAACCGAAAAGACCTGAAGCAGATTCTGCAAACGCCACTACAGACGAGGTACAAGATGCTTTGATTCTTGCTGTGCATAGTCCTGTTGATGATTGGGTTCTTGATTCTGGTGCTTCATTTCACTGTACACCACACCATGAAATGATGCAAAACTATATTGCTGGAGATCACGGTGTAGTCTATCTGGCCGATGGACAACCATTGGATATTGTGGGTATAGGAGATGTACAAATCAAGACAATGAATGGATCTATATGGAACTTGCAAAATGTAAGGCATGTTCCTGATCTAAAGAAGAAGCTGATCTCGGTCGGACAACTTGATGATAGTGGTCATTCAATCCTTTTTTCTGGAGGTATGTGGAAGGTTTCAAAGGGAGCAACGGTTTTGGCTCGTGGAAAGAAAACCGGCACCCTGTATATGACCACAAGATTTGCAGACATTATTGCCTCTACTGAAGCAGAAAATCAAGCACATCTATGGCACTGTAGACTCGGCCATATGAGTCAAAAGGGGATGAAGGTACTTCAATCGAAGGGAAAGCTGCCAGAGCTTAAAAATGTTGATCTAGACATTTGTGAAAGCTGTGTTCTTGGAAAACAGAAGAAGCTCAGTTTCTTAAAGGTTGGCAGGACCTTAAGACCAAGAAAGCTAGAACTGGTACACACAGATTTATGGGGACCGTCTCCAGTAGCATCTCTTGGAGGTTCTCGGTATTACGTGACTTTCATTGATGATTTCAGCAGAAAGGTATGGGTCTACTTTCTGAAAAATAAATCTGATGTGTTTGAAACATTCAAGAAGTGGAAGGCTATGGTTGAGACTGAATCAGGTCTGAAGTTGAAATGCTTGAGATCCGATAACGGGGGAGAATACATTGATGGAGGTTTCAAAGAGTATTGTGTTGTTAATGGTATCAGAATGGAAAAGACCGTTCCAGGCACACCGCAACAGAATGGCACTGCTGAACGGATGAACAGGACCATCAATGAACGAGCTAGAAGCATGAGGTTGCATTCTGGGTTACCTCAGACATTTTGGGCCGATGCAGTTCATACTGCAGTTTACTTGATCAACCATGGACCATTAGTTCCTTTGGAGTTCAGATTGCCCGAGGAAGTATGGAAAGGAAAAGAGGTACAACTCTCTCATTTAAAGGTCTTTGGGTGTGTTTCCTATGTGCATATAGATTCTGATGCTCGCAACAAGCTAGATGCCAAATCCAAGAAATGTTTCTTCATTGGCTATGGAGATGAAGAATTTGGATTTCGGTTTTGGGATGATCAGAACAGAAAGATTATCAGAAGCAGGAACGTGATCTTCAATGAGAAAGTTTTGTATAAAGACAGATCAAGTGCAGAAACAGATATGACTGATTCAGATACAAGTCCACAAAAATCTGAATTCATCAGATTAGAAGAGCTTCCCGATGTTACCGAGCAGAACAAAACTCGAGAGTCTTTACAAGAAGATTCAAGCACATCTGTACCCACCACTACACAAGAAGATGCAGAGCCAAGTGAACCAATTGTTTATGTTCGCAGGTCTTCAAGGACTGTAAAGCCCCCACAACGGTTCACACTTCTACTGAATTATATTTTGCTGACAGATGGTGGTGAGCCGCTAAGTTATGAAGAATCCTTACAAGATGGAAACTCAAGCAAGTGGGAGTTAGCCATGAAGGATGAGATGAGTTCGTTGCTGAAGAACAAGACTTGGGAGCTAACCACACTGCCTGAAGGAAAGAAGGCTTTGCAAAACAAGTGGGTTTATAGAGTAAAAACTGAGCATGACGGAAGCAAACGGTTCAAGGCAAGACTTGTTGTAAAAGGGTTTCAACAAAAGAAAGGGATTGACTACTCTGAGATATTCTCTCCAGTTGTGAAGCTCACAACAATCAGAGTTGTTCTGGGGATAGTAGCAGCAGAGAATTTACATCTTGAACAATTAGATGTAAAAACAACATTTCTTCATGGTGAATTGGAGGAAAACATTTACATGCAACAGCCAGAGGGGTTTGAAATACAAGGAAAGGAGAAACAAGTCTGCAAGCTAAAGAAAAGCTTATACGGCTTGAAGCAAGCTCCAAGACAGTGGTACAAGAAGTTTGACAACTTCATGTGTAATTCGGGATACACAAGATGCCAGGCTGATCATTGTTGCTATGTCAAACATTTTGACAACTCCTACATCATTCTACTATTATATGTGGATGATATGTTGATTGCAGGATCCAGCATTGAGGAGATTGACAAGCTGAAACAACAACTGTCAAAACAGTTTGAAATGAAGGATCTGGGAGCTGCTAAACAAATACTTGGCATGAGAATCATCAGAGATAAAGACAAAGGCATACTAAAGCTCTCACAAACAGAGTATGTCAAGAAGGTTCTCAGCAGGTTTAGTATGGATAATGCTAAACCAGTAAGTACACCTCTGGGGAATCATTTCAAGCTCAGCAAAGACCAGTCACCACAAACTGAGCTAGAATGTGCATACATGGATAAGATTCCATACGCCTCAGCTATCGGCTCTTTGATGTATGCTATGGTCTGTACCAGACCAGACATTGCCCATGCAGTGGGAGTTGTAAGCCGATATATGAGCAATCCTGGAAAGCAGCATTGGGAGGCGGTGAAATGGATCATGAGGTACTTAAAAGGTTCATCGGAGACATGTCTTACCTTCACAGCTGGTGGTTTGAAACTTGAAGGTTTTGTAGACGCTGATCTAGCAGGAGATGTTGATAGCCGAAAGAGCACTACAGGATATGTATATACTCTAGGAGGTACTGCTGTTTCCTGGAGTTCTACTTTGCAAAAGATCGTCGCTCTTTCAACAACAGAAGCTGAATATGTTGCAGTCTCAGAATCTGCAAAAGAGATCGTATGGCTGCAGAGTTTTCTGAAAGAATTGGGCAAGATGAATGGAAAAGGTACTTTGTATAGCGACAGTCAGAGTGCAATCTTCCTTGCCAAGAATCCAGCATTTCACTCCAGGACTAAGCATATTCAGATCAAATATCACTTCATCCGACAATTGCTAGACGATGAACAACTGATGCTAGAAAAGGTCTGTGGAAGCAAGAATCCAGCTGACATGTTCACCAAAGGAGTTACACTTGATAAACTGAAGTTGTGTAAAACTTCAGTTGGTCTTCAAGGATAAATGATGATTTCATTGTTTGTCTCCAAGTGGAAGATTGTTAGTTAGTGGAGACAAACAATGTCCCACCATATGCAAGTGGGAATACCTAATCTCCCACTTGGCACATGGTGGAGGACACAAACGGTGGGCATAAATCATGGCATGATTTATGCCCTTCACTCCTAGCTTAATATATATGTATGCTCAGTGAAGAGCTGGAGTGTTGGTGTGTGAAGAACGCAGAGAAGAGTGAAAACACAGAGAGAAAAACGTGAGAGAGAGAGCTTGAGTTGAGTAGAGAAGATTTTCTCCTCCTCCTTGTTTTGTTGTTTGTATTGTTTCTAAGCTTGATTAATACAAACCAGTAGCTCCGTGGAGTAGGCAAGTTGCCGAACCACGTAAATTTATGTGTGTTTGAGTTCTGGAATTACCCAACAGAAACCACTTGGTGGGTTCTTCTATCACTCTCACAACTCATTCTTATCACGTCCAGTATCCGAAATATTCTGAATTGCCTGCACTTGGGCCAAAAATCACTCATTACAGTTCGCGGATCTTTGTTAGCTTTAATGGGAATCTTTTATTGTTCTGCCCCATTCCTGATGCAGTTACAGTAAACTGTATTGAATCCACAATGAACTGTGAGAGGCTGAACAAGAAAACCTTAGTCGGAATAACAAGCATTTTAGAATGATATATATTATAGCTATTAACTCTGGTCGGAAGAGTAATCTAGAAAACCTAAGATATATATAGAGCTTGATATGGGTTGAGTTTTAAGTTGAATCAGAAAAACCCAGTTGACTTGATCGATTTGGTTGATCCAGTTAAACTCGGTAGAATCAATATATACTGAGAAATGTATTTTTAAGAATGAAGTGATACTATTTTAAAAAGAACAATTGATTCGGTAACCGACCGGAGCTGAAAACTATAATATGTAATGGAAAGGGATGAGAGCTTGAACCCTTTAATTTCAATTATTATTATTAATATTAAAGATAGTAGAAGAATTACAACGATTCTCTCTCATAACATTAGAGGACAAAATGAACTGTTGTGGTTAAGAACGCTGTTGACTGTTTCAACTATTTTCATTTTTTTCACGACCTTTTTGCCTTTTATGATACTGTTAATGAGGAGTGCAGTTAAAATCTCTGGTTTCTTGGGTTTACCTTTCTTGTGTACTGTCCTAATTACAAAATGAGGAGTGCCGTCTTCCCCACGGATCAAGATTAGGTCAGGCGCTGTCAAGTCTAAGAGAATGAT
Organism: Populus trichocarpa; assembly: GCF_000002775.5. Taxonomy (NCBI): domain Eukaryota; kingdom Viridiplantae; phylum Streptophyta; class Magnoliopsida; order Malpighiales; family Salicaceae; genus Populus; species Populus trichocarpa. The sequence goes on along the minus strand of NC_037288.2, from coordinate 23,541,108 downwards.
TTGTTGTAAGCATTCATGGAGAGGAGGGGACCCATGTGTTTGCAATTACAAGGAATGATTCGTTTGGAAGAAATTCTGATATCTTCATGATTCATTTTCTATTCTTGTCAGATAGACAAGTTTTTGTCTCTGTAGCAACCAACTGCTTGTTAATAACAATGGCAGCAGCAAGTCATAAAGTAATAATCAAATTGGCATTTTTAATACTTTTTTCCCAATATTATTGTTGCATTACGGTTGAGGTTGATAAAATCTTTGACAAATCATATAGCATAGATAAAAATTAAGGTTTTCAAACTCTAAGGTTGCAGACTTCAAATTGTAGAGAAATAGATATAAGCTTGTAATAATAATCTAACCAAAAAAAAAATAACACAACAATTCGTTCAGTAGACCTGATTTGAGAAGATTCATATAGTCCTATGAGGAACAGCTGGGACTGTAGAATCTTTCGGTAAAATTTGAGTGCAATTCAATGCTATAATTTAGAATAAACCCCATTCATATTTATGATTCTTCACGAACTTCTTTTGCAGTCTGGCCTTATCTGTATAGTCCATAAACATATTTGCAACACGTTCTCCGTCGATCTTGGATATACTCCTCTCACAAATCAGGTTAAAGTGCTGATTGGTCAAGCAAATCAGCAAGGGACTGATGCAAGCATTCTTTCCCTGGTGGAGTTTTGTTCGTCTCTTATCTCTTGACCGACCAAAATTTATTTCTGTCAATTTAAATGACTAGCGAACAGCTATTTCTTTCCCTTCTTTTACGGTTTCTATTTTCTTAATTAAGAAGAAAATTATTTGAGATTAGTGAACTTTAATTAATTAATATACGTATGAGAATCAGAGCTCCTGCCCTATTTAATTAATATCAAAATTATTGTTGCTTGCATTAGATGGTTAGTTTTTAGAAGAAACTCGACTTTTGACAGGAAGAAAGGAAGAAGAAAGAAAGATATAATTTCGCTGAAAAGGGTCTCAAACAATTAGAGTCTTTAATTATTCGAGTTTTATTACTTAATATTATTTTTTTCTAATATATTTGTTTCTTCGAGAAGCTTACAACTCCTTAAATAGATTAATAATAGACTTTTACAAAGTTAAAAAATCAGAATCTTAAATCAAATAGGATAAAAAAAAAAAAACAACATAAAATCCAAGTTAAACTAGAAATATGAAAAAATAACAAAACAGAATCGAAGAGCATCTTAAGTATCACTGAAGAAACCACTAGAAATATGGTTTCAATAATGACTTTAGCAGACAATCATGACCCCTGTTACTTCTAGGAAATGTGGAAATACTATTCACTCTGCAAGTATCACTCTACACTACATGCAAGAAACCATTTGGTGGGTTCTTCTATTGACTGTAAACTTGAAAATGACTAGAGATGAGAGGTCAATTGTCTTTGTATTTAGTATGTGATTCATACGAACATAATTGTCCCATTCATGTCCTTTCACGATAAATCTTGAGATAAGTAAACGATGGGGATATGTAAAGATCTTCCTTCCATGTTTTATCATATTAAGAGTTGTACTTCTAGATATCATTTCTTCTGCTATTAAGGGTTTTGGAGTTAGCAACATTCATAACAAAGAGCTTTGCAATTTTGTTGAGAAATGTGTCCTAAAGTTCTCACGTTTTTGCTGGTTGCTTCCTTTCAGATTTATACAGAGACCTATGGTGATGATTGTAAGTTCAATAAATTAACATTCCCCATTTACTGCAAAGATTTTTTGAGCCATGTCTCATGTAGGATGTAGCTTTTTATGCTAATCAGAATCAAGTGCTTAAGGGTCTTCTTAACTTTATAGATGAACTGCAGAATGAATATTCTGAATTGCCTGCACTTGGGCCAAAAATCACTCATTAAAGTTCGAGGCTAGATTAGATTTAGTAGAGATCTTTGCTAGCTTTAATGGATCCTCCATACTCCATGTAACTAGACAACTCTGATGGTGAATGAATCATGGAATTTTTTTATTGTTCTGCCCCATTCCTGATGCAGTTACAGTAATGAGTATTCTCAAGGATGCCTGGGAAAACACACCACGTAATTGGGTGGGTGGAGATCCCTGTGGAGGCAAATGGGAAGGCATTTCATGTTACAATTCACGTGTGACTTCAATGTAAGTTATAGGCAGTTGTTCAGCTTCAAATGTTAATTAAGCCTCGCACCTTCTTCCCTCTCCAAGTTTCGAGATTAGCTGACTATTTTCAACTGCAGAACGTTGGCAGCTGTGGGATTGACGGGTGAGCTGTCTGGAGACATCTCCTACTTGTCAGAATTGGAGGTTCTGTAAGTCTTGAGTTTCACTTCACATAATAAATGATGTAGTGCTACGATACTCTTTGGCTTTCCAGATGTCTAGACTGGGCTGCTCTAGCATCCGGATCTCAAGGCATGAGGCACCTATTGAGAAAAGGCCTCATTCCCAGAGCTCCTTTCATCCTTTTTCTTGATATATGAACATAGTGATTGTTTTCCATTCCAAGGATTCCTTGCTCATTAACAGTGTCTGGTTATAGGGATCTATCGTACAACACGGGGTTGAACGGTACCCTTCCACCATCAATTGTGAATTTGAAGAAGCTAAAAAACTTGTAAGGGAATAATATGATGTTAGTGTCAACTGAAACCAATCCTCCAATTAACTGACAGAATTTTCTTTTTTTCCATTCTAGAAAGTTGGCTGGTTGTAGTTTCTATGGCCCTATCCCTGAGTTGATAGGGTCTCTTCAGCTGCTGGAGTCTCTGTAAGTGTTTTACTGTTTTCTTGAGGACTAAACATGTGCTCTATTGGCAACCTTTACTGTTTTCTGAAACTCTCTAATCTCTATTGCTATTTCCCGCAGAGACCTGAATTCTAATAGATTCACTGGATCAATTCCACATTCAATTGGAAACCTTTCGAAACTCATTGTGCTGGATCTATTCAATAATCTGCTTGATGGAGCCATCCTTGTCTCCAGTGGAACTACATCTGGTCTTGATATGCTAGTTAATGCAAAACACTTGTATGTCAAATCTCTTTGTGCTGATTAGTGTGCTCTCTTGCTTCGGCTTTAATGATATCTGTTTATGCTGGTCTGAAAATTATTCAGTCATCTAGGAAGGAATCGGTTCTCAGGCACAATCCCGAAAGAGCTTTTCAGATCAGACATGACTCTCATTCATGTGTAAGTTTGTATATGCTTTGGATGTTGAAGTCAAACTACTTCACCAATGGAATAGGGGAGAAAATAGGAAGTGGGATTTTAATTTAATTTAAAAGAAAACAATATTCCTTTTAATTTAATATGCTTCTTTAAAAGGTTTACAATTCTATATACATCATATACATTACTTTTGTGCAGGCTTTTGCATGACAATAATCTCACGGGAAGCATTCCTTCTACCCTTGGACTGGTGCACACTTTGGAGGCTGTGTAAGCATCTACATGGCAAACTGAAGTGATTAATCTACACTGATCTTGTTTGTATTGAATGCCTTATCTTTGTTGCAGACGTTTTGAAGGGAATTCGTTAACTGGACCTGTCCCTTCAAACCTCAACAATCTTACCAATGTGACGACGTTGTAAGTATACAGAAAACGACATTGCCAGTAAAGATATCACAATGGTTTGGCTTGTTTGTTAAGTCTTTTGTGCGGATTTTCACTCGGTTAAGAGTGCTTTTTGCTGATAAATTTCAGGATGTTGTCCAACAATAAATTTACTGGGCCTGTTCCTAATCTCACTGGCATGGCTTATCTCAGCTACTTGTAAGATTTCCAGTCTGTTAGGTATCTCAGTATGAAATACAATTCGACGTTTCTCCAAATGCCTACTATGACCAAAATCTTTTCTCCAGGGACCTGAGCAATAATAGTTTTGACGCTTCAGATTTTCCGTTGTCATTCTCAAACTTACGGGCTTTGACAACACTGTATGTCTCCCTTCCTCCCTCCTTTTCTCTCTGTCATCACACACACTCGACCAACTCAATGAAGCCTTAACTAGACTGTTTTCTTTCAAGAATCACAAACCCTTTCCACCATCCCACTTTGCAATTTACCCTTAAAATTTTGCTCAGGCATCATGACTTTACATGCTAGATTATAATTGTCTCCATGTATATTGTAAGTGTTAATGAAGCAGTAACTGTTTTTTTGACTGAGACATTTTTGTCCATGGAACCTCTTATTGACTATGCATTCCTGTGTATAAAAGTTCACAATTTATGATTTTTCACGCTGTCAACATAGTGAAGCCTTCTTTCCTTCCTGTGAATAACAGAATGATGGAAAACACTGGACTTGAAGGTCGGATTCCTCCTACCCTCTTCGATCTTCCTAGTTTACAGACTTTGTGAGCATCCTTCCCCTTGTTTCTTCAGTACCACAGCAGTCAACTTCATGGATATTGATAGATTCTTTCATCTCATGGAAACTGATGGATATCTAAATTCACAAATGGTTACAGGATTCTAAGGAACAACCAGCTCAGTGGCACATTGGATATTGCAACAAGCTCTAGCAGCCAACTGAAAGTCATTGATATGCGAAACAATCTCATTTCTTCATTCTATTCAGAAACACCAGAACGAAGGAATAACGTGGATGTAATGTAAGAGGCATTCTCCTCCTCCTTTTTTTGGATGAATTACAATAGTCCCTCTCGGATATTACAGATAATCATCCCTTCAATATATATCAAACGTTAACGGCATTTTTCGTACAAAAGTTTTTATAATATCTTCAAACTTTTGAGATGTCTCTGTAATTCTTTTTTCCTTAATTTTGTCCACTTGACTGCTAAAATGTGACAACGATAGTAGTGGGAAAAGTTAAATCCTGAGGAGATGTGCTATACAACTTGCCTGCATAAGAGTGTTTGATGTGTTATATTTTGCAGACTTGTGGGTAACCCAGTTTGTGAGCATCCAGAAGCAACAGAAAATTACTGCACAGTTCCTCAAGCCAATTCTTCGTATACGAGGCTACCAGAGAAATGTGTTCCCCTCCACTGCATTTCAGACCAGATTTCCAGTCCCAATTGCAAATGCTCGTATCCATACAGGGGAGTACTAGTCTACAAACCTCCATTTTTAGAGTCAAGAAACTTAACTTATTATGTACATCTGGAAGAAGAGTCTCTGATGCGTTCCTTCAAGTTCCATCAACTTCCTGTGGATTCAGTTGAAGTAAATTTTCCAGCGAAGGATTCGTTTGGGTATCTTGAGTCAAATTTATCTATGTTTCCGTCGGGCCAAAATCATTTTAACACAGCTACGATTTCTGAAATTGGATTTGTGCTAACCCTTCAGACTTATGAGAATTCAGATATCTTTGGACCTACATATTTTAAGGGTTCTGCATATCCATACTTCGATGGTACTTACACATTTCATGCACAAGTGAGAGATTGGCTTGCATTGTTCTTTCTTTCTTCTGATGACACATCCTCCTCCCTCCCTCCCTCTTTGTCATGCAGGAAAACCCACGGTCTCAAAAGAGTTATCAAGCACTGGAAGGATCATTGGGGCTGCGGCTGGAGGAGCCTCTTTCCTGCTACTATTGCTTCTTGCAGGGGTATGTGCTTATCGTCAGAAGAAGAGGAGAGAAAGAGCAAGTGAACAGAAGAATCATTTTGGTACTTTAAGGTTCTAGTTTTTAGATCTGATATTTTCCCATTCATCATTGAAAATTGTGTTTATTTCTTTTTCTTCATTTTGCCAAATTGCAGCATACTTGGATTCAAGGAACAGTAACAGCGTTCCTCAGTTGAAGGGAGCCAGATGCTTCTCTTTCAATGAGATTATGAAGTGTACGAATAATTTCTCGGAAGCCAATCATATTGGATCAGGGGGTTACGGAATGGCAAGTCTCTCCCTCTTTTCCTGTCCTGCCATGGTGGTTTTTTCAGCGACACAATACTTGAGTCTTTCAACATTTTTGTGTACAGGTTTATAGAGGGATGCTTCCTACTGGACAACTGATTGCCATCAAACGATGTCGACAAGGATCGGTGCAAGGTGGGCTTGAATTCAACTCAGAGATAGAAGTTTTATCGAGAGTTCATCATAAAAATGTTGTAAACCTTGTTGGGTTTTGCTTTGAGAGAGGTGAACAGATGCTAATTTATGAGTTTGTTCGCAATGGTAGTCTCAGGGACAGCCTATCAGGTATTGTACATGGAACCTTTCAATCTTACAAGCATTGAGTTTTCCATGACAACCCTTTGGTGCCTTTCTTCCGAAAATAAGCACACGCATTCTATAGTTGTAGGAAGTCTACACAATTATATATCCTCTTGTCATGTAAGCAGGTTTGAGCGGGATCTGGCTGGATTGGAGGAGGAGACTTAAAGTGGCTCTTGGTGCAGCAAGAGGTCTTGCCTACTTGCACGAGCTTGTCAACCCTCGTATTATCCACAGGGACGTAAAATCAGCTAACATATTACTGGATGAATCCTTAAATGCTAAAGTTGCTGACTTTGGTCTTTCCAAGCCCATGGACAATAGTGAGCTTATTCTTGCTACCACTCAAGTTAAAGGGACAAGGGTCAGTACCTCCAAAACATCATTAATTTAAGACTATCTAGTTTCATTAAATGCAGGTCGCCGGCTGGTCTATGATTAAAGCCATTATATATCAAGGGTTACAATTGACAAGATTACTATATTTTCTGCTTAGGGCTATATAGATCCAGAATATCAGGAGACCCTGCTCTTGACTGAGAAGAGTGATGTCTATGGCTTTGGAGTTGTGTTGCTGGAACTAGTAAGTGGAAGAAAGCCTTTAGAGCGAGGGAAATACCTTGTAGCGGAGGTAAGTAGCTCATTGGATAGAAAAAAAGATCTATATAGCCTTCATGAACTTCTTGACCCAAGCATTGGTTTAGACACGAAGCCGAAAGGTCTAGATAAGATAGTGGATCTGGCAATGAAATGTGTACAAGAGAAAGGAAGTGACAGGCCAACAATGGGTGAAGTGGTGAAAGAGATTGAGAATATCTTGCATCTTGCTGGTTTAAACCCCAATACTGAATCAGAATCCACTTCAGCTAGTTTTGAGGAAGCAAGCCAGGACGAGTTTCCACCATCCTTGAAGGAAGAAGAGCTTTCATTATCTTGAGTCTAGAACCATGATGAGCATTGTTTAGCTGGGAAAGCTGAGAAGTTGCTTCAGTACTGGGTGTTACAATATTTTCTTGCAATGTTTGCCGCGTGTGGTGCATCAGATTTTTAAGAGTCAACTACTTGTGAATATATATTTAGCAAAACCTTTGTATTTTGGGTGAAAGAAATCCTGTGTGCTCTTATATTAATTATGTTAGAAATTAAACTTATGCCAGTTGAACTTATTGATCTATTTTTCTTGATTCGACCTCTCACTTTAATCGAAGGAGAGTAAACTGATGAGCATTTTCTGCTTCCTGTATCCAATCTTTTAAGTTGTGAATATTATTATTATCATCCAAAACTTTACGCAGTAGAGAGCAAAGGATAACGGAATTTAGTATAAGTTGTTGTTAGAGAATAATATAAATCATATTTTGGAACCTTACCTAACAACTTAAGCTATTGGGTTGAAATGGTTCTTTGACATGGTATCAGAGCAGTGAACATACTGGTCGTGCAACCCTTATGAGCATGGAACCTCCATTATCACTTGTACCACATAAGAATCTCCTACCTCGGCTGGAGAACAGACTGATCAGAATGACCCAGGTAATCAAGGTTATGCTTTTTGCTCTCAGACAAATCCTAATCATGATGGCTGGATCATTGACTCTAGGGCAACAAACCACATGACGTATGATCCCTGTGATTTCTCTGACACCACTCAACCAAAACGGCTATGCATTGCTAATGCTAATGGAGTAACATATCCAGTAATAGGGGCGGGAACTGTTGCACTTTCTTCTTCTTTCTCATTACCACATACCCTGCTAGTCACGTCACTGTCCAACAAGTTGTTGTCTGTAGGATAAGTCACTGAGGAATTACAATGTTGTGCAGTAATGTATCCTAGTTTTTGCTTGTTTCAGGATATTCTCACCAAGGAGATTATTGGTCGTGGTACTAAGAAGGAAGGGATGTATTACATGGACGACTTCAGCTGTGGTAGAACCAATAACATACACCTCGTTGACAATAAAGACCGGCAGATTTGGTTATGGCATAATCGGTTGGGACATCCCTCATTTTGGTATTTACGTTATTTATTTCCAGAACTATTCACGAAATTTCGCGAAGAAGATTTTCAGTGTGAAACTTGTATTAAAGCTAAGAGTCATCGTGTATCGTACCCAATACGTTTAAATCAGAGCCAATCCATTTGCGATTGTTCATACTAACATTTGGGGCCCTGCCCCAATTACTATCTCTTCCGGAGCTCGCTGGTTTGTCATATTTGTTGACGATTGTACATGAATGACTTGGCTATATGTGATGAAAAATAAACATGAGGTGTTTAACATATTTCGCTCCTTCCATAATATGATTCAAACATAATTTTCTGCAAAACTACAGATTCTGAGATCCGATAATGGTGGGGAATATGATAATAAACAATTCCACCGATACTTTCAGGAACATGGTCTGCATTATGAGACATCTTGTCCACAAACACCACAGTAGAATGGTGTTGCAGAACATAAAAATCGACATATCTTGGAAATCATGAGAGCTCTCATGACAGCTGCTAATGTGCCCAAACGGTTCTAGACTGATGCAGTGGTGACCGTCGTATACTTGCTAAACAGACTGCCATCAAGAGTTCTGGATTACAAGACCCCACTTCAAGTTCTAGGCCAAAATGTGATCTTACCGTCAGTTCTAATGCCTCCTCCCAGAACGTTTGGTTATGTCGTGTATGTTCATATACATAAAAATCAACGAACCAAACTCGGCCCCTGTGATGTCCGCTGTGTTTTTCTTGGATATACAGCTCACAAGAAAGGATACCGATGCTATGATCCAGCTACAAGATGACTTTATACCTCCATGGATGTTACCTTCCTTGAATATGAGCATTTCTTCACTTCCCCATCTTCCATCCCTTCTGGTCAGGAGGAGCTCATGAGTGCTGAGCAGAATTGGGAATATTGGCCAGGCTTTAACAACTGTATAGTGAAGAATGCAGGGGGAGATAATGAGATAATAAGAAAGATCTCAGATAACATTATCCAGCCACATACAGAGTATGTTGATGTTGACACACAGACCGAATTACTGAGGGATCAATAAGAAATATAAAATGGTGAGCATGTTGAAACAGAGACCAAAATACTAAAGGATCAAGGAGAAATGAAGAGTGCAGAAACTGGTGAGCAAATGGAAGAAACTGGAGAAGTCTCCAATAAACAGCCCTTCCATACCGTGACAATACCACAATCAGTTCAATCTCCTGAGAATATTCGTGAGGTACAAGTTCTAAACTCCTCTCAAAATATTTCTACTGGCTATAATCTGCCTTTCAGGCATAATCATGGACAACCTCCAAAACGATATTCACCTGATTATGGGACGAGCAAATCCAAGTACCCAATTGCCAACCATGTCTCAACTCAAAAGTTATTTGAACCCCTCAAGGCATTGACACATAAATTGTCTACAGAAGATGCCCCCAATACAGTGAATGAAGCTATGAATAATCCTAAATAGATCCAAGCGATAGAGGAAGAGATGGAAGCACTGCAGAAAAATAATACTTGGAAGCTCGTACCACTGCCCGAAGGAAAGAAAAATGTGGGATATAGATGAGTGTTCTTGGTTAAACACAAAGCAAATGGGTCCGTAGAAGGATATAGAGTAAGGCTAGTTGCTAAGGGATATACTCAGACATATGGGATAGATTATCAAGAAACCTTCTCACTTGTAGCAAAATTAAATACTGTGAGAGTACTGATCTCTCTTGCTGCAAACTTAGACTGGCCACTGCACCAATTTGATGTAAAAAATGCTTTCCTCCATAGAGATCTTGAGGAGGAGGTGTACATGGATATTCCACCTGGACTTGCTTCTCCGATACAAGGAAAGGTGGTTTGCAAGCTACAAAAGGTGTTATAAGGCTTAAAATAATCCCCGAGAGCATGGTTTGGACAATTTAGCTTTGCCATGTGGAGATATGGTTACAAGCGAAGTAATTTAGACCACACTCTCTTCTTGAAGTACCAACAAGGAAAGGTAACAGCTCTAATAATCTATGTTGATGACATGATAATTACAGGAAACCACGGAGAAGAAATCTCTAAATTACAGGAGTAGTTAGCAACAGAATTTAAGATGAAGAACTTCTTTTTTTTTTTGGGATTGAAGTAGCTCGATCGAAACAAGGCATATTTCTATCCCAAAGGAAATATGTGTTTGACTTGCTGTCTGAAACAGGAATGCTTGATTGCAAACCGGCCGATACACCAGTAGTTCAAAACCATGGTTTGGGAGAATTTCCTGATCAGGCTCCCACCAATAAAGAGAGATATCAACGCCTTGTGGGAAAACTAATATACTTATCTCATACACGACCAGATATTGCATATGTCGTGAGTTTGGTAAGTCAGTTTATGCATTACCCTAGCGAATATCATATGAGTGCTGTGATTCGCATTTTGCGATACTTGAAGTCTTCTCCAGGAAAGGACTGATGTTTAGGAAAAATCAACATCTACACATCTGGCTATTTCACATTTGTGGCCGGAAATCTAGTCACTTGAAGAAGCAAGAAACAAAAGGTAGTTGCTTTATCAAGTGCACAAGCTAAATTCAGAGGTATGACCAAAAGACTGTGTGAGCTACTTTGGTTAAAAAGATGAATGGAAGAAATCGGATGTTCATCTCAAGATACAATGAACATGTTTTGTGACAATAAAGCAGCCATAACAATTGCGCACAACCCAATTCAACATGATCATACCAAACATGTTGAGGTAGATCGACATTTCATTAAACAAAAGCTTGAAGACAACATAATTCAATTTCCATTTGTAAAATCAGAAGATCAACTAGCAGATATACTTACAAAGGTTGTCTCGGGCAAAATCTTCCACAACTCACTAGACAAGTTGGGCATTGCTGATATCTATGCACCAACTTGAGGGGGAGTGTTGACGTGAAGAATAATTATAGAAATCACAGAATAGGAATCATAGAATATTTTAGTTTCCTAATTAGCCTTACCACGATTACTGCCTAGAATAGTGCAATGAATCTTTTCCTAATTAGTCTCTATATAGGCTATATATATAAGAGCCTCCTCTGCTCTTTAATTTGTATTGAAATAAGATTAATATATATTCTTCCTCTGAACAACACACATAACTTTTTCAACAAAGCTAAATGACATAGAAGTATGGCATAAGAGGCTAGGATATTGTCATCATCAATGAATGCTCAGTATGAAGAAGAATGATGCTATAAAAGGTGTGCCTCTATTTACTGATCTGTTACTAAATTGTACAGCCTGTCAGTTTGGTAAGCAAAACAGGAAACCATTTCCAAAATCAATTTGGAGATCAACATAGAAACTCCAATTAATCCATACTAATGTGGTTGGCCCTCTAAGCCAAACATATGTTGGATTTTCTTTATGAAATACAAGTCTTGCTAGGAGTTTTTGGAAATTCAAGAAGAATGTGGAAAATCAAAGTAGATGTAGACTTCAAGCTATTATGACCCGACATAACTCTTCTGTCTACCCTGAGTTGTTTTGTAATGACCCGGCTTTTTCAAAGCCAAAACCGGTGGAAATTTTTTTAGTTCTCGATAATTCTCACAATGACACGCCATGAATTAGTAATTAGGTTCCCTTCCTTATCAGGCATCATATGGACATAGTTTTTGTAAATCAACATTCTCATAAGACGAAAGATCAATACACATGCGCGCAATATTATATTTTCATATTCATACACTTACATTACTTCATATTGACATACTCATGAGTTTCCATTCTTGTCCTAGTTTCGTTATCAACAGGAGTTTATACCTGAGTGCCGAATATCAATTTTACACAACCAGTTCTTTCTTTCATACGATCCTAATGTGATTTCACAACACAACATCCTCATAAAAGAGAATACCACATAATATATTTATAACATCGTATCTACATGTTCTCACATCCAAATCTGTGTTCCATTACAATTTTCATTACAAGTCCTTACAAAGATGTCGAATGGAAATGTTCAACATAATATCTAAGACATACTATTACAAAGCACCTTTCAAAATATGTGAACTCCTGGAACAAGATTTCCTACGCACCTTGATTATGTGATGTCCCTATTACAAAACAATATGGATACGAGAATTGTACTGCCACTCATCTTAAAAATCATTTACCCAATCGAGTGTTGGATTTCAAATGTCCTCTTGAAGTTTTGCAGGACAAAAAACAAGATGTGTCATACCTTAATGTGTTCGGTTGCACTTGTTACGTACACTTACCAGCTACTCAACGTGATAAACTTGATCCTAGAGCTGTTAAATGCATATTCCTAGGTTATTTGCAAACTAATAAGGGGTACAAGTGTTATGAGCCTAAATCCAAGAAGCTATATATCTCTAGAGATGTTCGATTTGTTGAAACTAGTCCTTATTTTGAAGGCACTAGTCAAGAAGATATACTCCCGGATTTTCCCCCCTACTTAGTGTTGATCCTCACATTGAGAATTCTACTGATTTGCTCAAACCAGCTACGAATCACACTACAAATTCATCATCTCCTGTAACTGTCTCTGATAACAACGTGGAGTCATCTGGTAATGTTCTTCCAGCAAGTATTATCAACTCCATTGAACATCAATTATCCAATGTTCAAGACAGAGCAGAACCTCTGTGATGTAATCTATAACGGACTCATCACCCTTCTGCTAAATTGCAAGATTATGCTTCCTATACAGTCAGGTACCCAATTAATACATTCCTGACTTATCAAAGATTATCACCGTTGCACGCAGCTTTCCTTACAGCGATCTCCAGTGTTCATGAACCCAAAAACTTTCAAGAAGCTCAATCTCAAGGTATCTGGCAAAAGGCTATGGCAGAAGAACTCACAACTCTCGAGGAAAATAAAACTTGGAGTATAGTTCCTCTTCCTCATGGAAAACATGCAGTTGAGAGTCACTGGATATTCAAAACAAAATTCAATTCTGATGGCTCGATTGATCGACACAATGCTCGTCTTGTTACTCAAGGATTTACTTAGAAATGCAGCATTGATTACAAAGAGACATTCGCCCCAGTTGCCAAAATGACCACTGTCAGAGTTTTTTTTATCTGTAGCTATCAATAATGGGTGGGCAATGTTGCAAATGGATGTTAAAAATGCATTCCTGCATGGAGATCTTGAAGAAGAAGTTTTTATGAAGCTTCCACCAGGACATCCTCAAGTTGGAGATTCCAAAATGGTTTGTCAACTACATAAATCTATTTATAGGTTGAAACAAAGTCCTCATGCTTGGGATGCCAAACTAAGTACTGCTCTTGAAGCTCTCGGTTTTACAAGGAGTTTGACTGATTCTTCACTCTATGTTCGACTCAATACAAATGACAATTTCATGGTGCTTCTATATGTGGATGATCTCATCATCACGGGTAATAATAGTGATTCTATTGCTTTGTTGAAAAAGAATCTCCAGCTCCAATTTCCAATCTGGGCATTTGAAGTATTTCCTTGGAATTGAAATGACAACTTCTAGCGAAGGGTTATTTCTAAATCAACAAAAATATATTGTAGACTTGCTTTAAGATGCTGGTTTGAAACACATTCTTTGATATTTGAAAGGATCTATTGGTCGTGACATCATTATGAATAATAACGGACATACAAACATTATGGGATACTCTGATTCTGATTGGGCTGGAAATGCAATTGATTGTAGATCAACTACTGGTTATTGTATGTTTGTTGGTGGTAACCTAGTTTCGTGGAAAAGTAAAAAACAACGTGTGGTGGCTCGTTCTAGCACCGAGGCTGAATATTGCTCTATGGCATCAGCTGCATGTGAGCTTGTATGGCTTAAATGCCTTCTAACCGATCTAAGCTGTCCGTGCAATATTCTCATGACACTTTGTTGTGATAATCAATAAGCCATGCACATTGCATTTGATCCTGTTTTTCATGAACGCACGAAGCACATTCAAGTTGACTATCACTACATTCAGCAACAAGTTCAGTCAAAACTTATTGCTATTTATTATATATGTACAAATGATCAATTGGCAGATGTGTTTACCAAAGTTATGTTGTCTACTCAATTTCACCAACTATTGAGCAAGCTTGGATCCATTAATCCTCTGGATCTAACTTGAGGGGGATTATTGCAAATATCTTGTGTCCTGTGCTTGTACACTCTCTTCAGTTCCTGAAATTATGGGGGCAGTTAGCAGTTAAGGATAATTCCGTGTATAATCATAAGTCAAAGACCTGACATGTATATCCTACTGCTGATAGGATATCTATCCTATAAGGATTGTAAGAATAGCTGGCTAAAAATTTCTCTCTCTATATATATATATTTGTGTGTGTGTGTGTGTGTGTAACTTTGCTTGTAATTAATAAGAACGGTGAAACTCTTTCACTCATAATTTCTTCATTTGTTCTTAAAACACGTGCGATATTATATCAGGCTTGTCTTCATGCTTATAAACTCACTTCTCTAAGCTCTCTTCTGATTCCAAGCCAGTTTGTGTTGCATGTAAATGTAATGAATAGATCTGGATTTCTATATGTTCTACAAATAGCCATGACATCTTGGTAGTTGTTAGTCATATATGGTGGACTGCCAGTTAAAGAAGAAAGGGCAATATTTTTTCCAGTTGTCAACCCTTGAACATCCTCTCTAAGAACAACTTTATTAGTGTCTTGATAGAGCTCAGTTCGAAGATCATTCTGGTTTGCTCTAATGCAATCAAGCCTGTCTTCTTCGACATTTGTAAATGTATCGACTAAAAACTAATGGTAAAGATGACGATCGTCTTTTATAATAGTGTCTTTACCATAATCTCTTTCATGAATAAGATAAACATATAAAGCTCTTATTGGAATTTTTTAGCGTTTTCGAGAAACTTAGTCATCTTGGTTGGCAAAGCTAATGTTAGTCTGATTACCATCTTCACCGAAGGGAAAAAAAAAAAGAATATTGTAAGGACATATTTTTTTGATGTAATTTTGAGATCCTTTGCAAAGACCCAGCCAAGATTTCGATGATGATATCTCGTTCTGAATGATAATAACCAATATCTCCAATAATCAAACCACTGATATCATTCAATGATGGATAATTATATTGTATTGAGTCATGGCTTCTTTGACCAAAAAATCGAAGCTTGTATATATCTAGGATTGTTACGCTTTATGAATCTTTGTGAAGCCTAATGAAATAATTAACCCAACTAAGCAGTTAGTTGAATCAAGCATACTGATAAGATCCTTGACCACGGATTCATCATGTTGATGATCATGAAAAGATAATGAAGGTTGAGAACATGAGCTTGCTCCTTGATATGAATGCGAGAGTTGATCAGAGCTGCATGAACCAAGGTCACATTTGTGGCTGACTGTGTTTGGTATTGTGGTAGCTGTTATGGTTGTGGTTTGAAAAAAGTTGTTTTATAAAAAGTACTTTTAGTTGAGGTTGGTTTGGAAAAATTTATGTTTGGTTAAAACTGTAGTTGAAATTGAGGTTGAACAAAAAGTAGTTTAATATGTTTAGTTAAATAATGCTTTTCAAACTGAGGTTACAAAATAATTAAAAAAGACATATATTAATATTGGTGGTTTTTCATTGAAATATTATCGATTTAACTACTGCTATTACATCATAAAATAAACAATACTTTATATAAATTATATTTTATTGTTGCATTAAACTATGTGCAATTTCATCACGTATGAAATCTATCCAATAAGAACTACAATTTCCATAGTTTCCTAAGCGTGCATCAACATGAGGTAAAATATCATCAAGAACAAAATTAGGATTGCGATCAAATTCTGCAAATGCTATGTCATCATACGATCTTCTTCAAATGTAATTATATAGTGCCATTGAATCATGTTAAACATTAGTTTTTCAAATAAAACACAATATCTGTGAAATTTTTCTGGATTTCTTTTTATTTTACTGGGTCACACCCGATTCAATGCATTTAGGTTTGGGACGGACTCGGGTCAATGCATTTAGGTTTGGATCGGACCTAGTCCGACCCATATGGGCTGGGCTAAACCCAGCCAGCCCAGCCCGGTCACTGGCCCAAGCCAATGACCCGGCTGGGCAAAGTAACACGCGTGTACTAAATTCACACGTGTTGCTACACTGTTCAAGTGGATTAAAATTCACTTGAACAGTGTAATGTTGATAAAAGCAAAGCAGGAGGGAATGAAGATGAAAGTTGAGCACTTTTCTAGCTATTCCTCTATTCTGCTCCTTCTCCTCTCAGTGTCTGCTTGGTGCTGGAGTTGGATGACAAAGCTATCTACTCTTTCCCTGTTTTCCCCAACCCCTCATTCTCCTTCTTCTTATTCTTTTGCACTTCCATGTCTCCACTATTCACGTGAACAGTGGAGACATGGAAGTGCAGAAGAAGAAGAAGTTGTGCGCCTCTGGTTACTGGAAGAAGAAAGTTGCGTGCCTCTGGTTACTGTGCTATAACACAATTTGCAAAAAAAGCAGTTTGGAGCTGCTTCTTCTCCCCCTACGTTGCAAACGCAGTAAATAATGAGGGCCATGAACAGTAAATCCTGTTTTTTTTACCAAACAGCTTAAATCTGCGGTTCATTTTAAAACGCAGCCGCAGCTGCGTAAAAAAACGGACACTAACCGAGCAAATATAAGATTCGTTTTCTTGGTGTGCTGAGCTGTATGGTGATGCGATGAGCGCAAGTGTTGACGATGGCTAGTCATTTATGTATAAAATCTAGCTATTAAAAAAATTGGGAAAAGTCTAATCCGAGATTACATGAATAATAGGTGAAGAGAAAAGCTGAGGAAAGATTGAGAACTATATAATAAGATGATAAGCTAGGAATAAAAGAAACCAATGAACCTTTTACAAACACATAGAATTGCTAACAAAAAAAACAATGTTTTTAGAGAAAAAAAAAGGAAAAAAAATATAAAATAGAAGGAAAAAAAATATAAATCCAATAAAAATTGTATTAGTCATATCAAGGTGGACAGATATAGGAATAACACTTGTTTCTCATTGGTTCGAGGCTTACTCAAACAACGAAGCGAATCCAAAAGAAGCCTTGACTTCATGCTAGAGGTATTACGAAAGTCATCACTCTTCCACAAATCACTCATCCAACAACATCAGTTCCTCCACAAAATCCTCATCCACCGGAATCAAATCTTTATGTTTAATTTGAATGTTTGAATTATGGACAGCTTGCAGTTAGTTACAGAATAGCAAAACATCAGGCTTAATAAGCTCTTCAATCTTGTATTTATACATGCACAATGTAAATGAAAAATGTGTGTGAAGTTATCCCATTAATCTGCTTCTTATCTCCTCTTTATGGTATCAGAGCTCTCTTTTCTCCAACGAGTTCTCCTTTGATTTTTTTTTTCTTTCTCTTCTTCGCTTCTGCAATGGCCTCCTCAGCCTCTCCCCCTGTTGTTATTAATGCCACCCAGCAGATCACCACCCGACTCACACCAACCAATTATCCCTCTTGGCATGCACAGTTTGAATCCCTCCTTCTCGACTACAACCTATATGGTTATATTGATGGTACACTCACATGTCCCCTGTCCATAAATTTTGATGCAACACCTACTGCTGCCTCTACTCACTGGTTTCGACAGGACAAATTAATTTTGAATGCTATTCTTACTTCGGTGTCTGATTCTGTGATACCTTTCATAGCAGCTTCCAAAACATCCTCTCAAGCCTGGAACAAACTGACCAAGCTTTATGCCAGTCGTTCTAGAACACGAGTCATGCAACTCAAAAAGGATCTCACTCTCATTCAGCGTGGAACACGCACTATCACAGAATTTCTTTATTCTCTCAAGTCCATTGCCGATAAGCTTGCTCTCATTGATGCCCCTCTCTCTGCTGATGATATTACTCTCTATGTTCTCAATGGCTTAGGTCTTGAATATAGAGAAATGGTAGCCCTTATTCGTACACGCGAATCTGCTTTATCATTTGAAGAACTTCATGATCTTCTCATTGGTCATGAGTCGTATCTCAAATGCCTGGACATTGCTTCTCCTCCCCTGGTTGTTACAGCACATAATACTTAGCGCAGGAATCATAGTTTTTCACAAAAAAAACCATGGTCTTCTCTAAATACAGCCACACAAAAATATGATTCCAAATCTCAACCTCGCTATTTCAGGCAGTAGAAATACACTCCCAAATGCCAATACTGTGATCAACTTGGCCATGTTGCAAAATACTGTCCTAAGTTACACATCAAGAAGGCTACAGCTAACTACACCACTGCTTCTCAGAGTCCAGATCAGCGATGGCTCATTGACTCTGCTGCATCGCATAACATCACCTCTCAAGTATCCAATCTGCACTTACACTCTAAATATGAAGGCACAGATGAAGTGCTCATTGGAGATGGTTCAGGTTTGAAAATCACTCACTCAGGTTCTCTTACTCTTCCCTTTCCTAAACGCACTTTCCAAGTTCAAGACACTCTTTGTGTTCCCACCATTAATCAAAATTTGATTTCAGTCCATCATTTTACCAAACACAACAATGTTTCTTGAATTTCATCCTTCTTGTTTTTTTGTCAAGGATCAACAGACGAGAGAGAGAGATTCTTCTTCAAGGACCGTGTGAGAATGGTGTTTATCCTCTACCTCATCCCTGTGCCTCCACTCCCATTGCAATGGTTCATGAACGCACATCTATAAATGGTTGGCATCAGCGCCTAGGCCACCCTTCCTCAAAAGTTGTAGACAGAATGATCTCCTCATTCTCTCTTACAGTTTCCAGCAATTCTTCTATATCTCATTTTTGTGATTCCTGTTCTATCAATAAATCTCATCGCCTGCCTTTTCATAAACATGGCCTCACTAGCTCTGCTCCTTTTGATTTAATATATACCGATGTTTGGGGACCATCACCATAAATCAGCATTCAAGATCATAAATATTACGTGATCTTCATTGATCACTTCACAAAATATGTCTGGTTTTTTCCACTTCGTAAGAAATCTGATGTTAAAGTCATTTTTCCTCAATTTCATAAAATGATCCAAAATCGGTTTAATGTTAATATCAAAAGTCTCTACTCTGATAATGGTGGAGAATTTGTTGCTCTACAACCTTTTCTTACTCTCCACGGCATAGGCCATTACACCACAGCCCCACACACTCCTCAACAAAATGGTGTTTCAGAGCGTCGTCATAGACACATAGTAGAAATAGGTACCACACTTCTCAGTCACGCCAATCTTCCTTCCTATTTTTGGTCTTATGCTTTTGCCACAGCCACCTATCTAATCAATCAATTGCCCTCTCCTATTCTTCATCACAAATCTCCCTTTCAAACCTTGTTCACAACAGCTCCCAATTATCTCAAACTTAGAACATTTGGTTGCTTGTGTTTTCCCTGGCTGAAACCTTACCACACATAAACTCCAGCCAAAATTTGTTCCTTGTGTGTTTCTTGGTTATTCCACTACACAGAGTGCCTATCTTTGCTTCCACTTACCTACTCAACGCTTATATGTCTCACGGCATGTTACGTTTGATGAAAACACCTATCCTCTAAAGAACATCATCAACCAGTCCACCTCTAAGTCTTCCTTACCTGTCGCTCCTACTCTACCTGCACCACTACTGCAGATTGTCACCCCAGCCAACCAAGCTTTCTCTGCACCAGTCTCTACTGTCCATCAAGAAGAACTCTCTCTCCCTACATCCAATTCGGACACTACAACCACAGTCTCCACAGTTCAGGTAAATCTTCTAGCTCCTGTTGTTTCTCAAAGACGACATAACATGACCACTCAGTCTATGAACAACATCTTTGTTCCAAAACAGCTTCACACCACCACAACACATCCATTACCTGAATCCCCTGAGCCAACATGTGTTAGTCAAGCACTTAAAAATCCACATTGGCGCAATGCCATGTCCGAAGAAATCACTGCATTACTTAATCATGCCACTTAGGAACTTGTTCCTCCTGCAGCAAGTCAAAATCTTATAGGCTGCAAATTTGTTTTTCGAACAAAACAAAATCCTGATGGAACCATCAGCAGATACAAAGCTCGTCTAGTCGCCAAAGGCTTCCATCAAAGACTAGGTATTGATTATTCCCAGACATTCAGTCCAGTTGTCAAACCAGCTACAATTCGCTTAATCCTCTCCATTGCTGTCATGAATGGTTGGCCCCTTAGGCAGCTTGACATAAATAATGCTTTTCTTCATGGCAATCTTGAAGAAACAGTGTTTATGCATCAACCTCC
Source organism: Populus trichocarpa (assembly GCF_000002775.5). Lineage (NCBI taxonomy): Eukaryota > Viridiplantae > Streptophyta > Magnoliopsida > Malpighiales > Salicaceae > Populus > Populus trichocarpa. The sequence continues at coordinate 23,520,667 of NC_037288.2, read as the reverse complement.
GGGCTTCAGAGATACTTCCAAGCCTAACTATGTTTGTAAACTGAAGAAAAGTATTTATGGCCTGAAACAGGCACCTCGCCAGTGGTACAAAGCTCTCCGGGATGCTTTTCTGCAATTTGGTTTTGTTCACTCAGCTACGGACACGTTTTTATTCATCTATGCCTCTAACAGTGTTCTCTGCTATTGTCTTGTGTATGTTGATGACATCATTATCACAGGAAACGTCTCCACATTTGTAGCTGCTATCATCAACAAACTTTGTCACACCTTCTCTGTCAAAGACATGGGAGACCTCCATTTTTTTTTCTTGGCATTGAAGTTATTCCTACAACCAAAGGCCTTTTTCTTTCACAACACAAATACATATGAGATTTACTCTCTAAAACTTCCATGGATATGGCCAAAGACATTCACACTCCACTGTCAACCAGCACACCACTGATTTTAATGGATGGTTCAACTCCTACAGACAGCACTGAATATCGCAGAGTTATTGGGGCACTGCAATATCTTGGTCTGACTAGACCTGACATTGCATTTCCAGTAAATCGACTTTCCCAGTTCATGCACAAACCAACAGCGTGTCACTGGACTGCAGCCAAACGAATTCTCAGGTATCTCAAGCAAACAATGTTTCATGGGATTCTTATTCAACAGACCAGCCCCTTAAACCTATGAACCTTTGTTGATGGGGACTGGGCTGCCAACACTGATACTAGAGTCTCCATCACCGCATTTATCACCTTTCCAGGCTCCAATCCCATTTCTTGGTCTGCACGCAAACAAAGAGCTGTATCGCGTTCTTCTACATAAGCTGAATTTCATGCAGTAGCTACTGCCACCTCTGAAATAGTTTGGCTTCACTCCTTAATCAAAGAACTTGGCTTACATCTTCCAAATCCTCCCTAATTTTTTTGTGATAACATTGGTGCAACTCATTTCAGCTTAAATCCAGTGCAACACACTCATATGAAACACATCGAAATCGACCTTCTCTTTGTTCGTGATCTTGTCCAGAAAGGTCGCATTACTGTCAGTCATGTTCACACTTTGGATCAGCTTGCAGACTTGCTTATGAAGGCTCTTCCACGCCACCGGTTTCAAACCTTAAAATCCAAGATTGGAGTTACTGATGGTACCTCCATCTTGCGGGGGCATATTAGGAAAGTCATCACTCTTCCACAAATCACTCATCCAACAACATCAGTTCCTCCACAAAATCCTCATCCACCGGAATCAAATCTTTATGTTTAGTTTGAATGTTTGAATTATGGACAACTTGCAGTTAGTTACAGAATAGCAAAACTTCAGGCTTAATAAGCTCTTCAATCTTGTATTTATACATGCACAATGTAAATGAAAAATGTGTGTGAAGTTATCCCATTAATCTGCTTCTTCTCTCCTCTTTAAGAGGTTGGGTAGTTTTTTTTTTTATCGAATTCAAAAGTACTTTCCGAATTCTTAATTTAGCTACATAAGAGTTGATATATATATATATATATATATAAACAAAAGGTATTCGATATTTTTCTTTATGCTGACAGGTTCATGGATCGTTTAGCTAATGCATGATTTTACTACTGGAAAATCTAAGAATACAAACAGAATTAAAATTTGTTCTATAAACATATTTCCAACACTTTCCCATTAATCTATCTAAGATATATTCCTCTGACTAACAAATCAAGTAAAAATTCTGATTGGTCAAGCAAATCAGCGCGGGACTGGTGCAAGCATTCTTTCCACGAGTGAGTTCAAATATTTTGTTGAGTTTTCTTTGGCTCTAATCTCTTGACTGACCAAAATTTATTTCTGTCAATTTAAATGACTAGCAAACAACTATGACGATGCAAGCAAGGGATGCCTTTGATTACAGAGGGGACTTCCCAGTTTCAAAGGTAGAGCCACTATATATGAGTGAGCTCAGAATCCTTGGTATGAGCTTGGCTTGGCAAATGTTTCAGTGATACTTCTTACCTGAGAGTACGAGTTGCCATTTTCTTGTGTTGTTTGCACTTTGTAGCATACTGAGCTCGCTATTTTCATTTTCTTCACGACCTTTTTGCCTTTTATGATACTGTTAATGAGGAGTGCAGTTAAATCTCTGGTTTCTTGGGTTTACCTTTCTTGTGTACTGTCCTTATTGTTGGCATCATCTGAGAAACTGCAGTGCCGTCTTCCCCACGGATCAAGATTAGGTCAGGCGCTGTCAAGTCTAAGAGAATGATTTGTTGTAAGCATTCATAGAGAGGAGGGGACCCATCCATGTGTTTGCAATTACAAGGAATGATTCGTTTGGAAGAAATTCTGATGTCTTCATGAATCATTTTCTACTGTTGTCAGATAAACGAGTTTTTGTCTCTGTAGCAACCAACTGCTTGTTAATAACAATGGCAGCAGCAAGTCATAAAGTAATAATCAAATTGGCATTTTTAATACTTCTTTCCCAATATTATTGTTGCATTAGGGTTGAGGTTGACAAATCATATTGCATAGATAAAGATTAAGATTTTCAAACCCTAAGGTTGCAGACTTTAAATTGTAGAGAAATAGATGAAAGCTCTAATATTTTTGGAAAGTTTGTAATAATAATCTAACAAAAAAAAATTAACACAACAATTATTCAAGTAGTTGTTTAAAACTGACTGAACCAAAGAATCCAAAGCTAAATAAAACAAATAATTAAAATTTAATATTAACTAGAAAAATAATAACTTCTAGACCTGGTTTTCTAAGGAACAGCTGGTATTGTAGAATATTTGCAACGCGTTCTCCGTCGATCTTGATATATTCCTCTCACAAATCAGGTTAAAGTGCTGATTGGTCAAGCAAATCAGCCCGGGACTCATGCAAGCATTTAGTTTTAAAGTTTAGCAGGCTCATGGTCCAGTGTGGTAAATTCCTTTACATCAATTTTTTTTTTTTTTTTCCATTTAGATGAGCAATTGAATCATTAAATGAGCCAAACTCCAACTGTCAAATGCATTTCTTTCTAGTACTTGTCTAATTAGTAGACTTAGTAAAATCATCTACACATCTCATTAACACTTGATAACTTTTTGTATTGATCATCGCTTCAATAATGACTTTAGCAGACAATCATGACCATTTGGTGGGTTCTTCTATCACTCTCACAACTAAATCTTGTCACCTACGGTATCTAGAATGAAACTCATAAATTGTTTCTCTACTTGTATTTTTAGGAGTCTTAGAGTTTCATATTGACTATAAACTTGAAAATTGTTAGAAAATGGAGACAAACAATGTCTCACCATATGCAAGTGGGAATACCTAATCTCCCACTTGACACATGGTGGAGGACATAATCGATGGCATAAATCATGGCTTGATTTATGCCCCTTCACTCCCATTTGTATATATATATATATATATGCTCATTGAAGAGCTGTGTAATGGTGGCAGAGAAGAGTGAAAACACAGAGAGAAACGAGAGAGAGCAGTGGAGAGCTTGAGTGTGTAGAGTTGAGTAGAGAAGAGTTTTCTCCTCCTCTTTGTTTGTAGTGTTTCTTTGAGTGATTAATACAAACTAGTAGCTCCGTGGAGTAGGCCAGACCATAGCATACATCAAGATGGTACGGTCCGATCGTTGAAATTTGAGACCGAAAATGGCGGTGGTGAATTAACAAATGAGATTGCCCGATCAGGAGGCATCTGAAGGTCATCATGGTGGTCGTTGAAGAGAAGAAGAAGAAGGTGCACATGTTTACCCAATTACATGTGCTGAACTGCTAAGTGGGGAGAAATTTAACTGCCTTGAGGGAAGGCAAAATTGGGACACTCTAGACACCCGATCATGTGGATAATTTGAGGTGAAGAGTGGAAATTGACGAAGACCAATCTTGACGAATCTAAGAATTGGTAGTCTCGCCAGATGTTGAGAAATCATGAATTAAACCAGTATATTTCAGATCACTTGTAAAGGAAAGCCGCAACAAAGCTAGCAAATGGTTGTATATACGGAAAGACAGTACGATGGATAGATATGGCCTGAGAAGTTCTGTCTAGGAGATTGGGTTTTAAGCGGGACCAGTGTGACCCCTCCAATCTTTCCTGGGAACTTGCTTAGTGGAAGGATTATCCATACGGTACTATTTTCGTATATATAGCAGTTTGTAATGAAACGGTTGAAGACTAGCAGGACGACGGCACAAGGGAACAATTGGGTTCCGTATGATCAAGGATCTGATGAAGTGGTGATTTCTCCAAAGAAGTTAGATTCGGTGACTGTGATTTCTCGAGGGGAGAATTGATGAAGACCCTGATAATGGTAGAGAAATACGGCAAGGGATAAAGATTGGCACCCTATTTTGACTTGGACAGGTGTTGTGACAGGATGAACTGCTGTCAAACATAAGCAAGGAATAGGGAGAAATCTGGAGAACAGAAATTGCACGAGGGCACACGGAGATTGTGCAGGAGTACCCATAGGATCCAATGAGGTGCTGTAATGAGACAACAGGTGCAAGGAGAAGAAGTGTTCCCAGATGAAGCTCAGAGCAGAGACTGTTAAAGTTTGTACAACAGGAAGTCTCTTATGCTCTTGATGAAGACAATAGGCGAAGACCTTTCCAATGCATGCAAGGATGGAAAGAGAGCTGTTGCAGAGGCACCTAATTGAAGGGGTGCAAACGCCTGTGATAAAAGGCAACCGCCTATGATGAAAGGCGAAGACACCAAAGAGAGTTGGTGTAGGTGGAGCTGTTAAGCAGAAAGGCACAGAAGCTCCAAACATAGAAATTGAGGTGGAGGATTGCGAGGAGTCTATCGCAACTTTCTCTTTCTATGTAGTCAGTGGCAGTAATCTCTCCCATAGTGCACATGGTGGTAGAGAATTTTGGAGCCACTTTAAAGCATCTCAGCTGAAGGAGGATGCGACCGCCCCATGACAACGGGCGAAGACACCTTAGAGAAGGTGTGAGGGCCTTGATATAAGCCCAAGATCAGACCACCCCATGACAACGGGTGAAGACACTTTAGAGAAGGTGTGAGGGCCGCGATAGGAGCCCTATTTCAGACCGCCGCATGACGACGAGCGGAGACACCTGAGGAGAAGGTGTGTGGGCCATGATATGAGCCCAGTTCAGAACGCCCCAGAGCCAATGTAATGGCTAGATATGAGTGGACAGGTGTATAGCCAATGAAGTGGCTATGATGAGTATGAAGACAAATGCAGGATTGACTTTCATGGATATTGCCCCCATGCTAAAGATCAATGAGCTAGAAGACATTTGCCTTGGACAATAAGTGGGTGACTTGTGGAGCATTAAGACGCGGCTGCTATGAAGAAGCAGAAGGGCATGCGCAGGTTCCGAGAACGAGTTGACTCTTATCAAGGTGGTGAGCTCGGTAATGGCATTGTAATACTCAGAGTATGAAGACAAATATGGATCAACCTTTAATGGGCTGCCCCCATGGTGAAAGGTGGAGAGCTACCTGGACTCTTATGACTAAGAGCGAGAGACTCACAGAGAAGTAAGGCGTGGTTCCTAGGGTGGAACAAAGGGCAGACGCAACTCCTGGATGAGTAGACTCTTGGAAGAGTGGTGAGCTTGTGATCACATTGAAATACTCAATGACTGTCACACTTGGAAATATTCGTTTGAGGGGGTGTTGTAAGCCTTGGTGTAAGGCTTGAAAAATCATTCCGGACCGAGCATGATTGATACGCTCGAAGGGGAATGTTGTGTTGAAGACGCTCTCAGAATGGAAGCTTGGAAGAGCTGCAGAATGCAAGCTTGTGCTGAAGAAGCAAGATGACAATTGCCTACATAAATGGCAAAGGGGGTGATTGTTAGGATATTACCATTTAGTGGCAATACCCCACCACCAAGTTAGTGGTAGCTCCATTCATGCCATAATTAGTGGCACACTTTAAGGCATTACTGGCCCCTCCATGTTGACCATGAAATGCCTATAAAGGAGGCTTATATTTGAGAGAAAAATGAGAGAGAGAACGTGAGTATGCAAGAGAGTGGAGAGAAAGAGAGCTGCAATGGCAGCAGCCTTGCTGCCATTGCAGCAGCTGCAAGAGCAGCAATGAGAGTTGATGAGTTGAGTAGAGTGGATGTAATCCTCCTCCTCTACATGTATTTATTGTAACCCTTTCTCTATCTCTAATACAATGACTCTCTCCCGTGGATGTAGGCGGTTTTGCCGAACCACGTTAAATATTGTGTCAGTGTGCTTTACCCTCCGTTGAGCAACTATCAGTATACCCCCGGTCCGCGCATGGGGGAGCCGGAATCCCCTACATAGGCAAGTTGCCAAACCACGTAAATTTATGTGTGTTTGATTGCTTGAATGTCCCAACAAAAATGACTAGAGATGGGAGGTCAATTGTCTTTGTATTTAGTATGTGATTCATACGAACATAATTGTCCCATTCATGTCCTTTCACGATAAATCTTGAGATAAGTAAACGATGGGGATATGTAAAGATCTTCTTTCCATGTTTTATCATATTAAGAGTTATACCACTACCAGAAAACCGATAAATACAAACGGAAATACCGAGGGAATATTTCCATCGGTAAATTTCCGAGGGATTTTACCGACGGAAATATTCCCTCAGTATATACCGAGGGAATTACGGTGGGACAAAAAAATTAAAACAAAGAAAAAAAAATGATGACGTGTCAGGATTTACCAACGGAATTACCGACGGAATTTATTCCGTCGGTAAATTCCGTCAGTAAATTCATTGGTAAACTTGTTTACACTATTCATCATGTCAATTACAAAGGGAATCACCGACGGACAAAATCCGTCGGTATTTTCCTGAGAGCTCCAGAACTGTTCACTTTCCAATTGCACTGTTAATTGTTGTTCTTTACGGACAAAATCACCAACGGATTGAAAAGTCGTTGGTGTTATTTGGCGGTTTTCTGAAAAAATTCAATTGATTTAAAATTTTCATTTAAATATTACAGACGAAATCACCGACGGACTGAAAAATCATCGGTAATTGTTGGCGGTTTCTGAAAACTTTTTACGAAATTGAAAATTTAAATTAAATATTACCGATGGAATTACCGACGGAATAATTAAAAAAATATTAATATTCAATTATCCGTCGGTAAATCCGTCGCTAACGCGCCCCAATAAAAAACCTGAATCCCGTTATTTCACAAGAGATACTTCTTCTTCTACTTCTTCTTCTTCTTCTTCTTCTACTTCTTCTTCTTCTCATTCTTCTACTTCTACTTCTTCTTCTTCTTCTTCTTCACTATATGTAAAAAACATCAATATCTATTTCTTTCTCTTCTTTTCTCTCCTCATCTCCTTCTCTTTTCCTCCATGCTCGGGTATATATGTCTTCTTCTTCTTTCTTCTTTTATCCTCTTAGTTTTTTTTAATTAATATGCTTTACGAAAAAAAATTTCTCTCCTTAGCTTCACTTGCAACTACATTAAGGTAAGATTTTTCTTCTTTTTTCATGATTGTTTTTCACTATATTTGTTTTTTATTTTATTTTAAATTGTTTTTGTTCTTAATAATTGTATAAATGTTGTTGTGAGATTTGTTTTTTCATATGAGATTAATTTTTAGTTGATTTATTTATAGGAGTTTTAAATTTTTAGCAATTGCAACTTCATTTTTTTCATATGAATTTTTTTAGTTGAATTTATTTTTTCGTTTTATTTATTTGTTGCAAATTTGTTTGAGTTGATTTTCGTATTTTGTTTTCAAGCATTTTGAGTATATATTATACAGTATTGATTTATGTTAATTTAATTATTTTATAATTTTTTAAAATGAATTTTTTAAAAATGTTTTTAAATAATTACCGACGGAATTACCGATGGAATTTCCGTTGGTAAATCCGTTGGTAATAAAAAAATATTATTACCGAGGGATATACCGACGAAATGACGCGGGTAATTTTATTTTTTTATTTCCAACGGATTTACCGACGGACAAAAAATTACCGATGAAAGCTTCACCGACGGGGCATTTCCGTCGGTGATTTTGTCGGTAAATTAATTACCGACAGAATATGTCTTACACCAACGGAAAAATTCCGTCGGTAAAACTGTTAAATCTTGTAGTGTACTTCTAGATATCATTTCTGCTATTAAAGGGTTTTGGAGTTAGCAACATTCATAACAAAGAGCTTTGCAATTTTGTTGAGAAATGTGTCCCAAAGTTCTCACGTTTTTGCTGGTTGCTTCCTTTCAGATTTATACAGAGACCTATGGTGATGATTGTAAGTTCAATAAATTAACATTCCCCATTTACTGCAAAGAGTTTATGAGCCATGTCTCGTGTAGGATGTAGCTTTTTATGCTAATCAGAATCAAGTGCTTAAGGGTCTTCTTAACTTAACAGATGAAGTGCAGAATGAATATTCTGAATTGCCTGCACTTGGGCCAAAAATCACTCATTAAAGTTCGAGGCTAGATTAGATTTAGTAGAGATCTTTGCTAGCTTTAATGGATCCTCCATACTCCATGTAACTAGAAAACTCTGATGGTGATTGAATCATGGAAATTTTTTATTGTTCTGTCCCATTCCTGATGCAGTTACAGTAATGAGTATTCTCAAGGATGCCTGGGAAAACACACCACGTAATTGGGTGGGTGCAGATCCCTGTGGAGGCAAATGGGAAGGCATTTCATGTCACAATTCACGTGTGACTTCGATGTAAGTTATAGGCAGTTGTTCAGCTTCAAATTTTAATTAAGACTCGCACCTTCTTCCCTCTCCAAGTTTCGAGATTAGCTGACTATTTTCAACTGCAGAACGTTGGCAGCTGTGGGATTGACGGGTGAGCTGTCTGGAGACATCTCCTCCTTATCAGAATTGGAGGTTCTGTAAGTATTGAGTTTTCACTTCACATAATAAATGATCCAACTTACAAGTAGTCATAGCCTCAAATTAAGATGTAGTGCTACGATACTCTTTGGCTTTCCAGATGTCTAGACTGGGCTGCTCTAGCGTCCGGATCTCAAGGCATGAGGCACATATTGAGAAAAAGGCCTCATTCCCAGAACTTCTTTCATCCTTTTTCTTGATATATGAACATAGTGATTGTTTTCCATTCCAAGGATTCCTTGCTCATTAACAGTGTCTGGTTATAGGGATCTATCGGACAACACGGGGTTGAACGGTACCCTTCCACCATCAATTGTGAATTTGAAGAAGCTAAAAAACTTGTAAGGGAATAATATGATGTTAGTATTAACTGAAACCAATCCTCTAATTAACTGACAGAATTTTCATTTCTTCCATTCTAGAAAGTTGGCTGGTTGTAGTTTCTCTGGTCCTATCCCTGAGTTGATAGGGTCTCTTCAGCTGCTGGAGTTTCTGTAAGTGTTTTACTGTTTCCTTGTGGACTAAACATGTGCTCTATTGGCAACCTTTACTGTTTTCTGAAACTCTCTATTGCTATTTCCCGCAGAGACCTGAATTCTAATAGATTCACTGGATCAATTCCACATTCACTTGGAAACCTTTCAAAACTCATTGTGCTGGATCTATTCAATAATCTGCTCGATGGAGCCATCCCTGTCTCCAGTGGAAATACATCTGGTCTTGATATGCTAGTTAATGCACTACACTTGTATGTCAAATATCTTTGTGCTGTCCAGCTGATTAGTGTTCTCTCTTGCTTCGGCTTTATTGACATCTGTTTATGCTGGTCTGAAAATTATTCAGTCATCTAGGAGGGAATCAGCTCTCAGGCACAATCCCGAAAGAACTTTTCAGATCAGACATGACTCTCATTCATGTGTAAGTTTGTATATGCTTTGGATGTTGAAGTCAAACTACTTCACCAATGGAATAGGGGAGAAAATAGGAAGTGGGATTTTAATTTAATTTAAAAGAAAAGAATATTTCTTTTTAATTTAATTTGCCTCTTTAAAAGGTTTACAATTCTATATACATCATATACTTTACTTTTGTGCAGGATTTTGCATGACAATAATCTCACGGGAAGCATTCCTTCTACCCTTGGACTTGTGCACACTTTGGAGGCTGTGTAAGCATCTACATGGCAAACTGAAGTGATTAATCTACACTGATCTAGTTTGTATTGAATGCCTTATCTTTGTTGCAGACGTTTTGAAGGGAATTCATTAACTGGACCTGTCCCTCCAAACCTCAACAATCTTACCACTGTGAAGACGTTGTAAGTATACAGAAAACGACATTGCCAGTAAAGATATCACAATGGTTTGGCTTGTTTGTTAAGTCTTTTGTGCGAATTCTCACTCTGTTAAGAGTGTTTTTGCTGATAAATTTCAGGATTTTGTCCAACAATAAATTTACTGGGCCTGTTCCTAATCTCACTGGCATGGCTTATCTCAGCTACTTGTAAGATTTCCAGTCTATTAATGTTGTTAGGTATCTCAGTCAGGCATCATCTTTACATGCTAGATTATAATTGTCTCCATGTTTACAAGTGTTATATGAAGCAGTCATTGGTTTTTTGACAGAGACATTTTTGTCCATGGAACCTCTTATTGACTATGCATTCCTGTGTATAAAAGTTTACAATTTATGATTTTTCACGCTGTCAACATAGTGAAGCCTTCTTCCCTTCCTGTGAATAACAGAATGATGGAAAACACTGGACTTGAAGGTCAGATTCCTCCTACCCTCTTCGATCTTCCTAGTTTACAGACTTTGTGAGTATCCTTCCACTTGTTTCTTTAGTACCATAGCAATCAACTTCATGGATATTGATAGATTCTTTCATCTCATGGAAACTGATGGATATCTAAATTCACAAATGGTTACAGGATTCTAAGGAACAACCAGCTCAATGGCACATTGGATATTGCAAGAAGCTCTAGCAGCCAGCTGGAAGCCATTGATATGCGAAACAATCTCATTTCATTCTATTCAGAAACACCAGAACAAAGGAATAACGTGGATGTAATGTAAGAGGCATTCTTCTTCTTCTTATTGTGGGATGAATTATAACAGTCCCTCTCAGATATTGTAAAATTACACAGATCATTCAAAAGTCTTAAGATCTGACTGAAACCTTGTCATGTTAGTAGTGTGAAAAGTTAAATCCTGAGGAGATGTGCTATGCTACTTGCCTGCGTAAGAGTGTTTTATGTGTTAAATTTTGCAGACTTGTGGGTAACCCAGTTTGTGGGCGTACAGAAGCAACAGAACATTACTGCACAGTTCATCAAGCCATTTCTTCGTTTCTCCTCCCCTGCATTTCAGATCAGATTTCCAGTCCCAACAGCAAATTCTCTTATCCGTACACAGGAGTACTGTTCTTCAGACCTCCATTTTTAGAGTCAAGAAACGCAACTTATTATCCACGTCTGGTAGAAGAGTCTCTGATGCTTTCCTTTAAGAACTCAAGGCTTCCTGTGGATTCAGTTTATGTAAATTGTCCAACAAATGATTCGTTGGGGAATCTTGAATCGAACGTATCTGTGTTTCCTTCGGGCCAAAATCATTTTAACACAACTACAATTTCTGAAATTGGATCTGTGCTAAACCTTCAGACTATTGAAAATCCAGATATCTTTGGACCTTCACATTTTAAGGGTGCTGCATACCCATACTTCGATGGTAATTTCACATTTCATGCACAAGTGAGAGATATTTGTCTACATTGATCTTTCTTTCTTCTGATCACCCATCCCTCTCCCTCCCTACCCCTTTTTCAAGCAGGAAAACCCTCGGTATCAAACAAGTTATGGAGCACTGGAAGTATCATTGGGGCTGCGGCTGGAGGAGCCTCTTTCCTGCTACTATTGCTTCTTGCAGGGGTATATGCTTATCGTCTGAAAAAAAGAGGAGAAAGAGCAAGTAAACATAAGAATCATTTTGGTACTTTAAGGTTCTAGTTTTTAGACCTGATATTTTCCCGTTCATCATTGAAAATTGCATGCGGGTTTATTTCTTTTTCTTTATTTTGCCAAATTGCAGGATACTTGGATTTAAAGAACACTGACAGAGTTCCTCAGTTGAAGGGAGCCAGATGCTTCTCTTTCGATGAGATTACGAAGAGCACCAATAATTTCTCGGAAGCCAATCATATTGGATCAGGGGGTTACGGAATGGCAAGTCTCTCCCTCTTTTCCTGTCCTGCCATGGTGGTTTCATTTGCATAAACAATGATTGTGGGTGTTGCTGGCTGCAATTTGCCTTCAAACTATCTAACTTCTGAGCTGCCATGGTGTTTTTTCAGCAACACAATACTTGAGTCTTTCAACATTTTTGTGTACAGGTTTATAGAGGGATGCTTCCTACTGGACAACTGATTGCCATCAAACGATGTCGACAAGGATCGGTGCAAGGTGGGCTTGAATTCAACTCAGAGATAGAAGTTTTAACGAGAGTTCATCATAAAAATGTTGTAAACCTTGTTGGGTTTTGCTTTGAGAGAGGTGAACAGATGCTAATTTATGAGTTTGTTCGCAATGGTAGTCTCAGGGACAGCCTATCAGGTATTGTACATGGAACCTTTCAATCTTACAAGCATCGAGTTTTCCATGACGACCCTTTGGTGCCTTTCTTCCGAAAATAAGCACACGCATTCTATAGTTGTAGCAAGTCTACACAATTATATATCCTCTTGTCATGTAAGCAGGTTTGAGCGGGATCTGGCTGGATTGGAGGAGGAGACTTAAAGTGGCTCTTGGTGCAGCAAGAGGTCTTGCCTACTTGCACGAGCTTGTCAAGCCTCGTATTATCCACAGGGACGTAAAATCAGCTAACATATTACTGGATGAATCCTTAAATGCTAAAGTTGCTGACTTTGGTCTTTCCAAGCCCATGGACAATAGTGAGCTTATTCTTGCTACCACTCAAGTTAAAGGGACAAGGGTCAGTACCTCCAAAACATCATTAATTTAAGACTATCTAGTTTCATTAAATGCAGGTCGCCGGCTGGTCTATGATTAAAGCCATTATATATCAAGGGTTACAATTGACAAGATTACTATATTTTCTGCTTAGGGCTATATAGATCCAGAATATCAGGAGACCCTGCTCTTGACTGAGAAGAGTGATGTCTATGGCTTTGGAGTTGTGTTGCTGGAACTAGTAAGTGGAAGAAAGCCTTTAGAGCGAGGGAAATACCTTGTAGCGGAGGTAAGTAGCTCATTGGATAGAAAAAAAGATCTATATAACCTTCATGAACTTCTTGACCCAAGCATTGGTTTAGACACGAAGCCGAAAGGTCTAGATAAGATACTGGATCTGGCAATGAAATGTGTACAAGAGAAAGGAAGTGACAGGCCAACAATGGGTGAAGTGGTGAAAGAGATTGAGAATATCTTGCATCTTGCAGGTTTAAACCCCAATGCTGAAGCAGAATCCACTTCAGCTAGTTTTGAGGAAGCAAGCCAGGACGAGTTTCCACCATCCTTGAAGGAAGAAGAGCTTTCATTATCTTGAGTCTAGAACCATGATGAGCATTGTTTAGCTGGGAAAGATGAGAAGTTGCTTCGGTACTGGGTTTTACAATATTTTCTTGCGATGTTTGCCGCGTGAGGTGCATCAGATTTGTAAGAGTCAACTACTTGTGAATATATATTTAGCAAAACCTTTGTATTTTGGGTGAAAGAAATCCTGTGTGCTCTTGCATTAATTATGTTAGAAATTAAACTTATGCCAGTTGAACTTATTGATCTATTTCTCTTGATTCGACCTCTCACTTGAATCAAAGGAAAGTAAAATGATGAGCATTTTCTGTGTCCTGTATCCAATCTTTTAAGTTGTGAATATTATAATTATTATTATCACGACGCTGAATAACAGAATTTATTACAAAGTCAAAACCCTTAAAAACCATGAATATCATAGCTATTGCGACAACCTTATTTATACTAATCATAGGTATAAACTGAATAAAAAAATAAAATTTGTAAACTAAATACTTCCTAAACTGCATGCATGGCATTGCATTGCATTGATTTGATGGTGTTAAAAATTGTTGCTCAGGTCATTGGTTTCTCCAACAGGGCAGAGAAATACCACTCGTTTTTGTCAATCCCTCGTTCAAGCTTCATGCCAGCGTTCCACCTTAGGTTCCTGAATCCAACACGATCCAACATTGGAACGTATGTTTGATTCAGCTGTGATCCCAGGCAGAAGAAGCGATCAAGCCAGAAGAGGCCCCCTGGCCTCAACACTCTGTATATATCCTAGAGTTTGAAATCCAACATCGCATCTGGAATCCAGTTGCTCAGAACATGCATCGGATGAACTGTCACGACCCGAATCCCGGATCCATGACCGGCACATAGGCAAGGTTCCCCTCCAAGGTTCCATACCTATGCGAACCCAAACTTACACACAAACTTATTCTTCAAATAAGTCAATCAGAGTTCAACGCAGCAGTAACAACAAAATTAACTTCATAATATAACTGAATTGTCTTAATACAAAAGTTAATACAATTTCATAGTTTTGGAGCACTAACTAGACATAAAGGAAAATGTACAAAGTACAACCAAAGAGCAGGTTCTGAAGGTTCAACAAAAGTGACCTGCTATCAAGCTATAAGCCTGAAAAGGATAAATAATGAGATGGTGAGTTCAATAACTCAGTGAGTAGATAACGTTCAATATACACACACGAGGTAATAAAACAATGAGAAATATATATACAAGTATGGCTCTAGGTTCTTATAGAAAGGTTTCTCAAATAGGCCATAACAAGAAGATCAAATGGTAAAGTTCGTCAGAAAATCAAAATGCAATGAGCATGAGGCTCCGTACTGTGGGATGATCAGTCCACACAGGTTGGTGACTCCCCCGACCAACTAGGGTTCAGATACGATGTGCACAAAGACTAACACTACCCTGTTAGCATGGGTATTCTGACTGACATACCATAGGTTCATAATCATAATCAAACAGACATATTCATATCTCAAGGCTCAACTCATGACATCAATCAAATGAGGAGCTATCAATTCAGAATTCAATTCAAAATATATACTGGTTCATATCAAGAATTCGGATTCAACAATTGATCATGCTTTATCAAAATAAGGATAATAATCAACATATATATTATCAAGAAGCATGATCCAATTCATATTAGCAAATCAAATATTTATAATATTTCTCATGCATATGGAAAATTATCCACTCACCTGACTCAAAAGCAACAAAACTCAAAGCTGATATCGAAGAAAATCCTACTGACGTCCCGCCGGTAGAATATCAGGATTATCTGAATTTAAAGGAGACATATTTAAGAATGACTCAAAAGAATATATATAACCTATTTAATACACTTATCTAAGGGTGTATTCCATAACCCTAAATGTTTTTGAACTAACTAGTTATCTTTCCTAAAAACTCAACATTTAACGGTTTTCCCCGAAATCTAATCCATAATAAAACAACTAATAAAATTGATAATAATTCACTAAATAACCCTTAATTATTCATCAAACTAATCTGAAAAAGCTAATATTACAGCTAGGGACTAATCTGTAATTTATCATATTCTTAAGGGTCAAATTGCAATTTTTGTCTAATTGGAGGACCAAACTGAAATTTATCATAAATCCATGAATATACTGAAATTCTGACCATAATTAGTCCTCATTTCTGTCCAGATCATCTCATTATACTCCAAGGACCATTCTGGAATTTTACCAAATTTTTAGGGTCAAATTGTAATTTTTGTCAAATTGAAGGACTAAATTGAAAGTGTTAAATTCTCTTATCTATACAGTAATTCTGTCCATAATTCATATGTTATTCTGTTCAGAATCTCGGAATATGCTCCAGGGACCAATCTGCAAATTTTCCAAAGTTTGGGGACTAAACTGTAATTTTCCAAAATTGAGGGACCAAACCGAAATTTTGTCATCTTCAACCTCCAACCCAGAATTCCAACAGAAAACCCACTGTTCTTTCCTTATTTCTAACACAAATTCACCATTCAAACAAAATCATAACTCAAAATCATCATCTTTCAATTCAATCTCTCAAAATCATCCAAATAATCAAATACCCACAACAATTAACTCTATAACATTCAAATTAAATCATCAATCAAACCCAAAACACAAATTTCATAACCCTAACATTTATCAAAATCGAAATTAAAGCTTAATTAACATATATTTATACATAATCTTACCTTTTTACTTATTTTCTCCAACTCCTTTCTATTTCCTTTCTAATTTCCCTCTTTTCTCTTCTTCTTCTTCTTCTTTCTCCCTTCTCCCTTCTCTCTCACGGTTAACTCTCTCAAATTTTCAGATCCCTCTTTTGTTTTTTTTTTTCTATTTATATATATTATGTTTATCTAATTACCACACTACCCCTCATTCATTTATACCCACACTTTAAGCCACCAAGGGCTTTGTTGTATTTTCCAAGTCATTAATTCAAAACGTTACAATCTCCCCACCTTATAAAAGTTTCGTCCTCGAAACTTAATAAAAAAGATTGAATACTTACCGAGATTATAAAAAAGATGAGGATACTCCTCACGCATCTTATCCTCGAGCTCCCATGTCGCTTCCTCACGTGAATGTCCCCTCCATTTCACTTTCACTGAAGCTATATCCTTCGACCTAAGCTTCCTCACTTGTCGGTCGACTATAGCTTCCGGTTGCACCTCATAAACCATATCATCTCTCAATTCAATGGGATAAACCTCTAATACATGCGATGGATCTGACATATACTTCCTTAGCATGGAAACATGAAATACCGGATGAATAGCAGACAAGTTTGGTGGTAATGCTAACCTATAAGCAACTGCCCCAACTCTCTCCAGAATCTCATACGGTCCAATGAACCGAGGACTCAACTTGCCTTTCTTCCCAAACCTGAATACTCCTTTTGTCGGTGATACTTTTAAGAACACACAGTCACCCACTGAAAACTCTAAGTCACGCCTTCTTTTATCTGCGTAACTCTTTTGTCTGCTCTGAGCTGTTTGAAGCTTATTTCTAATTACCTCTATCTTCTCTGAGGTAATCTGAATCAACTCTGGTCCCATTAGCCTCTTCTCACCAACCTCAAACCAACAAACCGGTGATCTACACTTCCGACCATACAAAGCCTCATAAGGTGCCATCTCTATGCTAGCCTGATAACTGTTGTTGTAAGCAAATTCCACTAATGGTAGGAACTTACTCCAACCAACTCCAAAATCCATGACACAAGCCCTTAGCATATCCTCCAAGATCTGAATAGTCCTCTCAGATTGACCATCTGTCTGAGGGTGAAAAGCTGTACTCAACTGCACTTTAGTACCCATAGCTTCTTGGAATTTCACCCAAAACCGCGATGTAAACTGTGGACCTCTATCAGACACTATCGAGATTGGCACTCCATGCAACCGTACAATCTCACTAATAAATAATTCTGCCAACTTTGCATATCCATAAGTAATCCTAACTGGCAGAAAATGGGCTGATTTTGTCAACCTGTCAACAATCACCCATATTGAATCATAACCCTCCTGACTCCTAGGCAATCCTGTCACAAAGTCCATTGTGATCCTTTCCCACTTCCATTCTGGAATCAACAATGGTTGCAACAATCCAGGAGGTTTCTGGTGTTCACCCTTTACCCTCTGACAGGTCAAACACCTAGAAACAAAGTCTGCTACATCAGCCTTCATCCTATTCCACCAATAACACACCTTAAGGTCTTTATACATCTTGGTGGAACCTGGATGCATTGTGTAAACTGTCTGATGTGCCTCTACCATCAATTCTCTCCTCAGATCATCTACATCAGGTACACAAAGCCTACCCCTATATCTCAGCACATCATCATCACCTATCACAAAACCTGCAGCCTTACCCTGCTCAACCTCATTTCTAATCCTGAGTAGTGAATCATCTTTCTTCTGAGCTGCTTTTATCTTATCAAACAAATCTGACTTAACCTGAAAATGAGCAATCATTGCTCCAGCTTCACTAAGATCAAATCTGACTCCTTCATCCACCAACTCATGCAGCTCCCTAATCAGAGGTCTTCGTACCTCCTGAATATGAGCTAAGCTCCCTGATGATTTTCTACTCAAAGCATCGGCAACTACATTTGCCTTACCCGGGTGGTAATGTATGGTACAATCATAATCCTTCAGCAGTTCCATCCATCTCCTCTGCCTCAGGTTTAGATCCCTCTGCTGAAAGATGTATTTCAAACTCTTGTGATCTGTGAAGATCTCACAAGTTTCACCATACAAGTAGTGCCTCCAAATCTTCAAGGCAAAAATTACAGCCGCCATCTCTAAATCATGTGTAGGATAGTTCTGTTCATGCTTCTTCAGCTGCCGTGAAGCATAGGCAATAACCTTGCCATGCTGCATTAGAACACATCCTAACCCCACTCTCGAAGCATCACAATACACTGTGTAACCACCAGAACCTGATGGTACTGCTAGAACAGGCGCTGTAGTCAATCTCTCTTTCAACTCCAAGAAACTTTTCTCACAAGCTTCAGACCACTGAAACTTAACATTTTTCTGCGTTAACTTAGTCAATGGTGCAGAAATACGAGAAAAGTTCTCCACAAACCTCCGATAATAGCCGGCCAAACCTAAGAAACTTCTAATCTCTGTCGCCGAAGTAGGTCTAAGCCACTGTTTAACTGCCTCAATCTTTTGAGGATCAACCTCAATCCCATTCCTTGACACTACATGCCCAAGAAATGCTACACTCTCCAACCAAAACTCACTCTTTGAGAACTTGCCATACAGCTGATGATCTCGCAGAGTTTGAAGCACCATTCTCAAGTGCTGCTCATGCTCCTCCCTAGACCTCGAATACACCAAAATATCATCAATAAAAACTATTACAAATCGATCAATAAACTGGCCAAACACTCTATTCATCAAATCCATAAAAAGCTGCTGGTGCATTCGTCAACCCAAAAGACATCACTAAGAACTCATAATGACCATACCGAGTTCTAAAAGCTGTCTTCAAAATGTCTGTCTCCCTAATCCTCAACTGATGATACCCAGATCGAAGATCGATCTTAGAAAAGAATTGAGTTCCCTGCAACTGGTCAAACAAATCATCAATGCGAGGGAGTGGGTATCTATTTCGAACAGTCACCCGATTCAGTTGCCTATAATCTATACACAACCTCAATGACCCATCTTTCTTCTTCACAAACAACACTGGGGCTCCCCAAGGGGACACACTCGGTCGGATGAACTTTTTATCTAACAAATCCTGCAGTTGCTCCTTTAGCTCCCTCAATTCTGCTGGCGCCATTCTATATGGTGCCATTGATATTGGTTCGGTACCCGGAACCAAATCAATACAAAACTCAATCTCCCTATATGGAGGCAATCCAGGTAAGTCATCGGGAAAGACATCGATAAACTCCCTAACTATAGGGACTTGGTCTAACTGGGAAACTTCTTTCTCTACATCCACTATGTATGCTAGGTAGCACTGTACCCCTTTTCTGGCCATTTTCCTCGAGATAGCCGACAACATAATTGATGGAGACCCAATCTTATCTCCTTGAAATACCAACCCAACTTCTTCATCTAGATCAAATATTATTTTCTTACCCCAACAATTTACCGAAGCCCTATGCTTTGCCAACCAATCCATTCCCAAAATCACATCAAAATCAACCATATCTAAGACATTTAAGTCTCCCATAAAAATCTTATCTCCAATCTCTATTTCACAATCCAGATACACATACTTCACTAATATTAATTCATCTAAGGGAGTGGAAACTGAAATTGGAGATTTTAACAAAGTTGGTTGTTTATCTAACCTCATGGCAAAATATGGGGAAACAAATGAATGGGTTGCACCCGTATCAAACAACACTTTTGCTTCAAAAGAGCAAACAGGAAGAATACCTGAAACAACTGTGTTGGATGCCTGAGCATCCTGCTGAGTCAAGGCAAAAACTCTAGCATGCCCCTGACCCTGCTGTATCTGACCTCTATCACCTGCACCCCGGCCTCTCTGACCACGGCCACCAAAACCTCTACCCCCATGAGCCACAGACTGGCTCGTCGATGGTGCCTGAATAGGATGTTGGACTGAAGCAGATAACCCCGAAGCTGACAACTGTCTCCTCGGGCACTCTCTGATCTTATGACCTATCTGGCCACAACTAAAACAAGCCTCGGTCCTTCTGTAGCACTCTGCACTAGTATGACTTCCTCCACAGTGCTGACATGAAGAACTATCACTAGGTGTAATAAATGAACTACGAGGTGCAGTCTGAACTAAACTCTGAGTACCACTACTGCCACTCTGACCGCCTGA
Source organism: Populus trichocarpa (assembly GCF_000002775.5). Lineage (NCBI taxonomy): Eukaryota > Viridiplantae > Streptophyta > Magnoliopsida > Malpighiales > Salicaceae > Populus > Populus trichocarpa. Next base: position 23,500,437 of record NC_037288.2, on the reverse strand, counting down.
GCCACTAACTGACGGTCTCTGTCTAAACCTCCTCTGAACCCATGAGCCCTGACGGCCACTTCGTCCCCTAGACGGACCTGCACTTAATCCCTGTTGCCTAAAAGACTGACCCTCTTCTCTAGGCCTCTTAGACTGGCCTGCAGTCATATCCTCCAATTCTCGCGCCTCTATCAATCTGGCACTATCAACAGCTAAAGAGTATGATGGAAACACCTGTGACACCATCACCATATACATAGAGGATTTGAGTCCTCTAATAAACCTCTTTACCCTCCACTCCTCAGTGGGTAGAAGATGTTCTGCATACCTAGACAGCTGAGTAAACTTCAGATCATACTCATCCACTGTCATGCTCCCCTGAGATAGCCTCTCAAACTCATAAAGTCGAGCATCCCTGACGCTCTGAGGGAGAAACCTGTCTAAGAACATAGAGCTAAACTCCTTCCATGTCCACTGAGCCTCTACTGGTCTTGCTCTTTTCCTAGACTCAAACCAAGAGATTGCCACATCTCCTTCCAACCTGAACGATGCCAAACTCACAGCTCGGTGGTCTGTACATCCCAAAGCTTCACACCGTCGCCAAATATCATCTAAGAACCTCTGAGGATCCTCTGAACTATCCATCCCAGTAAAAATAGGAGGTGCCAACTTCATGAAGTCATTCAACGGCACATTAACTCCTTGAACAGTGTGGGATGTCGAGGGTACATCTCTATCCCTCCTTCTATCTCTCTCCATAGAAAACTCTATCCAGGTCCGCACAACCTGGCTAAGTTGCTGAAACTCTGTAACAGGTTCAGGGTCAGCTACCCCCACACCTGTTTCATCAACAATATCTTCCTCTTCTATCTCCTGAGGCTCTTCCTCCACTGGTGGAGGTACCTCCTCAACATGTTGAGGCACGGGTGCACCGCGCCTCCTTCTCTGCCTTGCAGTTCTCAACCGCCCAATAGGGACATTATCCTGATCATCCTCTACTCTAACAGTATCAGCTATTCGTCTATTCCACGGCATTTCCTAAAATAAAAGTGAGAGCACTCAAGTCATGCTAGAACAATAGCATGATAATTACCACAGAATTATAGGAAAGCATATCTATCACAAGGAAGAAGACATGCTTAATGAGAATTCAGAATTTCAAAGACAACAAACAAGACAACACGGATCCTAATGCTCCACTTATTACGAATTTAATTATATTATTGTTTTTTTAACCTAAAGCTCTGATACCAAGTTTGTCACGACCCGAATCCCGGATCCATGACCGGCACATAGGCAAGGTTCCCCTCCAAGGTTCCATACCTATGCGAACCCAAACTTACACACAAACTTATTCTTCAAATAAGTCAATCAGAGTTCAACGCAGCAGTAACAACAAAATTAACTTCATAATATAACTGAATTGTCTTAATACAAAAGTTAATACAATTTCATAGTTTTGGAGCACTAACTAGACATAAAGGAAAATGTACAAAGTACAACCAAAGAGCAGGTTCTGAAGGTTCAACAAAAGTGACCTGCTATCAAGCTATAAGCCTGAAAAGGATAAATAATGAGATGGTGAGTTCAACAACTCAGTGAGTAGATAACGTTCAATATACACACACGAGGTAATAAAACAATGAGAAATATATATACAAGTATGGCTCTAGGTTCTTATAGAAAGGTTTCTCAAATAGGCCATAACAAGAAGATCAAATGGTAAAGTTCGTCAGAAAATCAAAATGCAATGAGCATGAGGCTCCGTACTGTGGGATGATCAGTCCACACAGGTTGGTGACTCCCCCGACCAACTAGGGTTCAGATACGATGTGCACAAAGACTAACACTACCCTGTTAGCATGGGTATTCTGACTGACATACCATAGGTTCATAATCATAATCAAACAGACATATTCATATCTCAAGGCTCAACTCATGACATCAATCAAATGAGGAGCTATCAATTCAGAATTCAATTCAAAATATATACTGGTTCATATCAAGAATTCGGATTCAACAATTGATCATGCTTTATCAAAATAAGGATAATAATCAACATATATATTATCAAGAAGCATGATCCAATTCATATTAGCAAATCAAATATTTATAATATTTCTCATGCATATGGAAAATTATCCACTCACCTGACTCAAAAGCAACAAAACTCAAAGCTGATATTGAAGAAAATCCTACTGACGTCCCGCCGGTAGAATATCAGGATTATCTGAATTTAAAGGAGACATATTTAAGAATGACTCAAAAGAATATATATAACCTATTTAATACACTTATCTAAGGGTGTATTCCATAACCCTAAATGTTTTTGAACTAACTAGTTATCTTTCCTAAAAACTCAACATTTAACGGTTTTCCCCGAAATCTAATCCATAATAAAACAACTAATAAAATTGATAATAATTCACTAAATAACCCTTAATTATTCATCAAACTAATCTGAAAAAGCTAATATTACAGCTAGGGACTAATCTGTAATTTATCATATTCTTAAGGGTCAAATTGCAATTTTTGTCTAATTGGAGGACCAAACTGAAATTTATCATAAATCCATGAATATACTGAAATTCTGACCATAATTAGTCCTCATTTCTGTCCAGATCATCTCATTATACTCCAAGGACCATTCTGGAATTTTACCAAATTTTTAGGGTCAAATTGTAATTTTTGTCAAATTGAAGGACTAAATTGAAAGTGTTAAATTCTCTTATCTATACAGTAATTCTGTCCATAATTCATATGTTATTCTGTTCAGAATCTCGGAATATGCTCCAGGGACCAATCTGCAAATTTTCCAAAGTTTGGGGACTAAACTGTAATTTTCCAAAATTGAGGGACCAAACCGAAATTTTGTCATCTTCAACCTCCAACCCAGAATTCCAACAGAAAACCCACTGTTCTTTCCTTATTTCTAACACAAATTCACCATTCAAACAAAATCATAACTCAAAATCATCATCTTTCAATTCAATCTCTCAAAATCATCCAAATAATCAAATACCCACAACAATTAACTCTATAACATTCAAATTAAATCATCAATCAAACCCAAAACACAAATTTCATAACCCTAACATTTATCAAAATCGAAATTAAAGCTTAATTAACATATATTTATACATAATCTTACCTTTTTACTTATTTTCTCCAACTCCTTTCTATTTCCTTTCTAATTTCCCTCTTTTCTCTTCTTCTTCTTCTTCTTTCTCCCTTCTCCCTTCTCTCTCACGGTTAACTCTCTCAAATTTTCAGATCCCTCTTTTGTTTTTTTTTTCTATTTATATATATTATGTTTATCTAATTACCACACTACCCCTCATTCATTTATACCCACACTTTAAGCCACCAAGGGCTTTGTTGTATTTTCCAAGTCATTAATTCAAAACGTTACATGAACTATGTCTAGAGTGTTTGTTGGGGTTTCCGGCACCCCCATGCGCGAACCGGGGGTGTACTGATAGTTGCTCATAGGAGGCTTAAAGCACACTGACACAATATTTTACGTGGTTCGGCAAAAACACCTACATCCACGGGAGAGCGTCATTGTATTAGAGATAGAGAAAGGTTTACAAAACAATACATGGAGGAGGATCACTCAACTCCCAGTTCACACACTCTGCTGCATATGGCAGCAGGGCTGCTGCCCATGGCAGCAGGGCTGCTGCCCATGGCAGCAGCTCCTCTTTCTCTCTTCTTCTCGTCACTTCACTCTCACACTCTCTCCTCTCACAATTTGCTCTCAAACGTATGCCTATATTTATAGGCATCCATGGTGCTGCTCCACTTGTTCTTTTGTCAACAATGGTGGCCACCAACTGCAGCTCACCTTCAACAATGGTGGCTGCCAATAGTCAATGGTTGGTGCCAACCATTTGCTGCACATGCAATGGCAACAACCCAACAATCACCCCCTTTGCCATTCATGTGGGGCAACTGTCCTCTTGCTTCTTCAGCACAGGTTTGCATCTTGCAGCTCTTCCAAGCTTACCATTCTGAGAGCGTCTGTGGCCAAGTTTACAGGTACTCGCCAAACCTTTCAATCACCAGAGTCACCAAAGCACACATTTTCTCACACAAAAGGATCACTACAACCAGATGGTCTGCCACTTCACATCTGAAGAGTGTTAACGCTTGTCTCTGGGACACAACATTCCCCTTCGAGCGTATCAACCATGCTCGGTCCGGAATGATTCATCAAGCCTCACATCAAGGCTTACAACACCCCCTCAAACGGAAATTTCTATTTCCAAGTACGACAATCATTATCTGAGTATCTCAATATGATCACGAGCTCACCACTCTTCCAAGAGTCTACTCATCCAGGAGTTGCGCCTGCCCTTTGTTCCACCCTAGGAACCACGCCTTACTTCTCCGTGAGTCTCTCACTCTTAGTCGTAAGAGTCCAGGTAGCTCTCCACCTTTAACCATGGGGGCAGCCCATTAAAGGTTGATCCTTATATGTCTTGATACTTTGAGTATTACAATGCCTTCACCGAGCTCACCACCTTGACAAGAGTCAACTCGTTCCTGGAACCTGCGCATGCCCTCTGCTCCTTCATAGCAGCCGCGTCTTAATGCTCCACAAGTCACCCTCTTATTGTTCAAGGCAAATGTCTTCTAGCTCATTGATCTTTAGCATGGGGGCAATATCCATGAAAGTCAATCCTGTATTTGTCTCCATACTCATCATAGCCACTTAATTGGCTATCCATCTGTCCACCCATATCCAGCCATCACATTGGCTCTGGGGTTGTTCTGAACTGGGGCTCCTATCGTGGCCCATACACCTTCTCTAAGATGTCTTCGCCCGTTATCATGGGCGGTCTGAACTGGGGCTCCTATCATGGCCCTCACACCTTCTCCAAGGTGTCTTCGCCTTTCATAGGCGGTCGCATCCTCCTTCAGCTAAGATGCTTCAAAGTGGCTCAAAAAATCTCAAACACCATGTGGACTATGGGAGATCACTGCCACTGATTACATAGAAAGAGAAACTTGCGGTATACTCCTCGCAATCCTCCACCTCAATTTCTATATTTGGAGCTTCTACACCTTTCTGCTTGTCAGCTCCACCTACACCAACTCTCTTTGGTGTCTTCGCCTTTCAACATAGGCGGTCGCCTTTTATCACAGGCGTTTGCACCCCCTCAATTAGGTGCCTTTGCAACAGCTCTCTTTCCATCCTTGCATGCATTGGAAAGGTCTTCGCCTGTTGTCTTCATCAAGAGCACAAGAGACTTCCTGTTGTACAAACTTTAACAGTCTCTGCTCTGAGCTTCATCTGGGAACACTTCTTCTCCTTGCACCTGTTGTCTCATTACAGTACCTCATTGGATCCTACGGGTACTCTTGCACAATCTCCGTGTGCCCTCGTGCAATTTTTTCTCTCCAGATTTCTCCCTATTCCTTGCTTATGTTTGACAGCAGCTCATCCTGTCACAACACCTATCCAAGTCAAAATAGGGTGCCAATCTTTATCCCCTTGCTGTATTTCTCTTCCATTATCGGGGTCTTCATCAATTCTCCCCTTGAGAAATCACAGTCACCGAATCAAACTTCTTTTGGAGAAATCACCACTTCATCAGATCCTTGAACATATGGAACCCAACTGTTCCTTTGTGCCGTCGTCCTGCTAGTCTTCAACCGTTTCATTACAAACTGCTATATATACGAAAATAGTACCATATGGATAATCCTTCCACTAAGCAAGTTCCCAGGAAAGATTGGAGGGGTCACACTGGTCCCGCTTAAAACCCAATCTCCTAGCCAGAACTTCTTAGGCCATATCTATCCATCGTACTGTCTTTCCGTATATACAACCATTTGCTAGCTTTGTCGCGGCTTTCCTTTACAAGTGATCTGGAATATACTGGTTTAATACATCATTTCTCAACATCTGGCTGTCACGACCTGAATCCCGGATCCATGACCGGCACATAGGCAAGGTTCCCCTCCAAGGTTCCATACCTATGCGAACCCAAACTTACACACAAACTTATTCTTCAAATAAGTCAATCAGAGTTCAACGCAGCAGTAACAACAAAATTAACTTCATAATATAATTAAATTGTCTTAATACAAGAGTTTATATAAGTTCAGAGTTTTGGAGCACTAACTAGACATAAAGGAAAGGTACAAAGTACAACCAAAAAGCAGGTTCTGAAGGTCCAACAAAATGACCTGCTATCAAGCTATAAGCCTGAAAAGGATAAATAATGAGATGGTGAGTTCAACAACTCAGTGAGTAGATAACGTTCAATATACACACACGAGGTAATACAGCAATGAGAAATATATATACAAGTATGGCTATAGGTTCTTATGGAAGTGTTCTCAAATTGGCCATAACAAGAAGATCATATGGTAAAACTCGTCAGAAAATCAAAATGCAATGAGCATGAGGCTCCGTACTGTGGGATGATCAGTCCACACAGGTTGGTGACTCCCCCGACCAACTAGGGTTCAGATACGATGTGCACAAAGACTAACACTACCCTGTTAGCATGGGTATTCTGACTGACATACCATAGGTTCATAATCATACTCAAACAGACATATTCATATCTCAAGGCTCAACTCATGACATCAATCAAATGAGGAGCTATCAATTCAGAATTCAATTCAAAATATATACTGGTTCATATCAAGAATTCAGATTCAACAATTGATCATGCTTTATTCAACAAGGATAATAATCAACATATATATTATCAAGAAGCATGATTCAATTCATATTAACAAATCAAATATTTATACTGTTTCTCATGCATATGGAAAATTATCCACTCACCTGACTCGAAAGCAAACAGAAGTCAAAAGCAAATACTGAAGAAAATCCTACTGACGTCCCGCCGGTAGAATATCAGGATTATCTGAATACAAAGAAGGCATATTCAAGAATAACTCAAAGGAATATATAACCCATTTAATACACTTATCTAAGGGTGCATTCCATAACCCTATATGTTTTTGAACTAACTAGTTATTTTTCCTAAAAACCCAAAATTTAACGGTTTTCCCGAAATCTAATCCATAATAAAGCAAATAATAAAACTTGATAATAATTCACTAAATAACCCTCAATTATTCATCAAACCAATCTGAAAAAGCTAATATTACAGCTAGGGACTAATCTGTAATTTATCATATTTTTAGGGCCAAATTGTAATTTTTGTCTAATTGGAGGACCAAACTGAAATTTATCATAAATCCATGAATATACTGAAATTCTGACCATAATTAGTCCTCATTTCTGTCCAGATCATCTCATTATACTCCAAGGACCATTCTAGAATTTTACCAAATTTTTAGGGTCAAATTGTAATTTTGTCAAATTGGAGGACTAAATTGAAAGTGTTAAATTCTCTTATCTATACAGTAATTCTGTCCATAATTCATATGTTATTCTGTTCAGAATCTCGGAATAGGCTCCAGGGACCAATCTGCAAATTTTCCAAAGTTTGGGGACTAAACTGTAATTTTCCAAAATTGAGGGACCAAACCGAAATTTTGTCATCTTCAACCTCCAACCCAGAATTCCAACAGAAAACCCACTGTTCTTTCCTTATTTCTAACACAAATTCACCATTCAAACAAAATCATAACTCAAAATCATCATCTTTCAATCCAATCTCTCAAATTCAACCAAATAATCAAATACCCACAACAATTAACCCTACAACATCCAAATTAACTCATAAATCAAACTCAAAACACAAATTTCATAACCCTAACATTTATCAAAATCAAAATTAAAGCTTAATTAACACATATTTATACATAATCTTACCTTTTTACTTATTTCCTTCAATTCCTTTCTATTTCCCTTCTAATTTCCCTCTTTTCTCTTCTTCTTCTTCTTTCTCCCTTTCTCTCCTGCCAGTTCTCTCTCAAAATTCAGATCCCTCTTTCCTTCTTTTTTTTTTAACTTTCTATTTATATATATCATCTCTTTATACAATTACTATTATACCCCTCATTTAATTTATTCCTACATCTAAGCATTCAAGGGCCTTGTTGCCATTTCCTATCTTTTAATACAAAACATTACACTGGCGAGACTACCAGTGCTTAGATTCGTCAAGATTGGTCTTTGTCAATTTTCACTCTACACCTCTAATTGTCCACATGATCGGGTGTCCAGAGTGTCCCAATTTTGCCTTCCCTCAAGGCAACTGAAAAATTCCCCACTTAGCAGTTCAGCACATATAATTGGGTAAACATGTGCACCTTCTTCTTCTTCATCTCCATCGACCACCATGATGACCTTCAGATGCCTCCTGATCGGGCAATCTCTTTTGTTAATTTACCACCTCCACTTTTGGTCTCAAATCTCAACGATCAGACCGTACCATTGCATCCGGAATGATCAAATTAGCTGGAAACAAGTCTGAAATTGTCCAAATCGCATTTTAGACGGCTAAGATTTGATCAAAACAATTCTGGCCTGATGAGCGGCCCAGATTCAATCTCAGATCCGGTTGCACGTAGACTCTGCTCGGCACAGAATCTTACTCTTTTGCATGTATACTGGCGTCATGATTACATCATGATGACACCATCCTTATTCGGGTCTGGCACGTGGGTCGGGTCGTCTGGTATTCGGGTCGGGTCAGCTCATCCGGGTGAAGAAGACGCGTGTGACACGTGGCGCGCGTCTGTGCGCGTGGGCAGTCTCCTCGCCGGCGCGTGCTTGCGCGTGCGGCGGTTTCTGACGTCCGATTTCGACGCGGCTTTCAACAGTGGCTTCGTCTCTTCCTCCTCTACACAGTGGTATGGTCAAAACACAATTTTGACAACTTTCATTTTTGAGCAAAATCAAACACCCCTTTAAACCATGTGCTCTGATACCAATTGTTGGGGTTTCCGGCACCCCCATGCGCGGACCGGGGGTGTACTGATAGTTGTTCATAGGAGGCTTAAAGCACATTGACACAATATTTTACGTGGTTCGGCAAAAACGCCTACATCCACGGGAGAGCGTCATTGTATTAGAGATAGAGAAAGGTTTACAAAACAATACATGGAGGAGGATCACTCAACTCCCAGTTCACACACTCTGCTGCATATGGCAGCAGGGCTGCTGCCCATGGCAGCAGCTCCTCTTTCTCTCTTCTTCTCGTCACTTCACTCTCACACTCTCTCCTCTCACAATTTGCTCTCAAACGTATGCCTGTATTTATAGGCATCCATGGTGCTGCTCCACTTGTTCTTTTGTCAACAATGGTGGCCACCAACTGCAGCTCACCTTCAACAATGGTGGCTGCCAATAGTCAATGGTTGGTGCCAACCATTTGCTGCACATGCAATGGCAACAACCCAACAGTGTTGTCAAAGAATGGAAGCCTCTGAGAAACACTGACGTCGAATGAGATCACTAAGCTTTGGACCATTCTTTGTCGTCATCTAAAAGACCCAATGCCTTGCAAACAAGCTGAAATGTTGGACAAACAATGCCGCCAACTTTTTTAAAATCATCAAGCCCTGTAGGCCCTTTCACATGGTTTAGAAGTTTTCTTAAAAAATAAAGTTCCCCAGCAGCAGGATGCACATATGTTATACGTCCAAGGCTAAACCTCCTTGATATGACAACCCACTCTTTCAGCCCGCCATCCCATACATGTTTGCTTGGAAATTGTGATTAGTAAAGCTCTCGTGCATGAGCATAATTTTCGTTGCAGTCAAATCATTCAGTAAGCATTGTTTTATTGATACCTGACCTTCTAAGAACAGAACAAAGAGAGTTGTTGCTTGAGAAGATAACATTTTGCTGAGAAGGCAAATATATGACCTTGAAGCCTTTCAATTGTAGGGGTTCTTGAATAAATTGGAAATTGGAAAAGACATCAAACATCTTCATAGGAGCAGATAAATCGACAATTACGATATGCATGTATTTCATCATTAGTTTCATTCTGAAGCACCATTCTACATCTATCAAGCTCCTTGCTGGCATATTTGAATAGATATTTGATCAACAGTGATTGACAGCATATCTCAACATTTATATGTGCATTGTACTGCATTAAAAGTTTTCTATTATACAGAACAACATAGTCATTGAAAAGCCCAATTCCATCTTTAAATACAAAATTATCATGATATTCATGTTTTCTGCAATAAACAAAGTTGTTCTCGCAAAAAATAGTCGAGTTTTTTAATTTATTTTGAAATGATTTTGCATATTTACCATCTGACATGCATTATGCATTTGGTTTTGCAGTACCGCATGGACCATGTATCATAAACTTAGAAACAATATCATGACACAAAGGATCAACATTTTTATCAGGTATTTCAGCTGAAATAATTGAGTCAACACTATCAACAGATCGACATTTAAATTCGGAGGCAAGGCAAGCCAAACCAAAATGTGAGTATGTGGAAGGCTTCTTTTTTGAAATTCAATTGCGCATACATCTGTTAAGATGTACAAAAACAAAAACAAATAAAAATAGTAAAAGAAAGACATGATAAGAATGAAATAAAAATGGACAGAATCATTTCACTAGCTATTTTCTTGCCAGAAGGGATGCTGAACTTGATGAATTTCAACATATCGAGCAGCTTTGTTCTTAAAACACGTGTGATTATATTAGGGTTGTCTTCATGCTTATAAACTCTCACTTTTCTAAGCTCTCTTTGGATTTCAAGCCAGTTTGTGTTGCATGTAAATGTAATGAATAGATCTAGATTTTCATATGTTCTACAAATAGCCATGACATCTTGGTAGTTGTTTATCATGTATCGTGGGCTGCCAGTTAAAGAAGAGGGGACAATAATTTTTCCGGTTGTCGACCATTGAACATCCCCTCTAAGAACAGCTTCATTAATGCCTTGATAGAGCTCAGTTCGAAGATCATTCTGGTTTGCTCTAATGTAATCAAGCCTATCTTCTTCAACATTTGCAAAC